>NC_083362.1:73602334-73923271 GCF_030254825.1 Meriones unguiculatus
GGCTGTGTGTGTGTGTGTGTGTTCAGCTCACCTCAGTATCTTCCTGGAGGACTCATTGCAGGCCACACAGCCACCACCTCACTCAAGGTTTCCATGTGATTGTTCTTGTCACCTTCCCCTGGGGCACCTCTTCCAGCGTCCCTGGCTTGCCTTCTTTTCAGTGATCCCTGGCTGGAAGTCTGAGGGCAGCAGAGGCCCTGCTGTGAACTGTGAACAAGTTCTTCACATACCATTTCTGATGAGTGCTAAGCTGTCCAGAAATTGCTGCCAGAGCAAATGCCCCCAGGATGTCACCCCTGTCTGACACAACATCACAGTATTTAGTGAAAAGCTTATGTAGCTACAATGGTGACCTCTTAGCTGCATTGCAAATGTGTTCATTGGAATGGTCCTTGAGCATGAGGGGGATGTAAAAGTAACCTTATGTAATTGTTGTCTCTGAGGCTTACAGCCTTTAGCTGCTAACTTAGTCCTATTCTAGCCTCCGTACAATCTTATCTAGGCCTAGAGTGTTTTCAGCCTCTGAGACTTAGTGCTGCATAAGCTCACCCTTTCTAGTTCTTTCTGAGCTCTGGATGGCTTGTTCAACTCAGCTGTTCTGGCTTAAACTCCTCTCCAACCTGATTGATTCAACCTGGCTTCTCTCACTTCTGACTGAATTGTTTTGCTTGTTCTCAAACTAACTCCAGCAATCTGTTCTAATCTGGTTCCTTTTCATTCTCTGACTCATTATGTCTCCACCTGTGTCTAGCTTGTTCTTTCATTCAACCTCTCCCTAGAAAACTCTCCTGGTAAAACTGCCTGCCCCTGCCCCTCTCCATTTCCCCTTAAAGTAGCTTTCCTTCTTTCTCTCTCTCTTCTCGTGAGAGTTGAGTGTATCCTATTCTGTCAAATATTCTCTGGTTTGTCACTTTTTTTTTCCTGCCACTCAGTTAGACATCACTTTCAAATATGGGTGCTTCCTTCTACAAACTAACTACCTTCATTGTTTAGAATTAAAGGCATATACCACCATACAATTATTTTCTTTTATTTTGTCAGTGGCATCTTTTCAGATTTCTGATGTGTTTCAAACCCCCTTCACTCTTTCCTATCCCTCATTTTGAAAGCAGTGCACTTAGCTGTTATTACCTTTTTTTTTTAAAGCTTCCCATTCAATTGCTAAACAGATGTTATTCTGGTCTGAACTGACACCCAATAATATGCCTGGTTATGCTTACGATGTACTGTTGGGGCACGCACATACGATGTGAGACAATGAAACAACAGGCAGCATCTTTACCCCCTCGACTGCCGTCATCTCTCTGTGTTGGAAGCTCTGGGCTCCTCTGGTTATTTTATTAGAAAGATGGTTTTATTTTAAACAGTGTTTATGTGTACGTGTCTGGTGGTGGGGTGGGGCGCATGCGCATGAATGCAGGTAACCACAGAGGCCAGAAGAGGGTGTCTATTCCTTAGAGCTGGAGTTATAGGCAGTAATGAGCTGCCCAACATGGATGATGGGAAGCCACGTTAGGTCCTCTCTAAGAGCAGTGTATGCGTTTGCACACCAAGCCCTCTCTTCGAAAGGGGACTAGGAGACAACAAACATTTCGATAAACATGCTGGGTAGACCCAGAGCTCAGGAGCCAGGGCTAGCCTGGCTAGCCTAGGCACAGAAGCAGTTCTAATTAGACATTACACTGGTGTGCCTGGGGAGGAAGGGCCGTTGGTCCTCAATGACACCCTGAAGGAGCCACTTGGGTAAAAGTACAGCTGAGAGTTGGAGAGGTGGCTCAGATTGAAGAGCACTTGCTGCTCTCACAGAGGACCAAGGTTCAGGTCCTGTCATCCACACGGTGACTCACACATGTCTGTAACTCCAGTTCTTGGGAATCTAACACCCTCTTCCGGCCACTGGAGGCTCCTGCACACACGTGGTACACAGAAACTCATGCAGGCTCACGCACATATACTTGAGATAAAAATAAATAAATCTTTGAATAAATGGAACCTGTCTGAGAAGTCCATTCAGATTTTAATTTATACTAAAACCTGCTGTTATTTTCACATCCATGTTTTCTTTATAATTTTTTGGACTGTACATTCTGATTTGATGGCTCTTTCTATTTTGGTTTTTACTACCAAATGGTTTTCATTACTGAAGTTTTTTTTTTCAGTCATTAAAACATCTGTTGTACAATCTGCCCTCAGTATTCTTACTCAAAACTTTCCTGACTTTTCATGTATACTTAATTGTATGAAGGGCTAATCTTGTGAGTTTTTTTTCTCTCTTCTTTTGAAAAAAATTTCATAACCTTTTGTGAAGAAATTGGATTCATAATCTCTTCAAACAGTGGCATATTTGCAGTATTGAGGTATCTGTAGTTACCAGTAACTTCTGTGGTTTTTTTTTTGCATGGGTTTTTGTTATAACTTGCAGGATTTTTGCAATTTCCAGCTGCTTGGGGCTATGAGCTAATTTCTTTTCCCTATGATTTTTTCCAGTGACTGCTTTTTTTTGTTATGCAGAAGGCTTGTAAAGATTCACTTATTGATTGTGTAAAAACTCTGCTTCATGAACTGTCTTCCTTTTTTTTATTACCTTGTGGATGGTACCTTATTTGTCATGTGACTCCATTGTTCTCTGCCTCACTTTCTAACCAGAAAAGGATGGTCATGGTTCCGGAAGCCTCTCCTGTAACTATTGAATTATTTCCCTTTTGATCTGGAGTTATGATGCACCATGCGAAAGATGGATTATAGCAATACTGTTAGCATTCCACCATCCTTCTCCTCTGTGGTCATGGCATATTATCTCTCTAATGTGCTTCTGGATTTCATCTGTGCACAAGGCTCTCTGAATTCCAAACATCTGTTGAAGGCTAGCAACATCTCCATTCTCAGGGAGTTTCTCCCTCCACGGGGCTTCTTCTACCTCCTCTCTCCTCTTCAGCTCCACAGAGGGTACTCAGTTGGTCCTTTGAGATGACTCCTTCTGCCACTCCCCACCTCCATCCCATTGAGATACTGAGTTTCTACTGCACCTCATGGGCAAGATGAACCCTGGAGCAGCACTCCTGATAGATGGTGGAAGCCTGATTCACCTCCCATGAGGCTCGAGGGAGCTAGTGCGCGCTGGGCACCAATACCTAAATACGAAGGTCCACCTTTCCTGAGTCCACTTAGCAGGACTTTCAGAGTGACAGAAGCTTTCAGAGTGTTTATTTTCTTTTAAATCAGAGCAACAACCTCCTAACAAGGTATTGGAGATGTGATGTGAAGGGACAGGCTTTATGATGGCCAGTGATCACCTGGAAGACTTTGAACACCTTCTGAGTTGGTGCAGAAGAGGGTAATCCCAAGCCACTGCAATGCCTGTATCACTGAGAGGCATCTTCACACATCAGGCATAGAAAGCCTTTCTCTACAGAAGCTGGTCTCTTCTCTAGTTAAAAGCTAACTTCTAAAGACTATAAAATTAGAGAGATGTGTAGGTAGCTCAGAGGGTAAAGTGCCTGCTATGCAAATATGAAGACCTGAGTTCAAGACCCATAACCTACATTAAAAAGCCAGACAACACACCTGTTAATCCCAGTCCTGGAGAAGAAGAGACATTCTCTGCTACTCAAACAACTTTGTAAGTTGCAGGTCAGTCAAAAGAAAAAGGTGGACACAAGGAAGGAGCAACACCTGAGCGTGACTTGTATTTTATACTCTCCTTTCTCTCTCTCTCTCTCTCTCTCTCTCTCTCTCAATAATATACATAAATAATCTTGATAGAGCAATTTGATGCTGTTTTCAATTATCAGCCTCCCATAGAGGACTCCCATATCTATTTGACTGACTCTGGGGCTGATTCAAAAGCAAATGACTAACCTGAAAGTTTCTGTCATACAGGGAAGGTAGACCTTGGCTTTTAGGTGGGTCCCCGGTGCTCACTAGCTCCCTCAAGCCTCATGGGAGGTGAATGCAGACTTTCACCATTTATCAGGAGTGCTGCTCCAGGGTTGTTCTTGCCTATGAGGTGCAGAAGAAGTTGCTGTCCTGACAGAAGGGCCTTGAAGTCTGGCTCCCCAGAGGAAGAAAGGAAACAGTGGCACTCAGGCTCTTTGAGGTGGGGAATGATAGCACAGAGCAGAGTTGTGATTGGCAGGCTCTAACTGCGAACTTCTGAAGCAGGGATTGCAGGCCTTCCCCAGAAGGACCTTCTGCTAAGTGGACTCAAAAGAGAGATGCCCCACGGTCTTCTTCCGGACCTCTTTGTTTCTCCTAGTCATTCTCAGGGCTGTGCAGGGTTGCAAATGACCTCCCTCAGTCAGTTCCTTCCGTACATGAACTGGAAGATACAAAGTGTGTTTTACTGAGTCCAAATGGTCAGTTCAGCCAAGGCACAAATCTCACCCCCAGTGGGCCCTCCATCAGAGTTCCTCTCTGAGCCCCTGGAGTGAGGATGGGAGGGAGGCCCATGTGTTTCTTAACTTGCTGCAAGTGTGATGAATGCTCCTCCCTCCATTCGGACATAGCAACATCTTTTGTATAAAACATCTGAAAATGACTTTTGATGCTTCAAAGTGGCTGCAGTGGCTTTTGTTTGGGTTTTTGAGTTTTAAGCAGTCAGGTCATGAAATTGTAAGACGATCTTTAAGAGTTAATGATTAGAAGTAAAATGGCTGTTCTGGCAGAAAGTAGTGAGCTGTGGCTTCTGACAGGTTCTTACTAATCTCACTAATCTCAGGTACTTCTGTAGGTCTGAGCCACTGTGGTGGCAGATGAAGGCGGTGTTCTTCATAGACAGCAAATCCAGCTGAGGACTGGGGAAGGTGATAACGATGGCAGGCTAAACATTAGCCTCCCAGCACCCTGACCTACATTGGGAAGAACTGCCAGACAAGCTATTAGGTTCATTCCCTGGATCCACCGCCCTGTCTGCTTTGCACCTGAAAAATTCTGCTATGAAAAGTAGATGAAAGAATCAGTCAGCAGCCACTGACATGCCTTGTAGGAGCTTATGCATGTGGGCATTCAGTAAGCATGGGTTCTTACCTTTAGAGATCTCATTGTGCTCAAAATGTACACTACCCAAATTGTCAAATGCTTTGTGCTTGAGAAAATGTCAAGTCACCCTATTAAACCCCTTGGAAACAGAGTAGAACTCTCATAATACCACACCTTTTGCTGTACAGATGTGGTACAGACCTGGGGCTAGATTGCTAGACTAAATCCTGGCTTCAACACTTCAATTACCTGCTCCTTCTGTGCCTCAGTTTTCTCAGCCTGTTTATCATAGATGATATCGGGACTTACAGAGCTATTTGCACGTTAAATTAATCAAAATAAATGGGTGTCTAGAATAGCATCTTGGAGGGACTGGGGATGCACCCCAATGGTTGTTTGCCTAACATGTATGAAGCCTGTGCTTTCTCTGAAGCGCCACGTAAGCTGCGCTGTGTCGGTGGCTTATGCCAGCAATCCAGCTCTGAGAGGCAGAGGCAGGAAAATGAGTAGTTCAAGATCATCCGCAGCTATGTAGGGAGCTGGAGGTGCTTGAACTAGAGGAGAACCTAAATAAGGAAATAAATCAATGTCTTGTATGTTGAAAATATTTTCTGTTCTATAGCCTTGGTGTTTGGGTAGCTTGAAAGTCATTACCCTAAAGAGTTAGGGGTAGAATGTAAAATCGACCTCTTAATGATTACGTGTGACGCTGACGGTTCTTGTGCGATGCTTGGAGAGTGGAAGGATGGGCGGCCCAAGGGCACTCACCTGTGATACTGGCATTGCCCCCCAGTGATGGCTCCACTTCTCTCTGAACTGTGATTGAAATGGCGGTGCTGGAAGTAGACCTTTGAGCCTAGTTATTTCCACTTAACATATACAAATTTTCCAGCATCCAAAAATTTATTTAGCTAATTTCCGTGGCTGCACAATGAAATCATCATCCCCAAACCAGGAGGTGTGCTCCCAGTGTTCACCCGTTAGATTGCGCTCTTCTCCTAGGTAAGAGGCATGGCTAGCTCTTACCTGCAGCGTGATGATGGGGTCATGTGTGTGCGTCCTTTCCTATGTAGCTTTATCGGTACCTCATTATCTCTAGCCTGAACTCCCAGAAGTGAAGTCACTGGGTCAAAACAGTGAAGCTTTTTAAGGCTCTGTTAAAATAACAACAATAACAAAACAAACAAACAAACAACCTTGTCAAGCTAAAAAACCATTCTGGGCTGGTAATGGGTTGCCACACGCTCTTCCCACAGCTGACCTGCTATTGGCGAATTTAACATGGAAAAGAAGCGGAGATCAAACTGAGGTCCTTGGTGCTCAGCAAAACTCAAAGCCACAGGAAGACATCCTCCTGGTTAGGAAATTGAGAGCCCGTGTCTCCATTAAGAGGCAATTTTTCTGTGGAGGTGTTTTCTTTTTCGCTTTGGAGAGTGCGGCTTTCAGCTTCTTCTGGATTGTCGTGTTGCATATTTCATGGTGCTCACAGTTCCTGTAAATCTGTGTCTGTGGAAACTTCCATTTAGTTTTCTTATCAAGAGTTGGAGGAGGGGTACAAATTCTTGTCTGGCTAGTTTCCACAGTGAGGCTGTTTAACACACTCTCTCCCAAAGTAATACCTACTTTACCCAAATTAAACATGATCTCTAGTTCGCTTGCTCAGATGAAGCATGCATTTGAGATTGCTACACTGTGGACAAGCTCATAAGCAGCTGCCACGGTCTCAGCTCCATTAACTCCCAGTGCAGTGGAGAGAGCTGAGCCCTGTAGCCCGGCTGTAGTCTTCATAGTTAGTAAGACAGTATTGTTACTTGGATGGAGAGAGGTGGCTCTTTCTCACCTTGGTTTCCAGACGTTGTGTATCTGTTAATCTCTGTATGTTTAGAATCCACAGAAAGTCATATCTGCCCTTGTTAACATACCAGAGGAAAACCTTCAACATTTCTTTCTCTGCCCAAGGTCTTTCCAAATGCAATTGTGTATGTCTGTAACTGGATTCTGTACAGCTCACGGGGGACAGTCCTTGGTGACAGCCCTTGCTAGAGTCCCTCTCCCCTTCTGCAGAAGCTTGTTTCCCTAGCCATGAGTGGCAGGAATCCCCAGGACAGCCATTTTGGCTTTTTGTCTGAGGCTTTTGAAAAATGCCTGCCAATATTCTCCAGACTGTTTAAATTAGACAGAAGAAGGGATAAAATGTTTCCGTGAGAGTCAACATCTCAGGCCTCTTTGTAACTAGCACAATAACAGATAGATGAGCAAAGGGTATCACTGAAAGGTTTGGGAATCTGGATGATCTGGAAGTTCACTGTTCATTTTTCCTGTGTGCTCAGAAACAAAGAAACAACAATGAACAACCCAAAAGAGAACCAAAACTAGACCCACACTGAGGCCAGTAGGTGGCCTGCACCAATTTGTCCTGGCTGTGGTATCAACATGGAGTCTTCTGAGCTGCCTGGCCTAGGCCACGCGGCTGCCTGTCTAGCCGTGTTGCCATGGTAGACAAATGGAGTGATGGAGACGGCATGTCTCTAAGCTGTTTCTGCTCTCTCTGCCAGCTACACGGTGGGCACCGTGCAGGAGAACAATGACCAGGTCTGGAAATTCCAGCGGTACTTCCTGGTGCAGGAGTACTGCAACCGCCTCAACATCCCCTTCCCCTTCGTCGTCTTCGCTTACTTCTACATGGTGGTGAAGAAGTGTTTCAAGTGCTGCTGTAAAGAGAAGAACATGGAGTCTTCTGCCTGCTGTGAGTGGGTCAGCTGCTGGGGTTCTGGAGTGGTGGGTCGTGGATGTGTGGTCTCCGTCAGTTCACTGTCTATTTCTAAACGTTGGGTGTCAGGTCGGCCAACGTTTGCCTCAATCTCGTGGTTGAGGGTAGGTTGGGAAGCATTGCAGTGCTGCCGGGTAGCCTCATTTAGGAGAGTGACTTTGGAACAAACATAATGATAACAACATAAATAATTTCCTTAGTAGAATTCATGGATAGTGTGAAACCATTGCTATAGTTTTTTTTTTCCTTTATTACTTCTGTGAAGCTATGTCTGGAGGAGGATTAGCCTAGCTCCAACAGGTAAAGGGCTATTTGGGCTGCTTTTATTAGTCAGCTTTCTGTCGCTGTAATGAAACACCTTAGGTAACTAACTTGTAAAGAGCAAAGGTTCACTTGACTAAATGCTGGAGATTCCAGTTCAAGACCGGGTGGCTCCATTGCTTTGGGCCTGGCAGAGAGTGTGTGACAGAGCAAATCACTTACATCACTTTCCAGGAAGCAGGGGTTGACTCAGAAATGGCTCCCACTATCTCCTTTAAGAGCATGTTGGGCCCCACCTCTTGAAGTGGGGCCTCCTTCACCTCCTCCCCACAGTGCCATCTTGGAGGCCAACCCTTTAACACATGGGAATTTGGAGAAAAACTCAACCAAGTGGTGTCATTCTGCTTCTGGTTCCTGAACCTTCATGTATATCTCACAATACAAAATGTATTCATTTCATTGTCATGGTCCCGAAGTCTTAACTATTATTCCAGTATTATTCAAATGTTTAAAGCCAACAGCTCATCTAAGACTGCATCCAAACTGAGGTACAAGCCTTTGCAAGTATCAAAGTTACATACTTCCAAGGTCCAGTGATGGGGGCAGACACAGATAAGTATTTCTACTATAGAAAGGAAGGATAAGCAATAGAAAGAAGCCAACACCTCAAGGCAGATGAAAACCAGAAAGGGGTAACTTTAAGTCCTAAAGCCCTATGCCTACCATCTGGAGAACTCCGAGGCAGAGAGTGACCTCCCAAAGGGCCGTTCTGCCCCTGTCACTTTACTGGCTACAGTCCACTGTGCAACTCTCCAGAGAAGGTTATGTTTGCAGCATGCTGTTGGCAATTCTATATTTCTGGGTCTCTGTCCTAGTACCTCTCACACAGCTCTATTCCATTCTGCTCCATCAGAGGCTCTTGCAAAGGTGACTGTCCATTGACAATAGTCGACTGTATGTGGTGTTCTGGTTGTTTGCCTCATGGTATGTGATGAAACGCATGTGAACTTCTGCTACCAGATTTACATATCATGTTGAGTTGGCCATACCTCTTTGATGGAAGTCTAAATATTATGATTCAGAAAGCAAAAATATCACTATCCTAGATATGATAATTGGTGGCAACTATAATGAATTTTAAGTGCCAAGAGCCATCTTTTTATGGGATTCTTTATAGCAAACTGGAGGCAAAATACTCATGGCTGACCTTCACTCTCTTATGCAGACACCTGACCTATATATAGCCTGGATTTCAGAATGTAAATGCACCCCCAGCTTTAAATCAGCCTGAAGCAGAAAGGACCTTCATATTCAACTTTAACTGTGTCATCCCAAGACATTAAATGCTACTTTGGAGGTGTCATTAACCATCTCACATGCGTAATTGTCTTCCTTGATGAAAGTATTTTGACAATTTGGATTAGTGGCTGTCTTTCTCCCTATTATTTTGCCTTGGAAAACAAATTGAGCCGTTATTAACTGAAAGAGTGGAAGTCTTTATGTTCAGTAGGGAACCCAGAGTACAGATCTGGAATCTAAGTACTCAAAAACCAAATGTCAGAGGCATTTAGTGACATGCCCACAATTATATTTGGTTCCATCTTGAGCTCATGTTATAAATGAGAAAGTCTCCAGAATCTGGGAGAAGACTGAGGGGATAGAATCAATGCCTTAGGAAGGATTACATATTTCCTTGTTTTTGAACAATGAATAAAAGTCATAGTGAGGAAAAGGAGCTGGAGAGATGGCTTCATTGACAAGAGCTTTGCCTTCCAAGCATAGGACTTGAAAGGCCAGACATGCCTGTGATTTCATTGCTGTGGAGGCAGAGACAGCTTCCTTGCTAGCTAACTGAGCCAGCCAGTGGGCTCCAGGTTCACTGAGAGCCACTGTCTCAAAACTGTGGACAGTGATCGAGGAAAATACCCAGTTCTTACCTTTTGTTCTCTACACAAATGTATATACTTATGCATCCACACAGATAGACAGGCTATCCACATATAGCCTACACATGAACATATGCACATGAACATGTACACACACACACACACACACACACACACACACACACACACACACCTCTTGCAATGAGAATGGTTTTGACTCAATATAAAGACAAATGCAGAGTCAAAACTAACATTCAGTTTTGTCTGGAAATGGAATGATTTAGAGAACTGGTCATCGCACTGACTCAGGCTGGGCATGAACTGAAGGGGATGCTATGAGGTAGGTAAAGGTCCATTCCCTCAGAATATAACACCCAGCCTGGGATCAGCAGAACCAGGGAGCTCAGTGTCAAGAAGGCAGAGCAACTCCTGGCTTCAGGCTCGGCTTAAAGGAGAAGGGTAAAATGCATTGCACTGAAGCAAGGTGAGACTGTCAAGCAGACACAGAACCCCATGACAAGCCAATAGGAAGGAGTTTCAGCATAAGGAAGCAAACAGGCGTGTCAGAAACGCTTTGTTATTTACTCATCTCCCTGGGGAGACACTGGATGGATGAGAGATGCTCCATGGACAAAAGCAACGCCCTCTTTCCACACATCTCACTCTCAGGAGGAGATCCCTTCTCCCCACTGGTGGCAGCGATGGAGAGGGAGCCAGAGCCCAGTTCCCTCACTAGCGACTCTCCAGCATGCATAGTCACTGTGGGGTTGCTTGCTGACTCTTGGAGAGGGCTGATTCCAGAAACCATAGCACCCTGCCTTCCCCAGGGACTCCAGCTGTCAGTCCATTTTTAGGTGCACTTTGTGTTTGCCTCCCACACAATGGGGAGGTCACGGGTTTAATTTTGAAATTGCCCTTCTTTGGAGGAAAAATAAAAGATTTTTTTTCGAATAATGTTCAAAAAGGCAGACCTCAAACTTTCATTTTCATATTTTAAAAACTTGGTCAGCAGTATCTTCAAGTAAAAAAAAAAAAAGCATACTTCTTGGTAATTGTGTTTTGGAAAATATACTGTTCTTTTCTGATTTGGAAGGCAATACATGGTCTTTACAGAACATTTGAAAAATATAGAAAAGCACAAGTAAGGATCCAGTGCCAGACCACCACCCAGAGATAAATGTCAACAGCTGGCATTAATTTCTGTGGGGATGCATATTGCCTGGAGTATATTATGCATAACTGTTCATAAGGTAATTGATTCTTTTATATAGCGATAATACACCATAAACATGATTAATATCCGTGAACAAATAATGCTAAGAATTCTAACTATGAAATATCCTAGTGTATGAACATGCCATAGTTAATTCCATCAACCACTTCCTTATTGTTAAATGTATAGTTTGGTTAGGCTCTTTAAAAAAAGGATTGATTTTTAATTTTTAATTATGTATGTATGTGAGTGTCTTTGTGAGCATGTGTGTATGAATGCGGGTGCCTGCAGAAGACAAGGTGTTGGCTCCCCTGGAGCTGGAGTGGTGGGTAGGCAGCTGTGAGCTGCCTGATGTGGATACTTAGAACCAAACTCAGATCCTCTGGAAGAGCAGCAAGCATTGGCAACTGCCGAGCCATCTCTCCAGCCCCTGGTTTGATTCTTAGTAATCCATGATGTCGTGATAAGAAGTGATATATGAACATTTTCACCACATGAATTATTTTTAATGTTAATTTTAGGAGAGAAATATCTGATAAAGAACATGCATCTCGCCAATTCTTTGTGTAACGTCTCTCACCACTTTCTCATCCTCTGTCACCATTAAGTTGTTACAATGGATAAAGTTTTCCCAGAATATGGGCAGGGGCTTCTCCATATTTTTGCTGGGACAAATATGTCTGATACTTTAGAGCCTGCTATTTTTTTTTTTTTTTGTACAGTTGGTGGAAATGCTAGGCTACCATTTCAACTAGCCTTTCCCTGACTGTGAGGGAGCTGGCCATTTTTCTTGGCCGTTTGTCATTCTTGTTCTGGCTGGCTGTGTCCAGAAGTTTCAGTCTTTTTATGTTGAGTTCTAAGCATTTACTTTGAAAGAAAGACATTGGAAACTACTCCAAAACACATTTGAAAGGAAATTGGTTAGGAATTGTCTTGAAGAGTAATAGCAGCCATTTAAAGATAAAGATATGTTTGCTGGATAGAATTTTCTTGAATCTAGTCACGGAAATATTGCTTTGATCCCCAATTTTTTCAATCCAGGAAGTTAGTAGAGTTTATAAACTCTAATATGAGAATGCATGCATTTACATGGCAAGTCAAGGGTAAAAACCACACAAATCTATCAAATCTATTCTAAGTGGCCACGTATGCAAACATCTCTTTCCTGTCCCCATGAACTCTCCGGGTGTCCATTGCAAACATTAGTGATCTTAATGATGTGTTCTTTCTTTGGCCTCTATATGAAAGGCTCACATACCATAAGAAACCGAAATAAAAACCTCCCTGGAACATGTCCTAGGCAGTGTGTAAGTTTAACCTGCGTTAGGGGAAAGGGGGAGGATGGAGGTTGGAGGTCAGGCTTTTTTTCACTACCCAGACCACCTGTTTCAAAGTAGAATCAATGTCATCAGATTGCTCGCCTCTAAAGATCTCCTGGCCTCGAGTCTAAAGATCGAGAGTTGGAAAGCCTGTAGTAATTACCCAAGGGAATGGCTTTGTGTTTTTGTGTCATCAAAACAGAGGAGTAGGCACACCAAGCATGAGCACCCACATTATTAACAGATGACCTGGCTAAGTCTCAGAAGACACAGGCAAGGTCAAATGGATCTTATTTAGAATAAAGATCGCATTCTTAGTCCACACAGGCAGATCCCACCCTCATTCTTAGTGTCAGATCAGCTGGTACAGACAGATCCAATTGTTCCAGTCCCAGAGCCTCTGAGATGCTGGCTGGCCACTGATTCGGAAGACAGAGGCAGACGAAGCAATCTGAACAGCTTTCCTTTTCTCATTATTTCAGGCTTCAGAAATGAGGACAATGAGACTTTGGCGTGGGAGGGCGTCATGAAGGAGAATTACCTTGTCAAGATCAACACGAAAGCCAACGACAACTCAGAGGAGTATGTCATTCACTTTGCATATGTAAGCGGCAGTGTGTCTGAGCATGCTCAGTAAGGTGTGTTTTCAGTGGAGAGTGACAGTAACTCAAAAGTACCACCCAAGCAATTGCAGGTGATAAATACTTAGATGTGTGCCAGTCCTTCAAAGCAGGGAGAGACCACTCCAATTAATCTGACTTTCCCCCTAAAGGGCAGGGAACAGGAAGCATCCTTAAAGGTTGCATCTTTCTCTTAGAATAGTGAGATGTCCTGTGTTCTAGGCATTGAGATCTTGAGTGTAGAATGATAGATATTAGCATCCATAAAGCCAAGAAACAAGAGCTACAAACTGCGGAAATGAGTTCAGGAAGACTCAGAGGTCATGGGCAATCCCATTATCTTGCAGAGGCCACAGGCATGATTATCATTGCACTGCTGAAACAGAGAACCAGAAGGTGGCTTGTTACAAGCTATCTCTGGAGAGTAATGGCTATCATATTTAAATTGTGTGGGTTTAAAAAAAAAAAAGCTCCCTACAAGACCCCAGTCATTTAACTTCTTGAAGAAGTAGGGAAGACAATCGAATCGATAGATAATATGTAAGTAGTATATCATAGAATCACTGAAAGCCTGCCCTACCTGTCATGGAGGCTGACCTTCCTCAGTGACAGCTGTCGCTTTTTCTAGGGCTTAAACCTGTCTCAAAATATGCTCTGGCCAGTATGAGTGAATATGAGTACGAATAATCTGTTAGAATTAATACAGCTACTGCGGGGCATAGGATACTCTTTCTCTTGAGACCGTGTGGATGTCCTATGGTCTAGACTCCCAGGTCTTGGATATGGAGGAAGGTAGATCTTATGACTCAGCTTTCACTACGCCTATCAGCAGACATAGCATTAATTTTCTGTCTTCCTGGTTGGGGTAAGAAAGGACTTCTGCTTTGTTTAGGCATGAGGAAGAACAGCAGAGAGATCAGTGCAGCTGACCCTGACCTGAGCCGAGACGGAAGACTGCATCATCTGTCTTCTGTCCTTTGAAAGATGAAAACAGGGACAATGAGACTCCCTCCCTTAGGCTCTTTGTCTTACTTTACTTTCTAATTTTCTTGCAGGATGAGGCATCGGTTTAGACAACTGGATACAAAGGTATGACTCAGAGTTCTGGAATGATTTATTTAACTTTAATGTCTTTGAATTTTTGGCTCCATGCTGGTGTGTAGGGTCAGAAAACAAAAGAAGACATTCATTGTTTAAAAAAAAAAAGTAGACGTAAGTTCAGCTGTCTGCATGATTCACCTAAGAGTTGGGGCCTGCAGTGGAATTACTTCTTTTTTAAAAAAAATTATTTATTTTTTTAATTAATTACAATTTATTCACTTTGTATCCCAGCTGTAGCCCCCTCCCTCATCCCCTTCCAATCCCACCCTCCCTCTCACATCTCCTTCCATGCCCCAAGTCTACTGATAGGGAAGGTCCTCCTCCCCTTCCATCTGACCCTAGCCTATCAGGTCTCATCAGGACTGGCTGCATTGTCTTCCTCTGTGGCCTGGTAAGGCTGCTCCCCTCTCAGGGGGAGGTGATTAAAGAGCCAACCACTGAGCTCATGTCAGAGACAGTTCCTGTTCCCATTACTAGGGAACCCACTTGGAGACTGAGCTGCCATGGGTTACATCTGTGCAGGAGTTCTAGGTTATCTCCATCCATGGTCCTTGGTTGGAGTATCAGTCTCAGAAAAGAGCCTTGTGCCATCTTATAAATACTTGCTTATACTACTTCTTAAGCTCCCAGCCTCCATGTGGAATAGCCCAGAAATGCCACTTCTGTTAGATTTATTTACCTGTCAGCTCGACACAACCTACAATCACCTGGGAAGAAGGTCTCAGTGAACAACTGTCTAGGGCAGTTTGTCTTCTGACCATGTCTATACGAGATTGTCTTGGCTACATTAATTGATGTAGGAAGGCCCAGCCCACTGTGGGTGGCACCATTCCCTGGGGTTGGGTCCTGGGCTGTATAAGAATTGAGAAAATGAGTGGAGTTTAGGCATAGATGTATCCATTCTCCCTCCTCTTACTGTGGATGTGATGTATTAGCTCCCTCAAGCTTCTGCCCCTGTGAATATATTTAAGGTATACAGTTGGAAATTTTGATGCATGTATACACTGAAAAACGCTTGCTACAATCAGAATGCTGTTGGAAGCCCCAGCCACACAAAGCAGTTCCTCCCGCATCCGATGAGCTGTCTCACTGCCTCTACCTCTCTTTATGCTGCATCTCTGTCCTCTTTCTTTTCACTCTGAGCCACCAGAATTCCTTCCTTTCTATTCATAGAATTCTGGCGATCATGTCCTTAATTTCTGTTTCGAGAGAAAGTGTTTTGCATCTTTTTATTTTCCTTTTAAATTGGCTTTGATTTTAAACAGCTCTATTGAGATATCATTGACACAAATTCAATGTATTTGAGGGATATGCCTGGATATTTTGATTCGTGTATATACTGTAAAATTATCACTACAATCCAGTGTAGCTAATTTACATACTGACATAGTTACTATGTGCATCTAGTAATACTATCCTAGGATTCAATTTAAGAGCCACCCGTGGTTTCGGCACATCTCATGTAGACAATAGGCAACATCAGTGTATAGATTGATAATAACACGTGCCTATAGTATAATGGTAATCATTCTCACCTCAGTGTGTAGTAGTTCATTGTCATTCCTCTCTTCCCTGGTCCTTTTGCCTGTTTAAGCCTGTACGTGGAAGTGAGATCTCACCAGAGGGGGTTGCCTGTCTGTGCCTCACTTATTTCACTCAGCAGTGCCATCAGAACCATCTGTGTCCCTGTAGATGGGAGAATTTCCTTCCTTTCTTCTAAGTACAATTGTTCTCTTCTGATACATGAGCCGCATTCTCTTTATACATCATTCTGTTGGTTGACACTTGGGTTATAGATAGCGCCGCAGTGAATGGTTCAATGTAGGATGCCTCCAATCCTCTGACATCAGCTCTCTAGCTGTGTACCAGCAGTGAGGTCGCTGGGTTGTTTTTAATGTTTTGTGGAACTTCTATATTCCATTTTTACAAAATTTATTTTTTTCCAGGAGAGATTTTTGGTGTAGTCTTTGTTACAAGCTATTATTTGCTATCCTATGCAGACAGATCTAGACAGTTTTTCTTTTCCTTTCTTGCCTGATTGTGTGAGCTAACACTGTTTAGAATAACAGTGTTGAGGTAAAGAATTCTTGTCTTAAGATCTTAGAAATGATGGGATAGGGAGTATGGTGATGGGATTCTTTCTTCAGAGTCTTTATCGTACCTTAGTAAGTGCTTATTTTGTTGAGTTTCTATTGTAGAAGAAATCTGGAGTTGATTTTCTACTGAAGGTGCGGGTCATGTTGTTTCTGTCCCCAATTCTGTTCACGTAGCTTACCACACTCATGGGTTTTCATATGCTGAACCACCTTTACATCTCAGGGGTGAACTGCACTTAGGTATGGTGGATGTTCATTTTAATGTGCTCTTGAATTGAGCTCTCTATTATTTTATTGATGTTTTTTGAATCTTTTTTTTCCACCAAGGTATTGGTGGAATACCTATAGTCCTCTTTGCTATCTTTGTCTTTGGGACCGGGGTAATTTTGCCCTCATACATGGAGTCTGGAAGCTGTCCCTCTTCTATTTTGTGGAAGAGTCTAAATGGTACTGGTGTTTGTTCGCCTTCTAATGTTGGATGGTATTCACTAACGAAGGTGTCTCTCTGTTCCTGAGCTTTTCTTTGTTGGAAACATTTTGATACTGATTTTTTTTTTCCAAGACAGGGTTTCTGTGTAGCCCTGGCTGTCCTGGAACTCATGCTGTAGAGCTGCTGTCTTGAACTCAAGGATCTACCTGCCTCTCCCTCCCCAGTGCTGGGATTAAAAGCGTGTACCAACCACCACCACCTGGCTAATACTGATTCTTTCTCTTTGTTTGCTACTAGCTTGTTTGAACTTTGTTAATTTTAAAAATTATTATATTTTAATTGTGCGTGTGTGCACATGCCACACTATGGGTGTGGAGAAAACTCTATGACTTGATTTTCTCCAACTGTGTAGGCCAGGGGGATTGAACTCAGGTCATCAGACTTAGCATCAGGTAAGCCTGGTGAGCCATCTTATTGGCCCTGGGCTCTGTGCTCTTGATCCAGTCTTGTTAGGTTATAGGATTTAGAGAAATCCCTAGCTCAGCAAGGTTCTAACCTGCCGTAGTGGAAAACAAGAGAACTGGATGTAGGTGCTCCAGGTCTGGTCTTCATGAGGCCTCCATTTTATCTGGTGTGCGCCCTAATGCATAGTTGTCTGACCTGTGGCCAGCCTGCTCCTGGAGGAGGACTTTTGTGTATACTGGCAGCTGCCTTTGTGGCCCTTGTTTAACTGGCTGTAGTTTAGGCCTTCCTAGCCATCATTCTGTTGCAGGAGCCTGTTAGCTGCGTTCTCCCCATATGTGGGGAGAATCCAGGCGTAAAGAGCCCCTGGTTCTTCAAGTGTGCACAGCAATACAACAGAAACAGAAGGCAATAGCCTTCTAGTTAAAGAAAGGTTTGTTGGTTTTGCTCAGTGTTTTACAAAACCAACCCTGAGTTTTGCTTATTTTCTTCTTGTTCTCTTTTTCACTTATTTTAATCTGAGAGTCTTTTGCTCTCCTTGAAGTGGCTTATCAATACCCTTTTACTATTAGCAAAATCCCTTAGGGGAGCAAAACCATTTTCCATCTCATTATAACAGAAAACAAAGTCACTCACTGCTGACCAGATCCTAGGAGTGGGGTTCTCACCACACTGTGCTCACTGAGGCACCCATTAGCCATCACAGTTTCTCTTTGTTATTATCATTTATTTTTAAATTAAAGGCTATCACTGAAAACAGTCCCAACTTCAACACAGGTTTTCCCCCCTGGAGTAAGTCACAGTATGCTGGGAGCCACAACATAGAAATTAGAACCTGACCATGCACTTTAACAAACTACATCAAGGTGGCATGTGCCTTAAAATGAGGCCATGAACCTCATATAATATGCAGAATAATCTTATTTATCATTTATGTAAGTTACATTAGGGGATTTACTCTGTGTATGTGTGTGTGTGTGTGTGTGTTAGGAGGCATAAAATCATATCTTACTACTATCTTTGTAATTTTATTAGTATTTTTATATAGCAAAACTTTATTAGTAAAATGTTGCATACATTTGAGTACATTTGCATATCTGAAAACATTACTCTTGTGCCAAGATAATCTGCTCATTCTGGGAGGAAACCCTTTTTGACTTGCATTTCATGAACTAATGTTTGCTAACTGCTGACCATAAGTAAGCAATAAGCAGGGCCTGCCATGTCTTTCCTGTGTCGCGTTTATTGTTTAATGTACTTGTCATTTAAAATAGAATGTTGAAAAATTGTGTTAAGACTGGGTTCTGTTTCTCCCCCTTGCCAAGCTTAACGATCTCAAAGTTCTTCTGAAAGAGATTGCTAATAAAATCAAATAAGGTGGGTGACCATTCATGGAGAGAAATCAAATTGCAATGAGGTGAGTTAGCAAATTTTTTTTTTTTTTTGGGCTCTGAAAATTTTAGTGTTTTAAGAATATTTTTTAATTGTGCTTGTTTTATTTTCCTATGCTATCAGCTCTCACAATAAAGCATTGTGAACAAAACAAATAAATCATAGTCTAGAGACAAGGAATGGGAGTTCCTCCTTACGTTCAGCCCTGACGATGGCTCTAGGGCACAGTTAGCCTACAGGGTCTGTGTAACACTCGCCAGCCTTACAGCAGTTTTCACATAAATTGAAATGATGTCATACTGACCTAAGATTTGCTATTTTTTCTTACTTAATACTTTATCATAGATATTTTTGTGGGAACATGTCTAAAATGTTTTTTATCGTCATGTTTCTTTTTCTTTTTTCTTTTTTTTTTTTTTTAATGCCTATCGCTGTGGGGTAGGTAGATGTATTCCAATCACCCTTCCATTATCTGTAAAAGTTCCAGGGAGGCATGGGAGGGTTTTAACAACAGCTCATTTGCACAATAACATGTAACTCAATTAATTGGCAACAGCGAACTCAAGGCTTTGCTCCAGCATCTTGCCATTTGCTTTAAACATGTTTTCTCAGCACCTATCCAAATCCTGAGACCAAATGTTGAAGATCTGAGGAGCATGGGGAGGTGGGGAGGAGGGGGAGGCACAGCTCTGGTGTTTTTCGGTCTACAAGGAAACCGTAAGGAATGGAAAGAAGCGCATGGATGTCTCCCCTCTCCGTCAGGACTGGCTCAGCGCAGCAGGAAGGCTGGGACTGTGGTGTACCAGCCTCTCCCACTGGCCCCTAACGCTGTCCCCTCACATCGATGTCTGACACTGACCCCCTCATACTGGCCCTTTGCATTGACCCCTAACACTGATCTCTCACACTGATCCCTGGTGCTGGCCTCCTGAGCTACCTTTCACACGCTTATGTCTCCAGGCCTCCATGGTGGAAGGCTTACACCTGATGAAATTAGAAAACTGAGCGGCACTTCTGAATATGCTGAAGAATTCGGGCCCTGGGTACTCAGGAGGAGCCCATTTCAATACCTTCGCAATGATGTTCAATTTTGAAGTTTTTAAAAAATTTAAAATAAACCGCACTTTGGATTTTGAGACAGTTTTTTTTTAATCTATAAGTTGGAAAAGAAAACAGGGAGAAACTGACAAAACAAATGATGAAAATAAATTTAAATGTGATTAAAGAGTAGAAATAACCAGAGGAGACTCAGGTCCATGCTGATACAGCCACCGGGAAGCTCTGAGCCCTTCCTTTCACCTGTTTGACTGTGACATGGGCAAACAGACCGGCCTTCTACCCGCCCACCCTGCGCTTAGCTTTGGCCTGTGCTAACATGCTTGGAGTTAACACAAGGGTGAATAAAAATGACTCACAGGGGTGTGACGTCACTCTGGCATGTGCGCGCGCACCGTGCTCTTATTATGTGCACAGTGGGTCTATCATGTGCTGGGGTGCGCACAGCATGTGTACCGTGTGTGCACAGCGTGTGCGCATGTGAGAAAGAAAGACAGGATGGAAAGAGAATCTAAGAAAACAAGTGTCAAGGCCAGGTGTGGCAACTGCCCTTGTGATGCTGTAAGCAAAACAAACACACAAACGAACAAAAAAAGTGAACCACATCTGAGGAACAGACCTGAGGCTGTCCTCTAACTTCTACATGTGTAGACATACACATACTAGCACACACATACAGACACACACTAACACACACATTGATACACATCCACATTACACAAACACACATACTAACACATACACTGATACACTAACATATACTAACACACACAATAACAAACTAACACTGAAAAACATACTAACACACTAACGCACATACTAACACACATTAACATACACACACAGAATAACAAACACTAACACATACCTTAGCTCGCACACTAACACATACTAGTACACATACTAATACTAACACATACTAACACACACACACGAAAATAACGCCCCATAATTTTCTCCCAGTGACATCTTTAGAAAAACTGAGCCTGTCAGTACTTTCTTAACCTTCCCACCCTTAAGAAAAGTTTAGTGTTACTGGCTGCCAGGCCTACGTGTCTCAGACTCTAGTCTTCTAGTGTCTCTTGGTGCTCCTTTCTCCAGGGCTCAGGGCGATCACCTTTCCCTGGGAAGGTGTGACAGGGCAGAGAGGGTCAGCCTCAGGGGAGTGAAAGCTGGCACAGGGGAAGCACAGACAGACAGGAAGTTAGTGCTTCTCCCATCTTCCTCCCTGTGTCAGCCTTTGGTCCAACCACTTGTCTCTATTTTATTTTTTCTTTCTCCTACACAACAGCTGAAAGTAAGACTCCAGAGCAAGCCTTTGCTTTCTCTGCTTTGCTCCTCGGGAGTGGGCAGCCTCTCCAAGCACCACAGCGGAGGAAGGTCCTTGGACATGGCCTGTTTTCCAAAGATCGGTCTTTGGCTTCATTGTTTTACTTTCTTTCCAAAAGAGAAACCTTTTGACTTTCCTTTGCCAGTCATTTGGAAACTGCATTTTGATAAATGTTTCAGTTTTCAACTTGGTTATCTATTTGATTTTGATTTCATGTAACGACCACTGAGCAAACAAAGTCCTTATTGGTTCCCTGAGGCTTAGCTTAGATGGAATGAGTTGGGCCTTGCTTGATGTACATGGGCGGACTCCCAGACAAGCACAGATAATGTCACAGGCTAACCTGTTGGTTCTGGTGGCATGCCCAGACCTCTTCCCAGCACAGTTTGAAAGAGGCCTGTGCTATCACAAAATGGAGGTATGAAAAGCATTCCGAGTTCACCATCTTCTTTGTTTTCACAGGTCTAATAGCCATGTGGGTTTGGAGGCTCATGGGACACTGATGGACAGTGCTGCTATTGACTTCTAAAGGAGAATTTTTCAGGTCCCTGAGCACATAGTCACCCTTGAGGACATGAGTATGGAGGACATTGCACGTGACAAGAGGTGCAAAGGGTCACGTGTTTCTCCGTGAAGGCGCCTACACTTTCTGCATCTCAGAGCCTTGTACTAAGGTTGAGGGTTCAAGTGTTTGCACGCCTTCTTTGCCCCTGGAACTTTCCCACCTTTGTCCCTTGCCTCTCCCATGACTGTGACCCTGGCTCTGATTTTATACCTATACTGTTATTTTGTTTATTTCCTACTTTCCCCTTTCCTGCATTGTATGATGAATTCACTGACATATTGTTAAAAAGTCCTAGCACCCTGCCCCCAAATCAGACCATATTCTAAATACCCTAGGGCAACTTCTCCCTTATTCCCGTATCAAAGGAGGGGCACTGAGGCAGTGACTCCTGCTGAAGAGACCAGCCCAGAAGGAACCCTTAAGAGGCGCATTTTGCTCATTTTGTTTTCACTGGGTATGCCCCTCCTCCACCCTCTCATTATTTCCCCATTAAAGCTGGCGAATGGTATTACAGGAAGTTAGGTGGCATAGATGTACATAAGCAACCTCCCACTCCCTCCGGTGATCACTGCTCACACGCCTGTGTGTTTGCCTGGGTCCAGCTTTCCCTATGCATGTTACACTTCAGTTACACGCCATCATCTGCATACACAGTTTTCTGTAGGCCTTTACGTCAGCTATTTTATCAAAGATGTTTTCTTCATAGTCTTTCCAAGTGTTCTCAGCACTTCAGTGATATTCAGACTTCTGGCAGTTTCCATGATGTAGGTCACTGGTAGTTGACTCCACCTGGTCTTTGAAATGAACATCTTTGTGCATGAATCTTCTTTCTGCAGTAAGAGCATCAAGAAATCTCCTGTCTAGGACACTAGATTCTTTGGAACATCTGTTAATTATCAAGCCACTTGCAAGGCTTTTTTTCATCAGTGTGTAGCAAAATAGGATTTAGCAACTTATTCATAAGACATAGGATACGCGAGGGCTCTCTCCATTAGGACGTGATAATCTACTTAACTCTTACTTTAGGAAGATGCCAGCGTTCTCGTTTAGGCGTTGTGGAGTATGCTGATGTTGATGCAGATTCTGAGTGGCTATCTGGTTGAGCACTCCACCTCTACCCTTCGCTGGAGCAAAAGAGCTGTGCTGAG
Source organism: Meriones unguiculatus (assembly GCF_030254825.1). Lineage (NCBI taxonomy): Eukaryota > Metazoa > Chordata > Mammalia > Rodentia > Muridae > Meriones > Meriones unguiculatus. The sequence goes on from NC_083362.1 coordinate 73,624,961, forward strand.
AGAATAGGGCAGTGTTAGCACTCATAACTAAGTTTTCAACTTTTTCATCAACCACATATTCAGCGGCTGAAGGAGGGACCCTGAGCAGGAAGCTGTTGAATGAATATTTTAGGTAGAAGAATGATGGAAGCATTAACCCAGATGGGTTTATTTTTATTTGGTCTGGCTAGTCAAGCCCTGCACGGTGACAGCAGAGAATGGAGGAATAAAGGATGCCTGCTACTTAAACCCATCCTGGTCTCACAGGATGCTCACTCATTGGGGTCTCAGAAGCAGAGAGTGGACGGGGCAAACTGGCAATAATGAAAATGGCCAATGGATGGAAACTGGAGCATTTCTGTTAGTGAGAGCATCCCACTTTCATTTCACCCTGATGACCAGGGTGCTCACTCTGTCTGAAACCACCAGGAGGAAGGGTTTGTCCTCTCCATAGGGATTTGCAAAAAATAAAACCTCTGCCAGCACACAGACTGTGCAGACAGAAAACCAGGACCAGGCCCTTACCATCAACTTAAGTGAGGGACCTGAGTAAAAGAAGTGAGTGAAATGTAAAATTCCCTGTAAGATTAAATTAGCCTAGTCTACCTGCCAATCCCCCGTTAATGACTGTGCTCACATGTTCATATTTCCACACTCTGTCTCCACCAGCTTAAGAAAACAGCCTTTGTACATAGGGTGCTCCTGTTGATCCTGAAAAAGAGTTAGACAATGCCCAGGCTGTGCTCACACTTGGGGGGGGGTAGGAACTGTCAAGCTTTCCAATCGGGCTCTCCCCATGATTATTCTGTAGGATGTGTGCTAATGTGACGCCATTATTTCTAATGTAGCTCATGAAATAGCACGTGCTTTGCCTGTTTGTCAAATCAAAGGTGCTGCATCCTTTGTTCTGCTACTAAGCCTCTGTAGACTCGTGCACAACTGCAGAGAATCCTGCAACATGGCCTCAACCAATGTGCGAGAGCATTAAACCACGAGGACTTACCTTGTTTATGATGTCATTCTAGTGGGAGTGAAAAACCAAATAAAAGTCATTCTTCGCTGAGTTATGGTCATTCCTAAAGGGATTTGAGTTACAGGGATGATCTCTGAACCACGCTGAGTGCAAGCAGAAACAGGTGTGCTGCGGTTACCGTTGGCATCAAGATCTTTAGATACTGCAATCCCAATCCACTTTTTGTTCGGTGTATTAACCACTCTACTGCTGCTGTGATGAAACACTGTGATCAAAAGCAACTTAGAGCACAGCTTATTCGGGCTTGTGGTTCTAGAGGGATAAGAGTTTATCATAACGAGGGGGCATGGCAGCAGGTAGCAAGCAAGGGGACAGGAGCAAAAAGCTTACATCTTGAACCACACACACAATCAGAGAGAGCAAACTAGAAATGGCGAGGAAATTTTAATCTCAAAGAGGGCCTGTACTTTCTCCATCAAGGCCACACCTCCTAAAACCTCTCTATGCGACATCACCCGCTCTAGAGGTTAGTGTTGAAAACCACCATAGGTAGGTGCTGTTTGCTTAGGCGACCATCTGTCACGTAAGGGTCTCCACCTTCACTGACTCGGCAGTACCCGCCACGTTGCTTTACCCGTCTTCTGAGAGGTCACAGGGCTTCCTGTGTGGGGGCTCATCAGGCTGGCGACTACCCAGGACGGGACGGGTGTTGCTGGATACTGTTCCCACGTACCTCTGCTCCAAAGGCACATTCCACCCCCACCCCAGGAGGAATCAGGGAAATGTATCTTCCTCCACCTGCTTCTTTGTGGTCCACGGGAGACTGATCCTGTGGTTGTCATGGAGACGGTTGCTGCCTACAGCCTCTGTCTTAAAAACAAACTGCTCAGAAGTCAGGCGGTTGGTCTGTGCTGGAGCTGGACACTGGAGGCCAACCTCCTGCAGTCCTTCTCTGTCCTCTGCTCCAGGCACGAGGGCACGGGGGTTTGGTGGCCTGCCCTGTTTGTCCGGCAGAGCTAAGCAGGCAGCTTGTAGCTCAGCTAGCTGGGGTCCACCTGGGCCACGGGCAACACCTCCGCACCAACAGCACCACCGACCAGTCCGTGTGTTTTGTCGGTTTGCATTTCCCCCACAGAAGTCCTGTTTGTTGAGTTCCCCTCACTCCTTACATGTAGGCTGTTTTTCAAACGTGAAGTGTTCTCCTGTGAACACTTCATTGGGAAGGGAATGGCTTAAAATAATTGGGAGGAACGGGTAGGCTGTGCTTTCTACCATTTTCTAATCTGCTCAGGTATAAGAAGTGACTCCAAGATGGAGAGTCAGCACTGAAAGGAACACTAACTAAACGCAGGGCTAGGTTAGAACACAGGGGGACTTAGAATGAGGGTAGGAGAATGAGAGGTCAATCGGGATGTAGCCTTGCCAGAGCCGTAAGAAGACCGGCTTCCTCGGAACTCTCCTGAAGGAGACCACCCAGTGTTTGAAGTGTAGAAGTGCCTCAAGAAACAGGAGGATGGAGAAGAGGACCCCTATGACCGACGATGTAGTGGCTCTTAGGCATCAGGCAGTGGTGGGGCGTGTAAAGATGTTGGGGAATGTGAATGCAGGGAGAAGAGAGATCAGCTGAAAAGGAAGGAGTTGGAGGAATGAGCGAAGGCGAGTATGCTTAGCACCTTTCAATGTGTGTGACAGCACAAATCCTTTCATAAAGATGATATACACCTGCCCCAGAAGCGCTGCAGCTGTGGTTGCTGTGTCACATGTGTGTCAGGCAGGTGGCAGAGAGGAGAGAGGCTGTGTGTAGTCTCAGAATTCTGATCTATGAACATCTGAATGGTCAGTAGCCTAGAATTCCCTGAAAAAAAAAAAAAGTGAGCATGAGACTGCCCCCAGTCCAGTGCCAGCGGTCCTGGACAGGGAGCTAGCCTGAGATGAGCACCAGCCCAGACTGGTGCCACACAGGCCCGGGAGCAAGCCAGAGACTCGAAGAACCCCGCCTGGCACTGGGGACCTCAGGCAGGAACGAGCCCCATGACAGATGACCCTCCCATGGAGCCATTCAAGCAGGCCAGGCAAGGAGCAAGCCGGAGATGACCACCAGAGCTGCCTGCTCCATGGGGTCCAGACAGGGAGCTAGCCTGAGATCACCACCAGTCTGGAGCCACACAGTCGGGGGAGGGGGAGCAGGCAGGGCATGCCACGCCCCAAATGAGCCCTGCCTGATCCATAATGCAGGAGCAGGGCATAGCACTCCCGAGACCATTTCTGAGATGACCCCACACACTCAGAGACTCCTGGCACCTTTAAGAGAAGCAAGTAAGTGGTGGAGCAATGGAAGAGAAAGAAAGAAAAAAAAAACACAAGGATGTGGGGAGAGGCAGAACTGGAGACTTGAGGGTAGTAAGGAACAGCCTGATGTGAGTAGACAGTGATGCCACATATGACCATGGTGGGGTCCTGGCCTGTACTGCCACTGAAGGCCACATCTGGGTCTGTGGCATTGCAGCAGTAGGGTGTGTTACCACCAAAGGCCAGGCAGATGTCCCTGGTCTGGGCTGCCCACCCCCCTTCCAGGGACATGTTGATGTCTGAGTGCTGTACAGAACTGGCCTCACCCCTCATCTAGGCATTGGTGGGAGAGCTGGTACTGGAGGCATGAGAGTAGGAGAGCTGACCTGCCCTAGCCAGCTGCAATGGGCCCACATTGTGGGAGTTGGTCCCCAGGATATGAGCACGGGAGAACTGGCCTACCCACTCATCTCCTGTGTGGTGGCGTGGATAAGGAAGAGATACACTCCTCCTCCCTCACCCCTAACCAGCTGCAGCAGAAGGGCATCCTGCCCCTGGGGTCATGAGAGCAGGAGAGCTGTCCCTGCCCCTCATCAGCTGCAGCACTCAGGGAGTGTGGCCCTTGAACCTTGCCTGGGCACTACAGTAGAGCTGATCCTGGTAGCAGGGTCCCATGTGAGCCAGCCCTGAGGGCGTGAATGTGGGAGAGCTGGCCCTGCCACTTGTCTGCCCTGCTGTGACATGGGTGAAGGAGAGATGGCCCCACCTCACCCCATGCCCCTTGCCATCTATGGCAGGCAGGCGAGCTGGCCCCAAAGTCACCAGAGCAGGAGAGCTTCCCAGCCCCTCACTTTAGGCAGCAGAGCCTGCACCCCACCTGGACAGCACAGTAGAGCTAGCCCCGGATGGGGGTTTGCAGGTGAGCCAGCCCTGAGGACATGAGTGTGGGAGAGCCAGCCCTGCTACTTGTCTGCTAGGCAGTGGTACAGGTGAGGAAGGGATGGGGGAGAGATGCCTCTTCCTCACCATCTATGGCACGAAGGAGAGATGGCCACAGGGTGAGAGAGCTGCAGATATCCCTCACCATCTGTAACACTCGGGGGAGTAGACCCTGTACCTCATCTGGGCAGCAGGGCAGAGCTGGATCTGGTTGCAGAGGCTGGTTGGTGAGGCACCCCAAGGGCATGAGAGTGAGAAAGCCTTTGGGATGGCAAGCTCAGATACCTCTCAGGCCCAGATTTAGGCCCACCTCAACAACTACCCCATTGATGACGTGCTGAAGTACATGAAGGGGCTGGTCCTACAGATTCAAAACTGCAGGATCTCCATGACAAAGGACAACAAGATATCTGAGAGGAATCCCAGTGAGGTTCTAGTATTGATAGACTAGCAGAAGCCAGAGGCCTCATACCAGACCAACTAGTCCTTGCAATGAACATTTGCCAACAAAAAAGCATGGACAAAAGGGTCTACTGAGACAGGCGTGGTGGCGCACGCCTTTAATCCCAGCACCCGGGGGGTGCAGAGGCATGCATATCTCTTGAGGCCAGCCTGGTCTACAAAGCAAGTCCAGGACAGCCAAGGCTACACAGCCTGTCTCGGGGGGAAAACGTATATTGTGGGACACACTGACACATTACATACAGCTTTCACAATAAATTTTTTTCTCTGTTGGGGGGTGGGAGGTTGCAAGGGTGGAGGGCAGGTACAAGAGGAGGATATGAGTGTGGTTGGGTGCATGGTGTGAGAGTCACAAAAGAACCAAAAAAAGTTTAAAAAATAAATAAAGGTAATATACAGATCTTGGCTGAACTAAAGCTCAGCGTAGATCACTTGTCCAATATGCATGAGATCCTGGGCTTGACCCCTAGCACTGCCTTCACACATTCATACATGCACACAGAGTATAAAGTACTCAGATCAGGAGATCATATGGAATCTTCTAGAATGTGGTCCACTATGAATCACCATGGATTCTCCTGCCCAGTGTCCTAATACAGGGCTCCGTTGCTCTGCCTTACCTCTGTAGGCTCACTGAGTGTGACATCTCCTTCCTGTCTCACTTCCGGGCAGCTTCCTGAGCATAAATGTGTTGGTAGTTGCCCCAGAGTCCTCTTGCCCTGTGCTTAGTGGCATGTCATCCCAGAAGAGCTGACCACAGACCACCCAAACGGTCCATCCCCGGGGAAGAAGAACGAACTGCTAGTGTTGAGGTCTCTGCGTGGGATTGTTCCCTCCTTTGTTTCATACCTCAGTGGATCTCAGAAGAAACTGCAGAGGCTCATTCAGATGGGACAAGTTGTCTTCACTGGGTGCTTCTGTAAAACTGAGGAGGTCATGTAAGCAATGCATGTTGATTTGCTGGTCTGTAGAAGGGCCTCCTTTCTTCAAAGGGGTGAGAGGATTTGATGATGTAGCCTGGGAGGTTCTGAGCTCTTGGCATGACACTTTATTATAGCTCATGTCAGCATTCCTTACTTCCACCATTCTCTACTATTCTTCCTTCCCACAGTCTCTTCACCTTCCCCCCTGCCCCCCCCGCTCTGGAAAACTCTTATGCTTCTGGAGTCACTACCTCCAGATAGCCTGCCTTGGGGACCTCTGCTCGCAGAGCAGTCTCTGGCACCTCTGTCCTGTGGAAGCTCCCTAACACCTTCACTCATGGAACCCACAGGTCATGCTAGATGAAGAGATGTCCAAGCGGCAGCACCCTGACAGATCAATAACCCATTCCTCACCTGCCATTCTGACTGGGAGGCTGTAGTTACTGATCCCCAGCACAGTCTGTATAGAATGTCCCCTGGCTGGGCTGTGGCATCCTTGAGGGGGAGACATTGCCCAGCTGGTTAGCCTCATTCACTCTGCATGGACTCTGCAGGCACCCAGTGAGGGCTATGTGTTTGGATGGTGCCATTCATTCTTCAGCGTCCCCTGAGATGTCCTCTAGGCCTTTGTCCCTTCTCCTTTCTTGCCTAGTTGAAGTGGTTTTCAACCTAAACACACCCTATTTCCTCATGTTCCCAGCCCGCCAGTTCTTCCCCACACCAATCTGTGGATTTGAAGACAAGCCTGGCAGCCTGTCTATGAGGTATGATGGTTACTGTGGAGGATCATGTGGCCAGGTTCTCTGGAATCAATGGAAGGTGTCTTCTAAAGACACCTTATTGGGCTAAGAAGTCCCTCAAGCTGTGGTGGTTTGCAGTTCCATATTGAGTCCTATCTTAGGAACCAGGATACCAGTCCAGGGGCCAAGAAAGGTCAGTGTTGAAGCTTACTAGTCAGAGAAAGAGTTCAACCTCTCCACTCCTTTCTGCTATGTCCAGGTATTCTGGGGAAAAATGATGTCTGTCCACCCTGGGGAAGGACATGTCTGTACAGATGTAAAAATGCATACATAAACCTTACCCTACAATACACCCCCAGATACCCAGAAATAACACCCAGTCAATGGGAAACAACAAGAAAAACAAAACAAAACAAACAAACAAACAAACAAAAAACACCATCCTGGATTTCTTTCTCTACTGGATCAGGAGCTTTTACAAGATAAAAGACTTGTACTTTTTCATTTGTATATTAACTAATGCATTTGATACATAAGTTGTATGCATTAATGTGGGTGGATAAAGCTCTGAATCCATAGTGAACAGCTGTCTACCATATCTGTAATCAAGTCATGGGTGATAATGGGACGTTAGTAAAAGGAACACGGAAGCAGAGGGGAGGGTCTCAACTAGCCCTAAGGAAGAAGGCAGGGAGACACCCAGGACCTACAATGGGTGGAATGGAATTTCTTGGTAAGGAAGGGCTGAGGTGTGGAAAACACAGGTGGCCAGTGCTTGAGGAGTCAAGCTCCCATTGTCGCTCCTGGTCTCACCTGCCGCCTCTGGAATGCTATGTAGTCCACACTCACACTGCATTGGTTATTGGAAATTACAGTCACTTGCAGACTGTATGCTTTCTGTGTTCTGGGCAAACGTTTTATGACGTGAGCCTGCTTAATCAGCCTGCACAGAGCATGGGCAGTTTTTCTAGTGGAAATGAAAGCAGGTGTGCTGAAGGAGCTGTACCTGGAGACAAGGCATGAGGATCCTACAGGGGCACAGGGGACAGTGCAAGTGTGGGGGTGCTGAAGCCCATTGTTCTCCCAGCCCTCAGCCTAGAGTGCATTTTTCACGCAGCAGATGGCTTTATTAGCATTTTAAAATAGCAAAAACCTCAGGTGCCTCCATTAAGAAGAGTCTAGTAGCACTTTTAACTTAGGAAGCCAGGAGTAGCATGTGTGATGATTTTTCATAAATAAAGGTAAAATTCAACATGCTCACTTAGCCCATTGTTTTCAAGTGAAAACTACTACTACTACCAACAGCAACACAGCAGCAACAATAAAACAATACTAAGCAATGTTTCCTAATCTCTTGTCCCTCAACGTTGACATTTTTATGTTCCCGTTGTCTGTGGCCTTCCCCCAGCCTCCACTTTTATCCTCCTGCTTTTACTTCATTGCTGGCAAAGACCTGTGATGCCTCATTCATTTTTCTGAGCGAAGTGAAGAACAAGCATCCTTCTAGATGGATGGAGAAGGCTCCTGTCTGCAGCCTTATTGCTCTTAGCCCATGATATGTCTTCTCATAGAGGCAAAACCACTGCCAAGTGTAGTCTCCCCATAGCTGCGTGTGATACTATTCTTGGTTGTTATCCTGACTTCATCTGGAATGAACTAAAACCCAATAATGACTGAGGGGTTTGTGCTTAATCGTTTGAAGTGAGAAGATCCGCTTCTAATACGGATCTTTGAGGTGGGAAGACAAACATTTAATTCAGATCTTTTGAGATGGGAAAATCCACCTCTGATCTGGGCCACAGTCTGTGCTAGAAGCTTGTGTAAGGGACGTAGAAGAAGGAAACTGTCTCTTTTTGTCTGCTTGCTCTTAGTCTGCTGGCAAGTCCATTCCTTCACCGGCAGTAGATCCCTACTTCTTCAGGATTCTGGCATATACTGAAGACCAGCTGAGACATCCAGCCTCTTGGCCTGAACAGCTTCTGGATTCTTGGACCTTCTGTTCAGTGGCAGCCATTGTTGGATTAGCTGGACCACAGGCTGTCTAAGTCATTCTAATAAATCCTCTTTATGTGAATTTGTGTGTGTGTGTGTGTGTGTGTGTGTGTGTGTGTGTGTATGCAGAGAGAGAGATACACTCTACATGCTCTGTCCCTCTAGACAACCTTGATTAATGCACTCTGGAGCTGGAGCTCTCCAGCATCCTTTGGAAGAGGAAATGCACATCCTAGGAAGCCAGCTGTCAGTCTGCAGACACATTAGACAAGATCTACACGCTTTACTCTGAGTACCCTCACTGCCCCAGAAATGATGAGACTCTGGAGTAAGTGGTACAGGGACAGGAGAGGAAGGGGATTCAGTGCCCTCAGCAGCCTACCCTAGGCGAGAAGAGCCTCCCCAGGGCAGCAGTATACAACAACAACCCTTCACCACCCTAGGTCCTTCAAAGCTCAGCAGAGCTCCTGCCTCTGACCCCAGCTGTCCTTTGGTGTCTCTGGAGGTTCCAATGCTCTCACTCAGAGTGTGGGCCATTTCGGGGTCAGGAAAAAATTTCTCTCCTGTTCCTGAAAGCGCTCTGCCTTCCAGCTCTACAATCCTTGATTTTCTTTTTAAAGGCTTGCCCTTCTGATCATTCTGTAATTAAGTGGCACAGTTCCTCAGCCTGTTAGAAGCCAGGAGGCTTTCATTACCAGAGCTGAAGTGCTCGTGGCTTGAACTTGGAAAGGGAGGTGAGTTCATTTCCATCAGTTTGATCCAGCACCCACTGCGTTCCTGGGGCTTAGGCGGATTAATTCCCTGATATTTCATGGTCTCTAAGATGCCAGGTCCCTTCTGGTGGGTTGGATGGTAACACTTCCTGGGGTTTGAGCTGCCTCATTAGAAAAAGGAGGCCTTGAACAAAATAATCACTCAGGCTGTCCCCTCTCTGGGACACTGGTGTTTCATCTCTGGACAGAGCGAAGGGAGGATGCCTTTGGTGAGAACATCCTTACTCTCTTTCTTCTTTGTCACCGAGTTTCCCTGAGTTACTTTTGTGAATGAGGCAGCTCTTAGATGAGAGAGACTGGGAATCCTTCTCCTCCCACCTTTTCCCTTTCACTCTGAGAGAAGAAATCCTTACTCTGCTGTTCAGCCATCTTTGAGGGTGGGAACGAAGTTGCTGCTGGTAGGAAAGTAGGGGGAGGTGTAGATGTTAGAGACCAGGTGAGCAGAGGGGGAAAGAGGTCCAGCCAGCTGGATCTAAAGTAAAATATGTAGGGTTGAGAGGGGAGGCAAGGAAGGACTCGGGCCCCCAATCTCAGTGTCTGCTTGTGTTCTCAATCCTTAATTCCAGCCTAGATTTCCACATTTGACCAACTGGCTGGCTACATGGAGACATCTTCACGATTCTCTCTCTCTTTTGCTATCTGTCTCTCTGTCTCTGCCCTCCAGGCAGTACATGGCAATGCTTTTTAAATCTAAGTACCTCTTTTTCCCCCCTGCTCCTCCTTGTCCAGCCTTGGACTGTTACATTGGCTTGAGCTGAGCCTCAGGGACTTCATCTCTACCCCCAAAGACAGCTGAATAGCAGAGTAAGGATCCCAGCTCTCAGACTGCAGTAGGAAAGGTGGGAGGAGGATTCCCAGGCTTGCTCACTCCTCATCTAACTGTCTGCCTGGTTAACAAAAAGAACTCAGAGTCTCAGGTAGGAGACCCTGAAGTGTATCTGATGCATAGTCCCTATCTTGGCTTGACACACTGCTGCTCAGCTCCCCTGCCTTATCTGGTGATGCACCACTCCGCGCTTCATTCTGAACTCCGAGTCTCTCAGTTTCTCATGAGACGCTATTGAGAGGGCTCGGGGTGCTATTAATGATTACTGTAGAGCAACAGACATACAGCCGTAAGCACACTGGGTGGCTCTATCTAGGGCTCAGGATGCTATTTTACTTACTCTAAACGTCAGTAGCTCTCAACCTTCCTAATGCCACGACCTTTTAATACAGTCCCCATTGTTGTGGTGGCCCCCAGCCATAAAGTCATTTTTGTTGCTTCTCCATAACTGTAATCTCGCTACTGTTATGAAGCATAATGCAAATATCTGTGTTTTCCGATGGTCTTAGGTGACCCCTGTGAAAAGACCATTCAACCCCCAAAGGGATTGCAATCCACAGGTTAAGAACCACTGCTCTAGAGCGACAGACACACAGCAGAATTGCCTTATGTAAACTGTGTGACTCTATCTAGGGCAATGATTACTCTAGAGCAATACAGAGGAATCAACTTGGGAAAACTGTGGCTCTGTTTCTGGGGTGAAATACTTGTTCCTGTCCCAGAGCTCCTACTTCATCTAGTCTGTCTGTCTGGGGCTCTCCTGCCCTGCTTTTCTCTCTCATTCATTCTGAATCATCCTTTAGCTTATGTATCAGGACTTGCTTTTTCAGAAGAGCCTTTCCTAACTATCTCAAATCTGTGAATGGTACACTTTTCTAGAATCTTCTTTGAAACATCTCTCTAGTGTGACTGACTGCTCCTTGGAGGCTCTTCATTGCTGCTGTCATTTTCTTTGCATTTATGAAACCAGCTGATTGGCATTTACTTCCCGTGTTAAAGTACAGGTGCTCAGAGCCAGGAACTCTGTTGGCTTGCTTACACGTGTCTCTAGCACGAAGCTAGTGGAGTTGCCTGAGTCAATGAGGAAGTCAGATAATCACTGGGAGAAGGTTATTCATTGGTTCCTGATGTGAGAAACCCACTGACTGCAGTGTTTCTGTCTAACTAATCAGGGATTTTTGTGTAATGACTACAGCTTTGGAAGACAGAAATAATACCCTCTTCAGAACAGAGGAATGGTACATTACCTTTTGCACTCAATAATGAAGGATAATGCCTTCTGGAGACAGGAAGCTGGCATGCTGGATAAGCATTTCCAGCCCTGTGAGGTCAATGTTCTGTAACACGATTGGCTGCACATGTGGGTACATTGTGGAGCTTTGCACATTACCGTGTTCAATGCAGAACCTGCAGAAACTCCAGCCATTAGGGATAACCCGTTCTTCATCTTGGTGGTTCTATTGTCCAGTATCCATGCCATAGGCATGTTTTTTTTTTTTTTTTTTTTTTTTTTTTTTTTTTTTTTTTTTTTTTTTAGGCCTGAGAAGCCTCAAACCTTTCTCAAGTCTTGACATGGATTAATTAGGTTTGATTATTCTACGCTGTTTGGAGTCCAGTAGCAAGGAGCACAGAAGTTAACCGTGTGGGTACTTTGAGTGCAGGCTCCTGATGCTCTTCAAGCCAGACAAGAGCCCCATTCCTGGACTACCTATCTGTGATAATTGGAAGCAAGCAACAGTTTCTTTCTTTCCCTCTCCCTCCCTTCTTACTCTTCCCCTTCCCCCTCATCTCACATAGGTCAGGCTGGCCTCACATAGGAAGCTAAACATGACTTTGAGTCCTCATCCTTCTGACTCCATCTCCTGAGTCCTAGGATCACAGGAGTATGCCATCAGGACTGGTTACTGTGGTACAGAGGATTGAACCCATGCCAGGCAAACTCGGAGATTGACCCCATGTCAGGGAAACCCTCTACCAAATGCACTGTGACCATCTCTCTTCATTCTCTCTCCTTTGTCACTTTTCTTCTTCTTTATATCCTACTCCCTTTAAGAGACATTAATGTCTCCCATCACATTAGTGGATTTTTCCAGGGGACATGTTTTAAAAGGGGGAAACCTCCAAGACTTAGAAACGAGTAGTAGAAAGAGAGGCATTATGTTTAGATGTGTCCTGGTGCATCTCACGTGGTACTGAGTAGGTCAAGAGACTCTAGTTTCATTATCTGATTTCATTTATTAATTCATTCAAATTTTATTTAATTAATTACTGGTAACAAACCGTGTCATTTATGCCTCCAAAGGCCTCAGTCTGGTTGGGTGACAAAACCCAGATCCTAATGGAGTGAGAAAATCATGACAGCAGAGGTGGTTGCTTTGATCCTGTCAGGCCTATGGGGAGGCGGAGGAGCAGGGGAGGGCCAGGTCAGCTGTGCATAGGAGTTGAAATTTGAGATGAGCAGGGCAAGAGGCATTGACCTGGCCTAAAGAAGGCAAGGCGGGGAGTTTCAGTGAACACAAGGAGAGAGCTCTTCGTGGCTCTTGTTGAGGTTTTCCTCACTCCCCATGCCCGTGAGCTCTGCTTCTGTGCTCAGGTCTCCCAGATCTGGAATGGTGGCCCTAGGGGAAAGGCTCTGCCTCTAATAACAACACCAGGGGCAGACAATGTAGCAGTTGATGAGAAGGGCCAGGCACCTGCTTCTCTGAGAAGCAAGGCCCCAAGAAGACTCTATCAAGACTGCCTGACGGGGCAACTGGGACAGTGGGAGTGCTCAGTACAGTCCTTGGTCCATAGGAGCCATGTGGCTACATTTAGAAGGGTTCTGAGGAATAAAGGAATAAGTCTGGGTTCAAAGATAACAACTATGAGTCCAGCATTTGGGAAACAGAGGCAGGAAGGTTGTGAGTCTGAGGCCAGTGCTGGACATATAATAAGTTTCAGAATGAGCCCCCTGATTGGTTATTCAGTACAAAATGGTCAGCTCTAAAACCATATGTGCACAGACAAGAAAAATGAACTCAACAGTTTGCACTTCTATCTTTGTGCACAAATATACATTATGTAACAACAATAATAAAAGAGGTTACCAGTTTGAGAGTGGAGGGCCAATGGGAGGATCTAGAGGTAGAAAGGGAAGGGGAAAGTAGTGTAGTTATATTTTAATTAGAAATGTACATAAAACAACCTAATCTAAAAAATGTAGGTTTTTGGAACCTTACCTCTCACATTTGCTCTCAGTGGCATGGGTCAACAATATGAATTTGACAAAAACCCAAAAACAAAATAAGGAGGTAACTTAGATGCCTCCATCTAAGACCAAATATCATGACGAAAGAGATCTGGGTTGTTGCAGATCAAAGCCATAGTGTCTTGAGCTATCTTCAGCCTCTTAATAGTCATTGGTTGGCCACCTCCATGTCCCACCTAGCATCCTCGTGACAATCGGGCATGTCCTTTGATGATTAGCTTCCACCAACCCAAGAACTAAGCATGTCTTCAAATAGCAACAGAGGTCCAGAGAAAAGTTCCTCTGTTTCACTATAGCCTTGTTAACTTGACGTCTCCACTAAGGTATTTTAAAAATTCTCTGACTTTTGTCTTTCTTTTGTTCTGTAACTATAAAAACTTCATGAAACATTTCCACATCGGAATATGTTACTTGGGCAACGTGAATCAGTGTTCCTGGGAAATAGCCATTCGTATTTCTCGCCACAATAAACTGTCTCTTGTTCCCTTTGAGACAAGAGTTGTGTTCTACATCAAGACATGCAACTTTGTGGTGCGCCAAGGGAGTGACATGTTACCGAATGTGGTTCCTGAAAGCGCCAAGGCTGCAGAGTACCTTCAGTGGAGGGAATTCAGTTCTTCAGTGGAGGGAATTCAGTTCTTCAGTGGAGGGAATTCAGTTCTTCAACTTGCTCAGAAAGTGTGCTAGTGTGCTTGCTGACCGTGAAGATGACACAGGACTTACCTTAGATCTTTAGTCCTGCAGCTTCATGAAAGGAGTGGAAGAGTTGCTAAACCATCTCACCACATCCTTTCCTTTTCTTCCCAAAAGTATTGGAGGCTGGATCTAAAATGTACACACACACACACACACACACACACACACACACACACACACACACACACACACACTAATAGCTCAGCACAGGCACTGTAAATGCTTTGTTTGTTTTGAGTTAACCCTCCTCCATCCCATATGCCCCTGGAGGAGTGCAAGTTGATGTTAGCATACATTAATTAGAGAAGTGCCTGAGCCCACACATGCAGGGAATGAGGGGAGAGTTTGGAGGGTGATAACGAGAGACAGACATCACAAGTCTCAGAGGCATCCCTTGATCAGAGGGCCAAGACTGAGCTCTAAGATGCCTAATCACTTCTGTTTCTCCAACCTCCTGATTCTCCCTGTATAATCTGCTGGCTGGTGGGCTGGAAGGCAGTTTTTTTTTCAGGGTGTTAATTCACTGCCTTCTCAGATTGCCAGGTCTCTACATAATACACAATTTGAAGAGTGAATCCCTGTCTCTACTCCTTGGCATCTGTAGGCATGCCAGTTACAGGATGACACATGGTGCTGGTGGACATTGAAAGAGAAATAGACCCTCTATGTTAAGTATCTGGGGTATTTCTCCTCGTCTTGAAACATCCAGCTTATTTTTTTTTCCTTTTTCGCAGTTGTATTTGAAGCAGTCTCATGAGAAGATGGTGCTCATTGTAACACGTGCATGACTGCCTTTTTATACATGTCTCTCTCCTCTCAATGTCCATGATTAAATTCTATATTTAAGCCAACCTCAACTTTGTTTCATAAGATAAATAATATTTGACCTATTTTAGAAAACCAAGAACATAGGGTTTATTAAGAAACAGTAATCCTTGCCTACCACATATTAACCAAGAGCTGAAGTCACCACTCATGACTTTAAAAAAAAAGTTTTTTGTCTTTCCTCTGCTCTTTATTCTCATATTTCAAAACGGTGGGCTTCTCCTGCTGTTTTATGACTCTTCGGATCTTTGGTGCCTTGGCTCTTTTCTGTCCCATGTCCAACCTCACCTCTGTACAACAAAATATCTTCAACTCTTACCTTCCCAGGAGAGCTATTTCACAATTTTTCCCAAGTGTTCCATGGTCACAGAGATGTGGACTGTTTGTGATCATGACTACCCTGTCCACAGGACAGCACGTGTCCTTTCATGGTTGTCACTAGTACTGTGTGACTCACATTTATCCACTTTCTTAGTGAGTGTTCTATTGCTGTGAAGAGGCACCATAACCACAGCAAATCTTATAAAAGAAAACATTTAACTAGGGCTTGCTTACAGTTTCAGAATTTTAGTCCATTTTCATCATGGTGGGGAGCACGGTGGCACACAGGCAGATATGGTGCTCAAGACGTAATTGAGAGTTCTATATCTGAATGTGCAGGCAGCAGGGAGAGAAGGGCACTAGGACTGGTTTGGGTTTCTAAAACTCCAAAGGCAATTTCCAGTGACACACTTTCTCCAACAAGGTCTAATGTACTCCAACAGAGTCATAGCTCCTAATCACTCTCAAGTAATGCCACTCCCTAATGAATAATGATCAGTCTTTCAAATATCTGAGCTTACGGGGCCCATTCTTATTCAAACCATCACATCTACCATAAGAATACAAGACAGGACATGCTTCCCTGATGACTTCAAAGTTGGAGTTAGTCAGAATCATGTAGCCAGCTCTAGCCAATGAGTTGAAGGCGGGAGAGTTTCTTTATGTGTATAAGCCCTTCGGAGCTTTCTCTTTTTGGCCTTGCTCACGTTTGAGTATAGGATGGTTGAGAATGATGCCACACAATAGGACAGTTAGCCTCGGATTTCTTTCTTCCTGCAAAGCAGGCACTAATTTACATCACAGGGCAGTGTTGACAGAAAACCCATGGCTTTCATCTTAAAGCAAACAACAGATAGTTTATTCTGGAGCCATTTTGAGTAACCATGGCCAGGCAACCCAGATTTGGGTTACCTTAAATTCCATGTTCCAAAGTGTAAGCAGTTTCATGACGTTTTTGTAGATTTATAGAACAAAGAAAGTCATAAATCGAGGTGAGTTGAAGGGCATTGGTGGGTACACCAGAGAAGGCATTACAGCAAGATGAGGGGGCTTTTCTATAAGCCTAAGATGCCATCCGATGCCATTCTTAGCTTTTCTATATGCCTAAGATGCCATCCGACGCCGTTCTTAGCTTTTCTATATGCCTGAGATGCCATCCGACGCCGTTCTTAGCTTTTCTATATGCCTAAGATGCCATCCGATGCCGTTCTTAGCTTTTCTATGTGCCTAAGATGCCATCCGATGCCGTTCTTAGCTTTTCTATACGCCTAAGATGCCATCCGATGCCATTCTTAGCTTTTCTATAAGCCTAAGATGCCATCCGATGCCATTCTTAGCTTTTCTATAAGCCTAAGATGCCATCCGACGCCATTCTTAGCTTTTCTACATGCCTGAGATGCCATCCGACGCCGTTCTTAGCTTTTCTACATGCCTGAGATGCCATCCGACGCCATTCTTAGCTTTTCTACATGCCTGAGATGCCATCCGACGCCATTCTTAGCTTTTCTATATGCCTAAGATGCCATCCGATGCCGTTCTTAGCTTTTCTATATGCCTAAGATGCCATCCGATGCCGTTCTTAGCTTTTCTATATGCCTGAGATGCCATCCGATGCCGTTCTTAGCTTTTCTATATGCCTGAGATGCCATCCGATGCCATTCTTAGCTTTTCTATATGCCTGAGATGCCATCCGATGCCGTTCTTAGCTTTTCTATATGCCTGAGATGCCATCCGACGCCATTCTTAGCTTTTCTATATGCCTGAGATGCCATCCGATGCCGTTCTTAGCTTTTCTATATGCCTAAGATGCCATCCGATGCCATTCTTAGCTTCTGGGTTAGTGGAAGCTAAGCCAAGAGATTTCAGAATGTCATTACTTAATAGTCACAGACATAGAGGTGGGCAAAGAATGGCCTGTCCAGGGGCTAAAGCTAGCCCAGGATGAGATAATTAGATTCTAGACCTGTAATATTCCAATCTCTCTACAGTGCTGAACTTCCAATCAGTCAATTTGTCTCTGCAGACATAGATTCTTTTCCATTTTCATTTATAGTGAGTTCCTTCCACAAGAATGGCTAGTTAGTGAAGGGGTCTGGCCCCTCCATGAAGATGATGCCAGCTGTTTAGAAGTCAATAGTCAAGTTGTAGGAAGCCCTCCTCCCCACTCCTGTCCCCTACACAGAACAATAAATAGGTGGGAGGAAAAACCTAACTTCTAGTTTCTATCTGGGGATTCAGAGCAGGAAAAGATAGCAAATACTGTGGTTGTGTGAATGCTCTGACTGAGGGATTATTTGGGTTTTGCTAATCTTGGGGTGCTGATAGAATCAGCTCCTCTCTAAATGCTTAAATTTAGAGTTCAAGGAACTAGAAAAAAATCATGCTAGAAATCAGCTGAAGGAATGAAGCGATGCAGACCAGGGCAGACCTAAGCAAAAACAGAGAGACTAGAAGAACAATGGAAATAGCCTCACTGTGTGATACCACTGGAAAACGTCAAATGACAAGTTTTTAGCTAGCCTAACTAAAGGATTCATTTGACTTAAACCAGATTAATGGGGGTTCCTATCATGAGGAAAATGCAAGTGGAAGGCAGAGTGGGGTTTCACTTGACATTTGTTAAGATGGCCATTATCCAGAGAAGAGAAAATAACAAGTATTGGCTAGGATCTGTGCACACTCTGAACATTGTTATCAGGAAGCAAAACGATGCAGCTACTGTGTAAACAAACAGCAAGAAGTTTCCTCAAAGTCTTTATTTTCATAAGAACTGAGTTGCCTATGGTCCATAAGAACCTGGTGAGAGGGGCATTGTGGAAGAACAGAGATGTCCCTGTTAAAGAGGCCAGGAACACAGAGAGAGATGTGTTCATTAGGGTCCACCTCCTTGGAGGCACTTCCTTTGTGTAGGCCTTGCCTCCAGAAGCCTAGTACACAAGGGTCTATGGCATCAGCCAGGTGGGGTAGTGGTTTAGTGGGGTGGTGGGCGGCATTTCATATTCAAGCCATAACTCTCGTGTGGGCAAAGTCCCCTGGCTGAGAATCTCTGTTCTATATTAGCATGTCTCAGGCATGGGTGCAGACCTGAATCCCATCCTGGAGTGTATATGTGTGTGTGTGGGGGGGCAGGAAGGTCTGTCAAATAAAGGCAGCTTGGTCATCTCTCTGGAGTCTTTATTGGGTGCTTCCCGGTGGGTATAGACGAAGCAAAGTCCTAGGTGGTGCTGAGGCTGTCTGTGGGCTTTGATGCTATGTGATGGCCATTCTGAAGGCACCACTGAACCCAGAAATACTGAGATGAGGCCAGCAAGCAGACTCTTGGGTATGGAGCTTAGTTTAGAAATCATGATGCTGTAAGAAATTAGAAGGCAGCTGTGATGTCTGAAGTCTGTGGTTTGGGGATCAGTTGAAGATTCCATTTTTACATTTGTTCTAAATTTAGTGATCCCACCCCCATGCAAATAATTTGACAGTAGAGATAAGGAAAGGGAAACGACCTTGGGAAAAATGGAGGCTATCCATCTTCATTTATGACGCAGCAGCTGCTCACCCGTCCTTGCTCGGTGTGTTCCCAGGTACTCCTGTTAAATGGCCTGTGATGTACTTTACACAGTTTTCCAGGGACCATGTGCGAAAAGCTGTAAATGCTTCAGCTAGTGCCACCTAATTTTTAATATCTTGGCCAAGCATTTGGGGTTGGAAGAGCAGAAAATTGCTCGGATGATCCTGGCATACATTTCTGTCGACTGGAGGAAGAACAAGAAATCGCCACGGCACAAGCGTGTCTGGATGGCTTATCTTTAATCTTCTGGGTTTACAAGACATGATGGAATTCTGCAGGGGCATTTTAAAATCATTGCTCCTTAGCTCTCATCAGAGCCCATCCTGCATGCCTGGTGCTAACGCTTAATTATAGCCAAGAGAACCTGAGAAACCCAGCCCTCCCTCCTCACCCCAGCAAGTGTCAAGCAAAATCAATAGCCCTGTGCTGGCAACACGATTCTATTGTTGTCTCCTTCCCCTCCTCCGTTCATCTGCAATTGCTTTTATTACTGCAGTTCATTTAATGAGACCGGAGTGTTTGCAGCCAGATGGTGACGTTAGCTCAATCTGGAAGACTCTAATGGAATTGAGTTCAAACCAGGTTAAAAGTAATGGAATTACAAAGTTTAGCTGGTCATTGTTTCGTAGCGTCGTACTCTGAGTACTTGTTATACACCAGAAGTTAGCGCCAGCTGAAAGGCCTGAGATACAGATCAGTGAGACCTGCTGTGTTCACACGCTCACTCATTCAACACATACTTCATTACACTCTGTATCACAAACATGGCCATTGTGGTTTCTGAATCACGGCCCCTGTAGTGTACTGGAGGTGGCAGGCAGAGCTAAGCGTACAGGCAAAATCGCCCTGCGTGTGCAGTCTGAACATTGCAGGGAGGAAGCTGGCACTGAGGCTAGAGGATTTTGAAGACCTGGGAAGGAATAAATACACAAGCATTTTATTGAGTCTACAATTGATTGTATTCCCTTCCCCCAAAAGAATGAGATGCAAAGAGAGAAAAACATCCTACAGACCCATGCCTCTCTGAATGTCTCCTGCTGTGGGCTAAAGTCCCTTGCAGAGGTCCAAACTTCAAAAGTGGAATCAACCTGGGATTTTTCCACAGGAAAAGTCAGCAGTAAATATTGACACGGGAGTCATCTCTGCTGAAGTTCCAGACTGCTCCAGCCATCCAGGGCAACCGGGTCACAGGGGACAAGGATAAGCCAGCCGCCCTCAGCCGCCTTTGTCGTCCTGAAGCCCAGAGAGAGGCCATCTCCCAGGCTCTGGCTCACAGTTCTCAGGATGGAGCAGGCAGTGCTGCGGATGCTGGTTATGGTGGCGCTGGGAATGCACTACCTGTGTGCCTCAGGTAAAGGACGCGTGACCCCGCGGCGTGCCCTAGGTGATCGCGGCCCTTTCCGCTCCTCTCTCACTGTGCTCCTCTCACTGCGGCCTGTGCAGGTTTTCCGGTGTACGACTACGACCCTTCCTCCCTGCGGGAAGCCCTCAGTGCCTCCGTAGCAAAGGTGAACTCGCAGTCCCTGAGTCCTTACCTGTTCCGGGCCACCCGCAGCTCCTTGAAGAGGGTGAGTGGATGGGGCACCTTCCCCGGCCTTCCTCACCGTCCTTGTCTTGTCTTTGCTTACTTCATTGAGTAAAGCGTTTTTATTTTTCTGTTTACAAACATCACAGCTGGTCCTCGTTCATGCTACTTTTTGTATGGAGAAGAGATTTAATTACAAGGTTTTGGTTTTGTGTGTGTGTGTTGTGTGTGTGTGTTGTGTGTGTGTGTGTGTGTGTGTGTGTTGTCCCGAGGCTTCTTGGGTTATCTGATTCTTCCCTCTCTGCTTTCCCTCTAACCTTGGCTTCTCTGTGTGTGTGTCCTGGTTTTGTGTGAGGAGCCCCAAAGCGCTCCTGACTGATTGTGAGGTGCTGCCTGGTCAGGAGCCTCTCTTCTACCCAGTGTTGGGCTCCCAGTGTTTACAGGAAAGAAACCCACCTGCTTTCATCAGCTAGATAGTTCTGTTTTCCTGGTCACCCAGAGGACTGGGGAAAGTGACACTCTCTTGGGCTTGCCATGCTTTAGCTTGGCAAAAAGGAGGGGGAAATGGAGCAGAATGATAGAGGGGTCTCGCTCCTTCCTGCTCCCTAAGAAATTTCACTGTCTTCTTATTGCCTTAGTCAGGCTCACAGGAAGGTAGGGGCAGAAACGAGGAAGAAAGAGAGAAGCCAAGCTCATGTAGACAAGAGTGGCCTCGTGGCCAGGTGGCCAGGTGGCCAGGCAGCCATTACCTCCACAGAAGCCACACAGCCACCACAGTCTCTACTGGCCTCTCCCTTCTCCACCCTCCTCTAGGCCCCACCTCTCACTCTCAGCGGCTCCTCTTCGACCCAGCAGAGAACACACTCTGCTTTCCCAGACTGCCTTCCAGCAGACCACGCCCCATCGCTCCCCTTTTTCAGACACTGGCTTCATGTTTTCTTTTCCAAACGCAAAGCAAATTCACTGACAGCTTCATGTCCTTCTGGCGGGGTGAGTGGCGGGGAAGGTGTGGGCTGAGCTCAGGTCAGGCACCAGCCGCCATACCTGACTGTCAGAGTTCCCACTGCACACTCTCCCGGGGAGGCACTTGGAGGTGGGCATGGCAGCCGCCAGCCAAAAAGACAAGCTGCTTCTGGAAGAGTGCTCATCGGGATAAGGCTGCCTCTTCCTCCCACCCTGCTTTTGCTGGCACCCAGGCCACATTCTGTTGGCGCTGGATGCAATCCTCCCAGAATGTTATAGAACCCACATCCTCTTGCCAAACTTACGTATCGGCAGTTTAAATTCACTTGTAATTTAAGTATTGCTCACTACAGAACAAAACAATTCATTAAATAGGAGCACAAGGACAGGTCCAAAGAGAACTAAGCCAAGACACTGTGGACAGGTAACCAGTGAGACATGGCTAATGCAGCATAATCTGACATGTGGCCATTTTGCTGTAGCCATGCAGGACTGACCCCAGGCACATGTACCTAAAGATAAGCCACTTACAGGTGACACGTGTGACCCTAACAGATTTTAAATGTGACACTGTCTCTGTGTTACTCTTCTACCTCACCCCTGCCTGTTCTTCCCTATCATTTGAGTATATTGGTCAAGCTGCATTTTTCATGAGTTTTCCTTGAGCTTGAATTCCACAATGTCACAGGAAATGGACATGGGACCCCCACAGTTTCTGCAAAATACCTTTGTGCTACTCCCCAGTATGGGGAACCTACTCAGACTCCCTCACAAGTCAGGGTGGCCTTTTTTCTCTTCATCTCCCTACAACCTGACCAGGGAACTAAGATATCTGAGAGAAGAAACAGGAAGGTAGTAAAGTGTGGAAGGCTTCTTTTGACTGTTTGCAATCAAATGAGAGGAGGGATAATTAGCATAAAGACAGAGTTTGTAATTCGAAAAGAAGCAGAATGCATGATCCTGGGATCCCTAGCCCTTTAGCCTGGTTGTGGAAAGAATGAAAAGATGTGTTTGAGAGAGAATGCTCAAACACATGATTAAGTACAGTTGGCAACAGAAATTACTGTAGGTGAAAAGAAGCCTGGGTTGGTGTTTTACTCTTTAAAGATTTTCATGATTTGTCTGACATTTCCCATCTCTCCAACACTGCAGTAAATGGTTTTCCCCCTTTCACACTGCTCTGACAACATAACACAGACTTTGTCCTGGGACACCGGGCTCTGCTTTTTCCTCAGACAATAACCCCCCCCCCCAACCTTTGAGTCTATGATTACATTTTTTCCTATTCTGGAAGGTTCTTCTGAGTCTTTTTATACCTCATCTGCTTCCCCCTTTCTCCCCCATGACCACATGATGGTTGACATTCTTTAGCACGTACTACCCCAATGGTCTTGTTTAACTTTCTTGCAAGGATTTGAGGGGTGGTACTCACTCTGGAATCACACCTGCCTGACATCTTTTGCAGTCTGTCTCAGATGCCTGGTGCACAGGGAAGGCTTGATACATCACAACATCCCCTGTCTTCAGACTACCCAGGCTATTCAGGAAGTTTGAAAGTTTCCTCTGGATGCCACCCTTGGTAGAAAGAATTAGAAAACGATGTAGATTTAGTCATAGGTCAAAAGTCCTCAACCAGGAGATGGCCCGTGGCTCACTTACTTATTTTACAAATTGGTAGACATGTGTGGTGCCTTCATTAAGAAAATGTCACTACAAGCCCATTGCTCTATTCTTGCTGTTTTCTGGACTGAACATGCAAAGACTAGATCACAGCTCCTAGGAGAGATTCATAGTGAGGTTCCCAAGAGCTTTGGGGCACAATACTTTCATTGATACATTTAATATGTAACCTTGTTTTTGTGAATTTCTACTTATTGGTACCTAATATAATATATGTTGTAGATTCATTCGCATTGAACCCACTGCCCACAGACCTTGGATTCCCACTCAAAAAACTTTTATTGAATGCATGTGTTTTCTATATAAGGCATATCACAACCTCTTGTTCTTGATGCCAGACAGCTGCTAGAACTAGCTTGGGGACTAAGATGACCCAAAGAAGGCACAAAAATGCCAATCACAAGTTTCCCATCAGAAGCTACACCCTGCTCACAATGCAGAAGGCAGAGCACCTTGCCTCTTCCTTCCCTTTAGTTAGGGACATCTGCATTGGGTGACTCAAAGTTTTGCCTCTAATTTAGGAGTTCCAAATAATATTTGGTGACTAGGTGAGTTCATAAGTATGGGCTCTACGAGTACTGAGAAGGAACTGTCAACGTAAATCTTTAAAAGCAACATTGGCATTGGCGTGAAGGCATACATTCTGTCCCTTCCCTTTCCTTCCTCCCTCCCTTCTTTTCTTCCTTCCTTCCTTCTTTCTCTTCTTCCTTACCTCCCCCCTTCCTTTCCTCCCTCCCTTTCTTTCTCCCTCCTTACCTCCATTCCATTTATTGTTCTTTTGGGATAAGACCTTTCTCTATAGGACAGGTTGGCCTCAAGCTTGGAACCTCCTGCCTTGGCCTCTGAGTTCTGGGATTAGAGGGGTGCCCACCACACTCAGCTTCTTTGGTTCTACCATTGTCAGTGTTGCATGGCTTTTCCCTATGGGCTTCAATGTGAGTGCATGCCACTGCACATATGCCAAGATAACACAGAGCTTTCCCAATGAGTAGGTGAGTCTGTCAGTGTGTTCTCGTTGGGCAGGAACAATCATATCTAGCACCATAAACCTCAGAGACACCTCTAATGCAAATCCATGTTTTGATTTTATGAAGGTCAACGTCCTGGATGAAGATACCTTGGTCATGAACTTAGAGTTCAGTGTTCAGGAAACTAAATGCCTGAGAGATTCTAATGATCCCTCCACCTGTACATTCCAAAGGGGCTACTATGTGGTAAGTGACACAGAATGTAATGCAAGGGAGAACCTCAGTACTTCCTCAGTACTTCATGAACAGATCAAGAGTCACCCAAGGAGTTTGGCCACTGCTCTATGGCATTTGGCCACGCACTGGGTCATCATAGTATTTCCTGACATGGGCTGTGTGCTCTGTGCTTGAGGGAATGAGCTCTTGAACTGTGGAATCTGCAGTCTTTGGTGATATTGGGTGGTTTTTTCACCCTTTCTGCTCCAGTGTCCTATTCTTTAAAGTACAGATGAAATCTCCAAGAGGTAGCATATCCTTCTCATAAGGTGGAATGGTTTGTTTCAGGCATAGTGAATGCAAAGAGGCCTACCGCCAAGAAAAGTCTCAGTGCGTTTGGAACTCTGTTCAATCTGAGTGTGAACTGTGAGCCTAGCTTTGGTATGCTGTCAATGATTGAGTGTTGCCCACAGGCATCTTCCCTTCTCATTCTGGCACCTGGCATGTTTATTTCTGCATGCCCAGTGACCACAATAGTCAGCTATTGTGGGATGGAACCCTCTCTAATCAAAATGGAACCATCAGTCCAGACCCAGAATGTTTAGCCAAATGAGTGACTTTCTGAGGTCTCATTACAAAAGAAATAATTTCAGTGGGATTTTGTTTTACAGAGGACTGTCACATGCATGCACTTCTGACTTATCTGTGTGTGCATTTGTGTATGTGTGTGTATATGCCTTAGAGTCAAATATATGTCATCTCTACCACTTGTTTTTGTTAAAGCAACAGTGGATTCCAAACTGCCCTTTGTACTCATGAGTAAAGGCAGGCTTTTCTCAGAGACTGGTATTAAACTCATGGAGATACTTAAACATTCCTTTTATTGCTGTTTAGTTCTGCAGTGTGTTCACTTCAGAAAACTGATCCACCCCTGTGAATTTCTCCCTTCTGCCTCATTTTGCAAGCCCTGCAGTCCTTCCCAGTTTATTGTCCAGAGAATAACCCCTCCCACAGGGTGCTGAGAAACAGCTCATGACTCTGCCTTTTCTAGCCAACAGCTGCTTGCAGGAGCACCGTACAAATGTCCAAGGGACAGGTGAAGGACGTGTGGGCTCGCTGCCGCTGGGCCTCCACATCTGAGTCCATCAGCAGTGAAGAGGTATGATGGCAGTCTGTCTTCTTCCAACTTGGACTGGGGATGGTCTGTGAAAGCTGAGCTATTTGATAGGACAACTGGATCATCATTCAGACAGACATTGGTTTTTTTTTTCTTCCTTTTTCTCTTTTTTATTCAGCCTAGGACCCCAGACCATGGGTTAACTCCACTTGTATTTAGTGCAGCTCTGCTCCCCTTACTTAAACCTCTTCATAGACTCCCCAAGAGGTGTGTCTCCTAGGTAATCCCAGATTCCATCATGTTAACAACCAGCACTGGCCATGGCAAAGCGGTTTGTAATATTACCATGAAGTCAATGATATACACTTATGACTTAATGGAACATTACTTCCTCAGCTGCTTTCCATACTAGACTGCAACTCCTGAGGCTGAGGAATGTTCATTTTCATCTGCTTCATTTATTCTTGATACCAGATAGGTGCTCGGTAAATACTTGTTAAAAGAATACAAGAAAGCTGGGAAAGAAATGGTCAAGAGTAGAGCACAAAGAGGGATCGTCTAGATCCTAATGAGATTAATATCACAGTTACATCATTTGCGCATTCGTGGTGGGATGATAATGTTCTTGACAGGTGTTTATATCTTTCCCACTGCTATGCAGCTGTATAGAATAACTTTATGTCTTCTATTTTTATTCAGTTTTCTGAGATAGAACTCTATTATGTATATTACATTAAAAGAGTATAAAACTCCAACTTCAAGAATTGCACATGAGCATTAATGCCTTCTGTGGAGTTGGCATACTACCCCTTCATTGTTTCATAATGAAAGTATTTTAAAATTAGGAAGCCATGAAAACAATGACCAGAGACCCCAGAGTCACATGAGAATATCTTCCCAGTGCACAGAAGAAAAACATTGTTGACTATGCTCAGTCACACTGCCAACTTTTGAGGATCAGCCTCCAAGGTAATTTCTGAGCTTGCTCAGAAGGTATAGTTTGAGAGTTTTTTCTTGATGCTAAATGCCAGTTACTGGACAGTCTGATTTAAACTCTGTGACATGTGGTCCAGCTAACTCATAAGTGACAAGGCTCAAAGGAGGCTAAGGTATCATTTTACTATCTTTACATGTTTTTCTGTGTACATTGTGATTGTTATTTTTGTGTGATTCTGGGAATGAGTTGCAGAACCTTCTAAACAAAATGTGTGCTCTGACACTCAGCTACATCCTTAACCCCTAACATACCTCTTTTTCTTTCATTTTTAAGCAACACCATTAAGCTACAATTCCCATGACATACAATCTGCCTTTTAAACACGTACAGTTCAGTGGGTTTGGCTGTATTTGTATGGTGGTGGTCAAGTTGCTACCGCTATCCAAAATCAGAGTCCATTCATCATCTGGAGGAGAGGCTCCTGAGATGAGTTCTTCTCTAGTCTATATTTCCCAACCCTGGCAAACACAGATCTGCTTTGTGTATCCATGGTGTGTTCCGTTCTGGTCACTTCACATAAATAGCCCCATATAACGTGTCTATATGTGACTAGCTTGTGTCACTTTGCTGAATGTTTTGCAGGCTCATTATAAACATGTTTGCATGTTATATGTAAGAGGGTATGCAGATACTTTGTTCCTTTTATTGTGAAATAATTTCCCATTGTGTGGACATGCTGTGTGTGATTTATCTGTGCATTAGCTGTTCGACATGTAAGCTGTTTATATATTGGCTATTATCAATGCGAGTGTCAGGAGCACTTGTGCCACAGGTATCTGGGGATACAAAGCTTTATTCCTTTTGGGAAGAGAGTTGCTGAACATACAGGGATGCTAGCATTTTGTAGAGCTTCCAAACTGGGCCATCCCATATCAACTGCATGATTTTACATTCTTATCAGCAATGTGTGAACCTACCTGCCTGAATCTATTCCTCCTTCCTTCCCTCCTTTCCTTCCTTCCCCTTCCTTCTTTCTCTCCCTCCCTCCCTCTCTCCTCTCTCTCTCTCTCTTTCTTTCTTTCTTTCTTTCTTTCTTTCTTTCTTTCTTTCTTTCTTTCTTTCTTTCTTTCTTTCCTTCTTTCCTTCTTTCCTTCTTTCCTTCTTTCCTTCTTTCTTTCTTTCTTTCTTTCTTTCTTTCTTTCCTTCTTTCCTTCTTTCCTTCTTTCCTTCTTTCCTTCTTTCCTTCTTTCTTTCTTTCTTTCTTTCTTTCTTTCTTTCTTTCTTTCTTTCTTTCTTTCTTTCTTTCTCTCTTTCTGTTTATTTTTTATTGAGATGGGATCTTGCTACGTAGCCCAGGATGTCCTTAGTATGTAGCTGAGCTTGGCCTTGAATCTGTAGTGGTCCACCTGCCTAAGCCTCCCAAGTGCTGGGATTGCAGGCATAACTCTAGCTGGTTGAGGGCTTCTGTTTCTCCATTTTCTTGCTGACATTTGTTACTGCCTGTCTTTATTTTAGTGCTGTGGTATGTATAAAGAGGTACTTTGTTCTGGTTTAATTTGCATTTTCCTCATGACTGTCTATTTGCATATCTTCTCAAGGAAAATGTCAATTTCTATGTTCTAGTTAACCTTTTATTGTGGGCTTCTTGGTGAATATTTCCTCTCGCTTTGTACTATTTTCTTTTGGGGTAATGCCCTTTTTTATATTCAATTTCTTTCTCTTTCATTGTTTGTGAAGACTCAAAAACACTTAGGTCTTATGCTGATGAGATTCTCTGATTCTGTTTTTATGCATATTGAGGGGAACTAGCCCAGTGCCATTGTCATTCTTTTGTATATGATTTCTGGTTGTCCTACCATTACTCATTGAATGACATTAGTAAGTGCCCACCTCTTTATCAGTCCCCAAGATGGAAGCCAGAGGCTCACTGTGGTTGGATAAATATCAGGCAGGCAGAACCTTCTTGAGTATTGTGTGGATTTTGGAGTTTCCTACAAACTACTTGGGGTCCTTTTGATCTCATAAAAGTAAGTTGGAATTCTCATAGAGACATTTCCTCTAAACTTCTAAATTTTGACCTGAACTCGGTCCATTTATAAAGTTCTGTTTCTGCTTTGCAACATTTTGGAAGCACATACTGGGTCAATAAAAGCTTTGACTTCAACTTCAACTTCCTGTAACGTACTCTTCTCCGCTTGATTTCTTGCCCCCTCCCTCCCTTTCTCTCACCTTCCATCCTTTCTTGCCTCTGGCCTTTCTTTTCTTTGTTGGGAGGACAAGGTCTCACTCTATAACCCAAGCTTGTCTTGAACTCATGACCTCCCTGTCACTGTCACTTGACTGTGTGAATTGAGGCATGCACCTGTTTTCCCTGTGTTATCACCCTTTAAAATTATTTTAATTAATTCGTTTATTTATTTTATGTGAATGGGTGTTTTGCCTGCATGCATGTATGTGTACAACATATGAGCCTGGTGCCTGAGGAAGACAGAAGAGGGCAGATCCACTGGGTTTGGGGTTAGTGATGGTTTTAAGCTGCCATGTGGGTGCTGGAAGTTGAACCCAGATCCCCTAAAAGAGTAGCAATGCTGTTAACCACTGAGCCATCTATCCAACCTCTTATTGTGATTTCTTGAATATGCATATTAGGTGCCATAAAGAGCTATCCTTATTTCACTGAATGCATTATACACCTGAGTCCTCTATGTAGCATTTACATTTTTCTCTTTCATCCCGATACCCAAAACTCTTTAGATGACTTTTGGGGACATAGAAAGATCCTATAGAAGAAGAAACGATTATTTACTTGGTAAGTTGATCTCTGTTACCTTTAATATTATTTGTTTTTCCTTCATACAACTTTATATTACAGTTCTCTGGGAATCATTTCAAGCTGGATATGTCTAGTTTTTCTACAGATAACCTTTAAACAATTAGAGTCATTACAGAAAGCAAACCCTTTATATAAATATAAGTATTTATATACATTTATATCTGTTCCTTTTTATCTCACTGGCTAATGATGCCACCATTGGCTTAAGCATTTCTACCGAGTTCTCCATATAAGATCACACTCAGCGGTCCTGACATTTCTGTGGGCTGGCAGGGCCAACATCAGTTTCTCCTTGTTCTAGTCTGCTTCTACTGCTGTGATAAAATACCACAACCAAAAGCAGGCTGGGGAGGAAAGGGCTTATTTGACTTACACATCTCGTCTTAACCATAGTCCATCATGAAGGGAACTGAAGGCAGGAATCTGGAGGCAGGAGCTGAAGCAGAGGCCATGGAGGAATGCTGCTTACTGGCTTGCTCACTATAGCTGGCTCAGCCTGATTTCTAATACAACCCAGGACCACTACAGTGGGCTGAGCCTCCCGTATCAATCATTATTTGAGAAAATGTCCCACAGACTTGTGTATGGGCCAAGTGGGTAGGAGCATTTTCTCAGTCGAGGTTTTCTCTCCTCAGATGACTTAACTTACATCAAGTTGACCAAAAGTTAGCATACACATTAAGAGGACATCATACTTAAACATGCTTGTTCTTTCCTCTTCACCATCTAAGTTGTAGGGTCTAGTGTGTGATTAATCAGGGTAGACTCAGCTGTCTCCAGTCATGTGACAGGCAGTATGTCACTGTCTCTCATGGTGTCTTGGTTGGATGATAAAAGGATCATCACTTGACCATTTGGAAGCCATTTTTTTGTTTCTGATGAGTCTTCCTAGTAGTGTTAAGGTTAGAAAGATTCTCTGCTGTCAAACACTGCTCTTCTGTTTAAGGAGGATATTCACATTATCAGTTCTACACTTGTAGCATTCTCTGGTGTAGGTCGAGAGGTCTGGCCTGATGATTGTTAATGTGTTACAGGTTTTCTTTCTGACGAATCCAGAAGTGAACAATTCTATGACCGGTCACTTGGTAAGTGGTCTGTTTCCTTCTAGTAACTTTGCTGATTAGCAGGGTCCACACTGAAGCCATTGCATAGGGGATAGAAATCATTTCAACAAACAAGAACATTAATGCATACACTTGTTTTGCAAACCATGAAAAGATAACTTGGAGGCACTAGCTCATGGAAAAGTTACCAGAAATCAAATGTTAAGAAATCAAATGTTAATCAAAATAGGAAGTCACCACCGGCTTTTCTTCTTGCCCCACCTGGAGCATTTTCTGGGCAACCTTCCCTCTGACTATTTCCCTCCTTTACCAGATTTGCCCAGACTTCTCAGGAAGCTGAAGAGATTGGGACTTTAGTCCCTTCTCTATACTTTCAGTTTTTTTATTCAGTCTTCTGGGTGACTCTGTCAGCCCTGTGTTCCCCACTTTTACTCAGAAGAGTTGAGTATTTTAAATACTTGGTGTTAATTGGCAAACATGGAGTACATATTCACACTCACTGCTTACCAAGGCTTTTCCTTTGGCCATCAACCACCAGGCTATGGCTGCACTGTGTCTCTCCCTACCCCCAGCACACACACATACACACACACACACACACACACACACACATACACACACACATACATACACATACACACACACACACACACACACTTCTTGCAGGCTTCTGTAAGGTATTTCTCTCTATTTCTATAGATCTTTTCCATTCAATGGCCCCAATATTTCTAAGGTATGCAAGGGCAAAGTCAGTTTTCTTCTTAAGACAGTCCCATACGTGTACATACTTATCCCCTCTGCATCTTCTGAGTTGTAGGTCCAGTGTGTGGCAATGTGCCCCTTGAAGAGTCAGGGCTCAACTTCATCTACATAGTCAGGATAGACTTTGTTTTCCTCAGCCATGTGATTAGCACAGAGGCCAAAACTTTGAACCTTTCCATCTTCCAGGCCTGTGCATTCTCCACACTGCTTTCGGGGGGCATTGTGAAATCCATCCTGTGTCCAGAGCCCTGTCATAATAAATGACACTGATATTCACACATTAGGGAGCTCTGTATCTCATCTTCATGCTCCAATTGATCCTGTGAACTAGGAATTAAACCTGAAGCTTAAGTTTTATAAACCCCCAAGGTGTGTCTCCTTGAGAGAACACACAGCTGGCATAGCCATGACCACTGCTGACATGTTCTTTGGGCACTTATTTTAGAATTGCCTTCAAAATCTATGGCCCATTCCTTGAATGTCTGCCACAGTAGCAACTGTTAGCTCTTGTGTTTTGATTCTGGGAATGGTCAAAAATGAAAACTAAGTCCAATGGATCAGATTGGTGACCTACATGGGGGCTTTGCTACTGATTGCTACATACTGATATGTACCAGTGATTCCCAAATTCTACATCTCTGACAGCAAACTGTGATCATCTTGTTGTTTCTGGGATTAGGAATATAGGAGCAGCTTAGCTTGGTTTCTGTATAGGGGGTTATATGAAGTGGTGGAAAGGCTTGTTGATTGGTTCTCTCCGCTGACGTTGATTGGGACCAGAGGGTTGCTCTTCAAGCTCCTGACTTGGTTGTCGGAAGGTCTCATATCTCCACGGCCTCTGTACTGAAAATCAGTTTCTTACTACATGGGTATCTTGACAGAGATGTGTGAGTGTCCTTAAAATATGTCAGACATTGATAGAGAGAGAGAGGCAGAGAGAGAGAGAAAGAGAGAAACAGACAAAGAGAGACAGAGAGAGACCCAGAGGCAGAAAGAAACAGAGACCAAGAGACAAAAGGAGACAGAGAGACATAGAAGGAAAAGCACAAGGAAAGAGAAAGAAACACACACACAGAGAGAACACAGTTCAGATGTAAATTCATGTGACCAGTCCTCTTGTGTGTGTCAGAAGACATCTCTAAGCCAACATTTAACCACATTTGGGCCTTGGAGCATCATTAATGCAGATGTACAGCTGTCTCAGAGATGTCTTTGAACACGATGATTTAATTTAATTCCCAAATGTGTGTGACAAGCATGGGGCAGTTTCTGAGGAGGACTAGAAGAGAAATGTGACGGTTCCTGCCCTTGGGGGCTTGCAGTTGAGGCCAAGAGTGTGACATGGACTACAGAGTGATAAGTCAGCTCTGGGTGTTGCTGCAATGTGAGAGGGCCAGAGGCCTGTTGAGGAAGTCAGGAGATGGTGCCTTGGGTGTTCTGTGGACAGTGAGGGGTCAGGTTGTGCTTGGCTTGTTCTCATTAATTTATGCCTCATAGAGTCTGCTTCTCCCCTCCATCTTCAGAGATCCTGAGAAGGGGACATCTTCCCGCACATAAAAGGTTCCTGAACCTCCATCACAGGGCGAGAGCAAATTCTGGCTTTGAGTGATATCCTGGAGGTAAGAGGCCAGATGTACATTATGACTATTTAGAAGGAGAAGAAACTTGGATTAATGCCATGGCATCCTTCCCATGATCTTCAGTCCCAGTTTCTATTGCCTCCTGCCATTTCCAGGCACTATGCTTCCATCTCGACTCCCATCTTTCCCCCATGTCATCTGTTAATGACATGATCAAATTTCTCCACTTTACAAACCACACAGAGAATAGTCCCTGTTTGACCAGTCTCTCTATCCCAACACTGCCTTCCCTCCATCCTTCCTTCCCAGGAGGCTCCATAACATTCTTCAAGGAATCTTCTTTGGCTTCTCTTTCTTTGTCAACACTGATGGCCGCTTATGCTCTCAGCTCAGTTCTCTCTCCCTTTTACTGCTTCCTCTGTCCTCTTACGTGACCGTCACTGTCATTGCTCTGTAGGCTCTCTTCAAGTGTGTCACATTCTCCCAAGATCCGGGTCCTTACGTGAACTGCATGTAGAGGACTTGGCCATAGGTGTACTGTGAGGTCCAGACATTCCACTAGCCTCCTGTCTTGATTGGTGCCATTGCTACTCACTTACTTTTCTCAGCTTACTGATCTGGGGAGCATCACCAAACCTTCTCTGTTCTTTCTCATCTCCTGGTATCTGTGCAGTGTTGTTTGTCGTAAAGGCACATTTCTCTAATGTCAGCCTGTCCTTTCCTTCCCTCACTACCGATGAACTCATTGCATCTTGGCCTCAGGGCCTTATTCCACACTGTCTACCTTGCCTTGGGCTTATCCTGGAAGATGGGGAGACCTTGATCCTCCACTACCCTCTGATGTTGACTTCGCTTGTGGGGCTAAAGCAGAGGTGTGCAAAATCCAAACACTGAGCACAACAGAACAGGACTTTGACAGAACTAGTGCTTTGGGGGACTGTAGGCTGAGCCCTGATCAAAGCTGTCACCCGGCATGGTGGGGTCTTGCCACTCTTCGTGCTCCCAGTTACCAGGCGCGAGAACAAGCAGAATGTGCATTCTGAAAACTCGCAAGTATCAAAGGGACTCTAGGAAGGATACCCTTAAGAGGAAACTTAAGACACAATCGCAGGGGCTGGAGAGATGGCTCAGCAGTAAAGAATGTTTGTTGCTCTTGCAGAGGACCAGGCTTTGAGTCCCAGCACCCACATGGCAGCACACAACCATGTGTATCTCCAATTCCAGAGTACCCAGCACCCTCTTCTGACCTCTGTGGGCACTAGGCACATATATGGTGTACACATATGTATGTACATGCAGACATTCATAAATAAAATAAATCTTAAAAAATATTCAATTAAAATGCAATTACAGATGTGGATTCACGACGTCGATGAATACAAGCACACACAAAAATTTACCAGTAAAGACTTAGCACTCATGCACTGTACATTTATTTATTTCATGTGTATGAGTGTTTGCCTGCATGTATGTCTGAGCATCATATGTGTGCCTGATGCCCTCAAGTGCTGGGAACTGAACCTGGGTTGGCTGCGGAGCCATCTTGGGCACCTCATAGTGTATACTGCATTCTTTCAGACACAGTCTGAATGCCCCAGCGGAGCTCATAGCGGCCTTACTGCTTCAGCTCTGCCCTCACGTCTAGCTTTGTCCTTCCCACACCCACCTCACCCCTGAGCTCTCACGATGTCCAGGGTCAGTTCCCAGCACTTGAATGGCAGTTTACAACAATCTGCAGCTCCAGTTCTAGGGGACCCAATACCCTCTTCTGGTTGCCGAGGGCACCAGACTCATGCATGTGCCCACACACACATGCGGACAAACACTCTCAGCCTGCTGAAGGTGAGATCCTGTACCTTCATCCCAGGGCCTGATTCCAGGGCACATCTGTGCTCAGTTGGTGTCTTTTGAGCTGGGATCTTTCACTTTGGCTTTCTGAGAGACTTCTCCCTGAAAAACAGCTAAGCATGGCATAATTAATTTTAACAACTTACAATTTGAAAGAAGTCAGCTGACATTTTACTAAAATAGAGAGAAAAAGCCACTATAGATGAAAGATACAAGTGGCAGATTTTCTTTTTAATCTAAAAATAAAAACCAGCTTCTTACTGAGATCAAGAAACTAATCATTTTGAAAAAGGAGACTCATCGTGTTCTTCACATCCATGCAAAAACTTGCCCTTTGCCCTGTAGAGCATCTGGAGGGAGGGGTGGGGTGTGAGAGTAGAATTTTCAGTGGATTAGCTATGGTTTGTCTGTTAATGACATTCTATCAGTGTGCGTGCATTCGTGTGTCACAATTTAGTTGCATCATCCAACATCTGCAGAGAAGAGAATCACCCAAAACATGTGTCTTTAAAAGCAGCACAGACTGAAGGCCAAGTGCAGCAGCCTTGGCCTGTATATTGATTTTTGCCAGTGTCCCAGTTTCGTCTCTGCCCTCTCATGACCTTTAGCGGGGCAGGTTTTGAAACAGTCCACCACGTTGCCTAGGGTCGTAAAATGAGGCTAGTGATGGCCACACAGTTGGTCTAGCGGGAAGGCTGCCCCAGTGTCCTCTGGGCTCAGCTGGTCTCTTTCTAAACCTGCATCACCACCTTCGACAGGCATCCAGCCCTGGAAGCAGGGCTTAGCACCTCCAAGCATGCTTGTCAGCTTTTTGTTTATTTGTCTTCCCATTAGCCCAAGAACTATTTGCAGATGCCTTACCTGGCGATAATATCCTTATTATTTTAGATCAATAAGTAGTGAAGATATTCCGAATGTCTATATAAATTTATTTATAAACATCCTTATTAATTCCATTAAATAATCAGGATAGAATGAGTGGATGGTTGACCGTAAGTGAGATTGCTATTTTAAAATTGTGAATCACATTTTTTTCCCATTTTATCATGAGCCTGCCTCAGTTTCTGGATTAAAATAGAAACTGAGCAAGTGTGTCAGTAATTTAATAAATACTCTTCTAGGCTTCTCTAAGGTTGCCAGAAATGATTTAATACTAGAGTAGAGAGTGAAATGTACTATTTAGTAAAATAACCATGACATTATTTGTTAGTGGAACTCAAAAATAGAAAGCTTGGAAAACCAGGGCCCAGCACTCATGATGTAAAGGGTCCATCTGAGAGCCTGCACTTTCTTAGTCTTTGTAGCCAGGACACTGTCTTGTCAATTGTAGAGTGGCCAGAAGGATCTGAGACTTCTGGGGCATTTTCCTTTATGCTGCCCTGGGACTCCCCATGGGACTGATAACTTGTGCCCAAGAGCAGTGGCAGAACAAGTCCATAAGTGGCTTGTGTCCATAAGCCAATAACCAAAAGACTGGTCCCATGATTCTCGGCTCGTTCCTTCAGTCACTGTTGATAAAATGTCATCTCTGCATCCGGGGAGACCATGCCTCACAAGCGTGCCTGCTGCCTTTTCACCTTACATCAACCCTATAGGGGGCGTCTGTTTCTCAGAGGGGGCGAGGTGTCCAGAGAGGCTCTGCTCATAGACTTGGTGCTCGATCGGGGTTTATCTTCTCATGTATGCTTCCTACACTTCCGTTTTCCTCTTGTGGACCTTCAATGTTTGCACCTTCCTCTACTTGAATCTTCAATGTTTGGAATACATTTGTCATGTGCTGGGTGGCCCTAGATGTGCTCTTGCCAGCTAGCTGCAACTTTGCAAGTGTGTGTGGCATACTTACCACCACCAACCAGGTGAGGGCACTGTTCCCTAACACCTGAGGCGTCTTGGCCTCTTGGGGTGCGATTTCATTGTTCAGGTTTCAGACTCACTGGTGAGAATTTTTCCCTGTCATGATTTCCATAACATACTCACCCACGAAAGAGAGCCAGACTCCACAAAAAAGAGGGGAAAAACACATTGGAGCCTCAGAGGCAAGAGCCTGACCACTCTCCATTTTCCCCTGGCTTTCATTCCTGCCCACTCCGCAACTCTTCCCAATTGCTTCACTAGGTACAGTGAGTCCCCATGATTTGCAGTAGTTATGCCTTAAACACGTGAAAACATGGGATTAGTGAATACCGAATCACTATATCTACATGAAACATGCGATTAGGTGTCTCTGAGCTGTGTCCCTGACATTTCCTTTAATAGAACAGTATATTGTTTCATATGTATTTCTGATTAGATGCTTTACTGAGTGTGTTCTATTGGTTCTTTTAAAAAAATTAAATGCAAAGCCAATGTGTTGTTAAAAGCTAGAGGAAATCACAACCAAGCTGAGCCTTGTGGTGCAGAGCCGTAATCCCATCTACACAAGAGACTGAGGCAGGAGGATCACAAGTTCAAGACCTGCTGGGGTTACAGTGAGAGTTCAAAGCCATCCTGAGCAATTTAATGGGACCTTTTCTCAAAATAAAACATACTCATCAAAAAGCCTGTGACTGTAGCTTAGTGGCAGAATGCTTTCATAGTGTATAAAGATCTAGATTCAGAAACACACACACACACACAGAGAGAGAGAGAGAGAGAGAGAGAGAGAACAATATAACATGTAGGTTTGTTCCACAAAGCCTGCTCCAGCCCTTTTGGCTGTAGGAATACTGCACAACACTGTACTGTCAAGCAATTTCTAACAGTATCTCATCAACACAAAGCACGAACATGGAAGAATCTACAGCATATATACCCTTCAAAATGGATGCTTGTTTAGAGCATGAGAATTGAGGCAAAAAGAGGGTGTTTCCTCACTGGACTACATCGGAGGACGCATGGACAGGATGCCTCGAGGCTTGTTCACTCTAAACGTGTACAAGCATGAATAGGAGGCCATGAGAACTGGCTTGGAGTACAAACAAATATTAGTGAGCAGGTGAACCCACAAACAGAGCCAAAGACTGAGGGCTGACTGGGTGACGGGCCCTGTACCTAGTGTATCTATCCTTGGCTCCTGTTGAGCATCTCATGCTCTGTCTCATCTTATCTCCTTAAACTTGCAGTCCATATTGTCATCTGTGGACTCACCCCTGACTTCTCCCTCCTCACTCCCAGCATCCACCTCTTTCCTCACTGAACCCCATGGCTGTTTTGGATGGTGGTGACCATGACTGTCCTGACCCCCTGCTGCTGAGGCTGTCTCCTTTCCCTGGCTCCAGTCTCTGGCCAGAACTTTCCACAGAGCATTCTT
Source organism: Meriones unguiculatus (assembly GCF_030254825.1). NCBI lineage: Eukaryota > Metazoa > Chordata > Mammalia > Rodentia > Muridae > Meriones > Meriones unguiculatus. The sequence continues at coordinate 73,662,290 of NC_083362.1, forward strand.
CTTCCTGCTCCTCAAACAATCACACTCCCTACAGTCACACCTCAGCCATTCCTCTACTCACTGCTTTCCCCTCCTGATTCCAGGCGGCATCCTTGCTGCTTTGATGTACTTGCCAGGGGTCGATCTGTCGTTCTAGATTAAACTCTGGGCTTAGTAAATCAACAGTATGCTGCCTGCTTCCATTGACTGTTCCACTCCAAGCTTGAACCAAAGTTCTTCCTTGGACACCCACTTGTCTCCCTCCTCACTGTAACTAGCATGCCACACACAGACCAGCTCAGGTCTCCTCCCTTCCTCACCCAACGTGTGGTGAGCTCAGCCAGCCCTTCCTCTGCAGTGCTCCATAGCCCTGCCTCTGTCCGTGCTGTTTGCTCCTCTTCCTGACAGTTTCTCCACTGAGTCCCCTTAACACAAGTCCTGAAGGGCCCTACCAACCTGAAGTGTGCAGTCTAAACTCCCAAGTACTCTGGCCTATGTATGGACAATGCCCCAAGTAATAAGGTCCCTGTCTGCATCCTTTATCGGCATCCTGCTTTCCTTTGCTTCCTGCCTCTCAGGAATGTCCCACACAGTGGGCGATTCTCACTAGACCCTGGGTTTCAACCCCAGGCCCTGTCCAGCTCACCTGAGGCACCTCACCCACTGCCCTCTTCAGGAGCTGAATTTGGAGGTCTCTGTGGTCAGTCGGGCATCGGGAACCTCATTTGCTGTGCTGGATTACAGCGACATCCACCTTCTTCACTGTTTATGACTAAATATTTTGGAATGTCAATATTGTGTCTTTCTAATCTTTTCAATCCTCGATAAATGGCCCATGTATTCTTGCTTGCTGAACAGATTAACTTACAGGTGAATGAGTGGATGGATTTGTAAAAATTTGGTCCCCAGCCCCGTCTTCTCAGATTACCACAGCCACTGGTTTGCTTGGCTACTCCATTCCTCACTCACAGGCCAGCGCTGGCAAGAGTTTCTTTGAAGAGTCTCTCTGGTCTTTCCTGCTTTGAGACATGAGCTCCCTTTCAGAGGCTGTGTCTCTGTCCCCTGTTCTGGCTACCTCATATTCCTGTGGTGTCTCTCTCATCCTGTCTTTGGTCCAAAGCAGGTTGCTTTGTGTAGCTGTTCAGGTCTCCTGTAGCATTTAGGTAACTTTTGAGTAGTGCCCAGAAATCGCAGGCTTGATTCCTGGAATCCAGAAAACAGGAATGCCAGTGTACATCATGGTGATCTAACCTGCTCCTTCTTCTCTCAAATAGAATCCATGAAAGAAAGAGAAGCAGAAGCAGCAATGAAGAAAGACATGTGGATAATTGTGTCATTTTCTTTTCCACTCTACAATAAAATTCTTCCACATCCCATAAGACTCCATCATTGTCTTGTTTGGAAAAGAGTATCATTAACTACCCAATCTAAGATGAAAAACTAATGTCATGAGGAGGATGTTGAGTGTTTTCAGCCAATGTCCCATAGGTGAAAATGCCTTGCTATTAAAAGCAAGCAGGCTCAAGCAACCTGTTGTCTTTCCTTTTAAGTCACTGTGGTGAGTTTTAGGGCAGGAAAAGTATCCCACATGTTACAGAAAGGGTATATGACTCCATTTGCTCTTTAAACCCCAGAGAGCAGATGAGGCCGTGAACACCCATGCAGTGGGGTGTAATTGACAGTTACACAGCAGCCTGGGTCATCAGGTGGAACAAATGCTGATAATAATACAAGCTGTTAATAACAGAGAAAGTCCCTTGGTGGGAGAACAGGTTACTTTGCACTTTGTGTCCTGTGCTTCTGTACACTTGGAACTGTTCCAAGAATAAACTCTAGAGGCCAGGGGACACGACTCAGTGGGTGGGAGTACTCTGTGCCTAATCATAAGGCATAAAGTTTGAATCTCCAGATCCCATCTATTAAAAAACAAACAAACAAACAAACAAACAAACAAGGTTAGGTAATGGCCACACATGCCTGTAATCTCTGTTGATGAGCAGGGACAGGAACACCCTTAGCACTCATTGGCCAGCCACACTGGCTGAAATGGGGAGCTTTGGGTTTACTGAGAGATGCTGTCTCAAGGAAATAAGGCAGAGAGTGGGGGAGCAGGACACCTGCCATCTTCCTCTGCCTTCTGTGCACTAATAAAAAAAAATTGTCCAGTGGCTAAAGAGTAAGACACATTGTGGTTACCCACTGTAGGGACAGGAGCCCTTCCCCCAACACACACACACACACACACACACACACACACACACACACACACGCTGTTGCTTTTCCTTTGGATTTCTTAGTCTAATAAATCAGCTGCAGAGTGAAATATCTTTCAAAGGAGGTATTCCCAAGAACCCTCCAAGGGAATAGAGCATTATTCGCAAAGCCTCCTGTTTTGGATACCATTTGTGGTTTGGTGTGGGCCATCAAGTGTGTGTGTGTGTGTGTGTCTATCTGTCTGTCTGTGTCTGTGTGTGCAGGAGCACATGCACGAGCACGGGCACATGAGGCAGCATCCATTCTACCACTAACAGCTTAGCATGCTGGGCACAGCAGCGCTCGCCAGTGATCCCTGAGAAGCTGAAATAGGAGAATCATAAGTTTGGGAATCATAGGCTTCATGGTGAGACCTAGTCTCAAATAAAGATGGAGTTACTTGTGCCAGACTTCTGGAAACAACTGAAAGTCAGGGCGTTCTAAAGAAATGGTTCCTACACACAGCTGCCTGCCTGAGTGTGCTTTAAACTTGGCCCCTTCTTGTGTTGTGTCCATGGTGTTTGTATCAGGCATAGACATATTATCCTTCAAGAGTGAAGAATTAAAACAAGGTGTTGGGGGATGGAACTGGTCTGGAAGGGATGAAGACATTCTAAAGAGACCTCTGTGTCCCACCCTTTGGCTAACAAGCTGTGGAGCAGGGTCCTCCAAGAAAATGGAGTTGCTTCTAGGAATCTCACACTGGAAAAGGGAAAAGGCTTGGACCAACCAAAAGGACATTACTTTCTGGAAAAGGGTTTCACACCTCTGCATTCTTGGAACGCCTCCATCAGTTGGTCATATATTTGTTTTGCTTTGTTGTTTGGTTTTTAAATTTCATCGTCTTTCCAGTGAGGAAGACTGGACTTACCCATTTTTTAATTAATTTTTGGGGGAAATTTTCATACATTTATATTATTCCCGTTTCAATTTTTCCCATGGCCTTTCTACTCCCTCTCAAGTTCATGACCTCTTTTTCTTTAATTGTTATTGTAATATAAATTTTTAGTGTTGCTCCAATGGGTATGTGTCTAAGGATGGTAAACTGATACTGGATAGTGTATCAGAGGGCTCATTCCTCTGGTTCTCTCTCGGCAACCACTAACTGCCCATAGTTCTTCATCTGTGGGGTGCCCCATCCACTTTGACATGTCGACTGCTGGTGTCATTGTTCAGGTGAGTATATTGCTAAGATTTCCTGGCTGCGGATCCTTGGCTCTTACAAGTGCCCACGTTCCTTCAGCCGTACTTCCCAAGCCTTAGGTGGAGGGGTTGTAGATGTGTGGATAGGGATTGGGCACACCACAGTCTGTCGTTCTGGGCAGTTTGATCATTTGTGGCTTTCTGTGATGGTCTCATCTGCTATAATAAGCTTCTCTGGTGAAGGAGAAAGCTATATTTATCTGTGTAGATGAGAAGTTTTTAGAAGCGTGTTCCTGCTTCACTTGGAATATTTACCCCAACGTTCATAAATCATAGACTCTCTTCTGCCTTTGCAGTTGATCAAGTCACTTTCTCTGCCTCGGTAAACTCCCACACTCTGGACCCACCAAAGACCTTATCCGTAAACATCTGTGCAAGGCAGCTGTGACTCCCTTTACAGTCAAACTAGGCTAAAAACTATACATAATTTAGTTATTAATTTACATATTTTTGTAATTTCCTGATCTTTGAATTCACTACACATATTTCTCTGGAGAAGACAGCAGTAGACACACATTGGTGTGAAATGGCTGGTTCTTGCTCAGGAATTGTCATTGGTACTGGAGAAAGCAGGGAGTGGGAGTGAACTATTGGACTCTGTGAGTCTGCCTTGGCAGAGTGAGAGCCAACACTCCTACTGAGCATGCCTAAATGCACAGCAGTGTAGCCCAGGCCTTCTTAAGTAGTAGATTTTTTTTTTTTTGGCAAGAATTCCCTGGCAAGCTAAACTATCAACATGGTTGGTGGAAAGAATGGGTTCACCAGCCACTGCCAACCATGGAGACATCAGAGAGATGACCTGAGCTAGTGAAATTCACAGATTCCCAACCCTCAGCCGAGGCCGTTTCTAAGAGCTAATGTGATTGTTCCCCTTCAGACCAGAACAACATGAGGCAGCTTTGATTAAGCAAGCCAGGCTCTTAACTGTTCTCAGGGGTGAGGTTGAGGAATGCGGTCAGTGCTAGGATTTTTCTCTCTTGGCTCTGACCTTACTTAATACCACAGTGCAAGACAAACAGTGGCAACCCTCTCCATAAAAATATCATTGTGCCACCAGAAGGCTTTCAGCAGAAGAATTCTGGCTTCTCTCCAGAGGCAGGTGTGAGGGGTGTCACCTTCCAGAAGTTACTTTTTTTTTCTTTTTTTTAAATCACAGAAATGGCAGCCACAGCAGGCGTGGTACTGCAGCATTCTTTGGAGGTCCTGGGAATGTGCAGGCAGCTTTGTAGGTAGTGTTTACTCTCTTGTCGTTTCACATCTGGTAATTAATAGTCGCCCAGAGTTCAAATGTTAAATGGCTTCCTTGTGTTCCATCCTTGGAACGTCTCAACATGGCCTGGCCTGATGACAAGATGTCATGCCCCATATTGTCCCTCTGTCACCTGAATTCCTCCTGTGTGAAAGAGCTGGCTGTTTGGTTCCCATCCTTTTGAGGGATATAAGTCAAGGTCTTTTTTAAATTTGAAGAGAACATTCTCAGACTTTCTGTTCTGTGTTGTTTTTCTGTCCAGATTTGCAATAAAAGATGGAATTCTGATATGAGAATAATCTGTGCACATCTTAAAATAAGGGGTCTCATTTTTTTCCAGTGGCTTTGGGCTGTTGATAGCTGTAGAGAATGCATGTAAGAGAACTGTGACTGTCTTAAGGTGAGAATTACTCTGTGGAGTGTTCCTTACCACAGAGGGCCCAGTTCTAGTCTAGCCCTTCAAGGCGAAGCTAGAGTAAAATCTGACCAGGTTGATTGATTCTAAATTTTCAAGACTACTTCTGTTCTCCCTCCTCTCTTCTCCTCTCCTCTCCCCTTTCCTTCTTCCTCTGTTTTCCCCACCATGCCTGTTACATTAGGTGCTTGAGAAGAGGGAGGAGAATTTGAGTGAGGATGTGGAATTTCTAGACATTGAGCAGAGCCCACTGACCTTTGAAGTCTAAGCACAGCCTGCAAGAGATGCAGTGTGGTCCAGGGACCCAGCTGTGGTTACTATGGTAACAGCTTCAGCCACCAGTCCAAGTAACACATGATCTCTTGTTGGAGTGCATCCCAGGAGCTTACAGAAGGACTTAGGAATAGGGGAGAATCAGAAATACCTTAGTCTGTCTATAATCAGATATCACAGATTGAGTGCCTTAAGCAACAGAAATTTATTTTTTATGTCTGTATTTGAGAAAATCCAAGATCCTGGTGCCATCAGTTTGGTTCCTGGTGCATGCTCTGTTCAGGCTTGCCAGTGTCTCTACACAGTGGGGAGCAAGCCCTGGTTCCACTTCTCCTTATAAGGACACCAGTCTGGCCCTCATGACCTCATTTAAGCTCACCTTCCAAATATCATCCTATGAGGAACTGAGGAATAAATCCAAGCAAGGGAGGACCATAAACATTCATTTCAAAACAGACAATCATGAGGCTAGAGAGATGGCTCAGCAGCTAAGAACACTGGCTCTCTTCCAGAAGACTCAGGTTCAATTCCCAGCACCTGCTGGTGGTCCACAACCTTCTGTAACTCTAGTTCCACTGCATCCGATGCCCTCTTCTGGCCTCTGTGGCACATGGCACATGTGGTGCTCAGCCATGCATATGGGCAAAACAGAAACACACATAATTTAAGAATAAGACAGAACTGAAAACAAAACCAAAACAAACCAACAAACAAAACTAACAAAGAACAGCGTTAGACTAATCAGACCCAGGAACACTGAACGCAGTATCACCAGCCTCCTCTGCCCCAGTCGCTGTCCCTTGCAGTCTCATGCCCACAACAGGAAGAATAAGTCAGTTGCATTTCTGGATTCACAATGGCTACAGTCTTGATTCCGCCCTTCAGCTCACTCTGCAAAGGAGGAATGGGTCCCCCTGTCCTCCTGCAAATGTAACACAAAGTAAGAGAAGCCACCCAAGCCAGCAGCTCCTGGCTTATTTGCCTGTAATCTGCACACAATAGTGGGACAGTGAGAGACGCCACCGTTCTGGGCGCCGCAGATTTCTCAAATGCACATACCTGAGTTGCAGGTTCAACACAGATCCACACCTGTCCTAGTCCCTTCTCCCGGCCCACTCTCACCTCTACCCTCCACGTCAGGCATCTTCCGCACCTCCCTTGAGTGTGCGCCTAATGGCTGGCTTCCCTTGACCTGGCTGAGGTTTGTTTTTCTCTGTCCTATGCACATGCCGTCACGGCACGGGATGTGGTGTGGGGCCCTGGTGTCTGTTTGGGTTTCCGTGTTTTGCTCCTTGGTAGTGCTGCTCTCTAGTGAGTCAAATCCTGCGAAGCGTAGGATGGTTACGTCTGCTCTCTCTCAGGTCAGTGTTCAGTAAGTCAGGCTTTCTCCTCGATGTTCCGTTTGTATGCTGGCCTACCTCATGCTCTCACTCATTTCTAAAATAGCACTGAGATATGCCCAGCTTTTAAATCCACGATTGTTTTAGTTTGGATGCCTCACCCAAACTCAGGTCAAGATGTAATTGTCATTTTGATGGAGTCCGTGATCAGGTTATGGACACACACAGGTCAGACCACACTCACAGCATATGGCCAACACAGACGATGTGTCAGCTAACCAACTAGCAGTTTACGTGCTGACAGGTCTCTGCTGGCCAGGAGGAAATGCCTTGTTCAAAAGGAGTTTTCATTTTTCTGGTCCAGCTTGTAAGGGAAAGTCCTTATCCTGTCCTTAAAAAGCAATGAGAAGTTATACAGATCTCAGACTCATATCACCCTTTAGACTTGTGTCAGAGAACCTGGGGCAAGTGAGCAGATTAGAGAGAGACAGATGCAGGGACCCAACTTAGCCAGATGGGAGTCCAGGGAGAAGCCATTTTAAGGCAGAGATATCTGAAATATAATTAGCAAATTTCTAGTATCAGAGGCCCAGGCACTCCTTAAATACAATCCCTGTAGACACCCCACAAGATACACCTAGTGAACACACGTCTACCAGTTCTCATGTCTCGCTCAACAGAAAGACAGCGATGCACAGAGAGAAGCAGACAGAGAGAGATACAGAGACAAATTCACAACACATACATGCACACACAGGCACACACACCACACATGCATAAACACCCGTGTACACACATAGCACACACACACAGGCATATATATACACACAGGAACATATGCACACACACATGCACACAAATGCAGGCACACATGAATACATACACACATTTACACGCAGAGACACATGCACACGCGTGTGCATGCACACACACATACAGGGTTTGAAGAGACCAAGCATGGAGCCACAGTCAAATATGGCAGGAATGTATGAATTGTTGCATTCATGTCTGAATGTATTAGTTTTCTATTTACCTAACAGAATGTCCCAGACTGCTAGATAAAGCACAAGTGATAGAATTTGCTCTGGGTTGTGTTTCTGAAAGCTAGACAGTCTAAGATTATATGGCTGTCTCTGGTGAGGGTCCTCTGACTGCATTATAACATGATAGATTGCATCTCACAGCAAGGATGCACACAGAAGAGAGAAAGAGCTTGTAACAACTGACCCCTATACTGAGTGCTTTGTTCCCATTCTTGTGGTCTTATTCAACTCATGAGTGAAGTGTTCCCATGACCTGATCATTTTGACTCCATCAAAATGACAATTACATTGTGACCTGAGTTTGGATGGGGCATTCAAACTACAGCAGCCATGAATTTAAAAGCTAGGCACATTATTAGTATACCAAAGCCTTTAGTAGAAGAAGTAGACAATGTGCAAGACCAGATGGATGATGTAACCAGAGAGATGGAAACTCTCAGGGAAAAAAATAAATAAATAAAAAGAAGCATTAGAAGCCCAAAACACTGCAACTGGAATGAAGAATGCGTTTGAAGGGGCTCTCCACTGAAGGATCTTTACCCTGAGCCCAGGATGAAGGAATAGATGTTTCTAAATCAAGGAACAAAGAAAAAAGCAGAGATCTGAGAACCATAGAACAACTATAAAACGGAGCAACCTGCATGTGTAGAGAAAGCTAGAAGGAAAGAGAGAGAGAGAGAGAGAGACTAAAGCAACATTTGAAGCAAGACTGAATGAACATTCATTCATTCACCTCAAGATAATGGCAAACACCAAGCCACAGGGTCAGGAAGGATGAATACCAAAACCAAACACAGGGATGCCTGTGATAGTCAGATCCAGGAAACGGCTATCTCTAGAGCTCAGATCTGGAATGTGCACCCACACACACACCTGCAAACACTATGGTGACGTTTTGGATCTCAGTCTGCGGCACTATTAGGAGTTGGGGGGGTTGAAAAGTGGAGCCTTGTGGGAGAGCTTAGCTCATTGGAAGGAAGCCAAGTGGCGTGTAGGACTGCAGACACTTCCCCTCTTGTCTCCCAGCCAAGAAGCCAGCAGCTTTGCTCTGCCATGGGTTCTAGCCATGACATGTTGCCTCACAGAGGCCCAGAGCAATGGGATCCGCTCACGGTGGGAGAAAAACAGACGGAAGAACTGTATTTGACTTTTCCTCAGATAAAAACTTACATTTTTCTCATTCTCAGTTGATTTAAAGCATAATGGCATGTTCAATAAATAATAATAAGAACGGTGTTTTTGAAAATATTTCCTTTTGTTTTTATTTATATCTGTGTATGCCACATGTGTGTAGGTGCCCATGGAAGCCAGCAGAGGGCGGCACATCCCTCCAACTGGAGTTACAGACAATGGGCAGCACATATGTGCTCACCAGAGCAGAGCCCACTTTTGTAAGAGTTGGTACTATCCCACCATGTGGCTCCAGAAATCAAACTCAGGCTGTCAGGTTTGGTGGCAAGTGCCCTAAATTTATTTATTTATTTATTTAAAAGAAAGAGAGAGAGAGAGAGAGAGAGAGAAAGAAAAGAAAGAAAGGTTCTCAGCCAGTGTGGTAGGTGGCATGACACAACCAAGGGCTTTGTGTACTTATAATTGTATCAGTTTTATGTTGATGCTAAATAATGCAAATAGTGTATTGAGATAGCACAAACGTATCCTTTTACACTTCTGGGTACTAGAGGTGTGAAATGGAACTCGTGTGAAAAATCTCAGTGCTGGCAGGATGGTTTCTAAGATTCAGGGTCAGGAGCTCTATCAGTTGAGCCATCCAAGCCTTCTGGCAGGATGGTTTCTATGAGGAATGTCCCAAGGGAGACTCAAAAGCTTTTCCTTTCTAGTGTCTCCAAGGCACCTTCATTCAGGAGGCCAAGGCCCTTCTGCACCTACACAACACCAGCTCTCACCTCTGCCGGTCCCCCTCAGCCTCCTCCCTCTCATGAGCCATCTCCTCCTCCTCCTCCTTCAGGCCCCCCTGGAAAATCCAGAGTAATTCCACCAGGAGATCTTTAGTGACACCTGCCAACCTTGTTTATTTTATAAGACAACTATCACGAACTGGATTGTGTGCCTCCTAACACTCCTACATGGAAATTTCAGTTTCTTAGACTACGACTGAACTTTGAAGGATCAGTGAAGACAAAAATGACGTTGTGCAGGTGGGCCCTGGTGTGGAGGGACCAGTGTCCTTTTGAGAAAAGGGGATTAAGGCACGGGCATGCACAGAGGACCTTGTGGAGACACAAGGAAAGGTTAGCTGCCTGCAACTGAGAAGAAGCTCTAGAAAAAATCCCAACTTTCCAACACCCTGGCCTCGGATACCTCGGATATACTCAGATACCTCGGATATACTCGGTCATGGGCTCTGTAATAAAATGGGTTGTTTGGGCCACACAGTCTGCAGTGCTCTGTTAAGGCAGCCCTGAAGAATGGATGCAGTGATGTGTCTGCAGTGTTGGAACTGAGAATGGGCACATCTCTGAGCGTTGGGAGGGAGTTACTTAGCTCTCAACAGCTTCAGTGAACCCACCCAGAGGGCTCGGGGTATTAAAAGCTTCTGGCCACAAGAGCATTTTACAGGCATTAGAGCAGTCCACTCTTCCTGCCCCCCCACTTCCCTGAAACAGGGCTTCATGTTGCCTCGGCTGGCCTCTGACTCACTATGTACCCCAGGATGGTCTTGAACTCCTGGTTCCCTCACCTCTAACTTCTGAATGCTGTAATTCCAAGCATGCCCCACTAGGCCTGGTTTGTGCAGTGCTAAGAAATCACATGTGCTGGGTATCTTAGTTACTTTTCTATTGCTGTGAAGAGACATCATGACCAAGACAATTTAGAAAAGAAAATGTTTAATTGAGGGCTCGCTTACAGTTTCCGAGGGTGAGTATGTGACAGGCTCCATGGCAGGCAGCAGGCCAGCGGCAGGCGGGCATGATGTTAAAGCAGTGGCTAAGAGCTTAGTCTTCATCCACAAGACCAGAGGGCACAGTGGGCCTGGCATGGTCTTTTGAAAACACAAAGGTATCTCTAGCCACACACCACCTCCAACAAGCCACGCCCCCTAGCCCTTCCCAAAGAAGCCACAGCTGTGGACCAAACATTCACCCATGTGAGCTGATGAGAACCATTCTCACTTAAACCACCACAACGGTCAATCGCTCCAGCCACTGATCTATACACCCAACCATATCATTTCATTACTAAAATGATCATCCAGGTCAGCAAGCGTTACCAACGAGGACGCCTCAGAGATCCACTTGTCCTTCACTGCAGTAAGAGGGACAGTGCCTCAGGTATTTATATTATGTCTTCCTTCTTTCTCAAAATGCGGGGAGGGCGGGTAGGACCCACAGTGTAGTGGTTCAGAGCATATGCCACTCAGGCAGTGTCTGGTTCCCAGGACCTATGTCAGATGGCTCACAACGGCCTTGACCTCCAGCTCTGGAGGGCCTGCCAGCCTCTGTTGGCCTCTGCAGCCACTGCACTCCAATGTGTACAGACAGACACAGGAAAATCCAAATAACTAAAGCCAGAAATAAATATTAAAAAAAAATAACATTGATAACGAGCAGTGAATTGTTATCCTCCAATAGATGTGAAGAAGAGGGGACCAGAGTCCCTGTGAGGGCTGGACGGGCCTCTCTGGCCACCAGGTGCTCCTATGCCCACTTCTTCAAAGCCCTTGCAGGCCCACCTGGCAGCCTATACAGCCCTCTAAGGAATGTGCACTGGGGGGGGTTCCTCGGCCAACACAGCTGCAGTGGCCCCCTGAGATCACCATTGGGGCATTGTGCAGGAGGGGTGGGGCTTGGGTTCCAAAGGACCCCTTTAAACCTTGTAGCTTTGTCTGCTTTTTTCTAGTGGGAAGGCCTGTGGTTTTCAGCCTCTAACATTAGACACAGTCAGGAGACCTCAGGTTTTTGTTTTTTTTTTCTTTGCCCATGACCCTGGCATTCATTCTTTCTGGCATTCTTTTGATATCCAAACAGACACTCCCTTGGCTCCTACTCAACAAAGAACTGGCACCCCAAAGGCCAAATAGTCACGTCTCTGATGGGCAAACAAAACTAAGACAGGTAGGAAACCTGAGCTTTGCTTGTCTCCGAACAAGTGCTGTGGAGGTAATGGCCCTGTGAGTCACCTGGGAAATGAGGACAGAGACACAAGGCTGAAGCCCCAGGGCTGCTCCCTGGCCACCCTGGGGCCTGCTGAGCCTCGGGCGCTTTGGGACAGGATTTGCTGCCTCAGCCCTAGTTTTGTGGGCAAGGAAGAGTAGGGCTTGGTGCTTCCAGTGGCTTCTGTTAAAGTAGGCCTTGGTTAAACTGGAAAATGTGTGTGTGTGTGTGTCTGGTTCTGTGGGCAAAGTGTAGGGGCTGATGCTACCTCTAAGCACAGTTCTACCAGCAAGCCACACCCCCAGATCCATCTGACTGTTTCATGCCACTCAGGTCAGGGGGATTTGTTACAACAGGAAGCTAATAACTCTAATTACATCGTAACCATTTTCTCCTCACAGCGGTGTATCGCTCTGTGGCGCTCTGTGGTATAAAGAAGTCAGCAGCCTTCTCTTCATAAACTATTTAATGTTTGCAAATGGGTCTCCAATAAATATGAATTAAATACACTTGAACACCCATTTTGAGAGTCTGCTCTGAGAGTGGAATTCCTGGAACAAAGGCCACACCCTTCACTTGGGCACAGCGCATACCTCTCTTGCAGGAAGACTAGCACTCAAAAGACTGTAATTTCTGTAAATATTATTTTATACTAGTTGGTACAAGACATAATAGCTGTGTGACTCATTCATGCAACAGTGATGACAAGCGCCTTCCCTGTGAGTGTAAAAACGGGCCTTGTGTACGCCAGGCGCAGCCTGGTACTTAGGCCGTCTGGGTCACCCTTCCTGTGTAGATTAGTCATCATGAGCTCACATCTGTCACATTTGGTTTGGGTGCCAACGGTGGCTTAAAAAAATGGGCGTCTTTGTGATTTTCCTTTATTGACCTGAGCTCTAAAGGCAAATACTGAAATACAGAAAATCGCCCCTGAACACTTAAGACGGGGTGCTATGGCGGCTTCACGCTCAGCCGGCAACACGCTGGTAAAGCATTACTTCTCAACCTGTGGGTCATGACCCCCGGGGGTCAAGCAACCCTCTCACAGAGGTAGCATATCAGATAGCGTGCACGTCAGATAGTTACATTGCTATTCATAACCGTAGGGGGGAGAAAAGGTTGGGGTCACCACAACGTGAGGGACTGTATTAAAGGTAGCAGGGAGGTGGAGAACCTCTGTGGTAAAGTACATGGACCTCTGCTGGCCATTCTGAGAGTCTATCTGGGCTTCTAGCAGCCCCACCCTGAAGAAATCAGCCAGAAAGACCCAGGAAAACCGTCCGTCTAGAGCCTGAGGACCTGGGCCTCAATGTGCGCTTGGCTGACATCTAATTCCATTTTCCTGTGAATATTTATGAGGGTCACTCAGGCTTGCTGGCAAGTTGTGGGTAATGATAGCGGGTTAAACACAGTCCACTACGTCTCAGCCGACTGGTCATGATTACGTGAAACACATGCAATTGTTTCGGGACTTTTTTTTTTTTTTTAGTTTTCTTATTTGCATAAATGTTTTTTTGAGTAACGGGTTAGGAGGATGTCTTGATGTTCGAAGTGCTTTCCACCCAAGCGTGGGGTCCTGAGTTCAGATTCCCAGAGGAATGTAAACATACATGCACAAAACATGTGTCTATGCTTACATGCACACACACATACAAGGCGTAGAACTCTCAGCTCCTTCTCCAGCACCGTGTCTGCCTGTGTGCCACTATGCTTGCTGCGGTGATGATAATGGACGAAACCTCTGAACTGTAAGCCAGCCCCGATGAAATGGTTTTCTCTATAAGAGTTGCCATGGTCAAGGTGTCTCTTCACAGCAATAAAACCCTAAGACAACAGTATTTGTGTGAGTGACCACATCTTATGACTTCTCTTTTGATGCTTAAGGAACCGCAAGCTGCTTGCCTGGTTAGTAATATTCGAAGGTTGACACTAATAGTCAGAGTGAGCCATTCCTGGTTTCCAGTTAGTTGTTTATTTTTCAACAAAATGTTTCTTCTCATGGTTGTGACATGCTTACGAAGGACTTCTGGTTCACGAGGACCCCTTACCCACATCCCTTCCTGCTCTATCTTCTTCTTCCTCTTCCTGAGAGAAAGAATCAAAGAAGCAGGGGGATGCTATAGACCTCTGCTGTAGACCCAGACCATTTTTAGATATGGTAATCCACTTTTTGTTTCTATTTCTCCTTTTTGTGGCTTATAATATCCTTCTGTCTGATTCCTTCCCCTATGTTCTAGTTTCATCTCCAATATTCTAATAAAAACACTGATCAAAATTAGGTGAGGAAGGAAGTGACATGGCTTACTCTTCCAGGCCATAGGCCATCATGACATCATAGGAAGCCATGACAAGAACTCAAGCAGAAACCATGAAGGAATGTTGCTCACTTGCTCATACCTAGGCTCAGTTAGCTTTCTTATGTAACTCAAGACTACCTGACCAGGGAATGGTGTCCACACAGTGGGCTGGACCCTCCTACATCACTTAACTATCAAGACAACCCCTCACAGACATTCCTACAGGCCAGTGTGATCTGGGCACTCCTTCCTAAGGTGACTCTATGCCGGTGGTTTTCACCTTCCTAATGCTGCGACCTTTTAATATAGTTCCTCAAATTGTGGTGACCCAAAACCATAACATTATTTTTGTTGCTATTTCATAACTGTAATTTTGTGACTATTTTAATTGTAATGTAAATATCTGTGTTTTTTCAGTGGTCTTAGGTGACCCCAGTGATAGGGTCATTCAACCCCAAAGGAGTCATGACCCACAGGTCGAGAAACAACCATTGCTCTAGGCTTTACCAAGTTCACAGTAAAAGCAGATTAGGACCATCATTAACATAGTAATTTTATTGTTACTTTCTTTTTCTGGGTAGTATATAAAGTCACATGGTACTAGATCACAAGCCAGAGAACTTATCTGTTTTGGGGTTTTGTTTTGTTTTTTGATTTTTCAAGACAGAGTTTCTCTGAGTAGTCGTGGTTGTCCTGGATTGTAGACCTGGATGGCTTCGAACGCACAGTGATCAGCCGGCCTCTGTCCCTCCCCCACCCCGGATGCTGGGATTACAGGCTTGTCCCTCTGCACCGGGCTCCAGAGAATTTATTTTAGCACCTAGAAATGTCCTTGAAAAGAACAATGGTAGGTGCCCAGGCTCTGCTTGCTTACATGGATCTGAAGGCCAAAGCCTCTCATTCCTCCAGTGTGCTTCTTGCCTGAGCTCTTCTGCACCCAGTCTTGTTCTGCAGTCAGTTCACCAGCACAGGCTGGGTGGCCTCTGTGTAAAAGGCATGTTACCAGGGAGAAAATCTAAGAATAAGGTCCCATTAGCATCATTAAAATACTTATCTGGAAACCGCAGAAGCGTTGTATTTCCTCCTAGACTCCTTGTCAGCTCTCACACCCATAAAATCCCCTGCTCTTCTATTATCACATTGGCAATAGAGACAAATGTCATCTCTCTCATGCACAGCAACTCCCCTCGCTCCGCCACTGAACAATAACCATGCCAACCAGAAACGTCACAAGGTTGTCTGGCTGTACACAAACCTGGAAACTTCCCTTGCAAACCTTATGATAAAAAACAAAAAACAAAACCATAATAAAGCCTGGGCTGGAGGAACGCTTAAGCAGTTAAGATTGAGTGCTGCTCTTGAAAAGGGTAGGTAGGAGTTTAGTTCAGAGGATGTCAGGCGGCTCCTAATCAACTTGAACTCCACTCCAGAGGATCTGACACCCCTTCTGGCTTCCTCGGGCACCTATATACACGCAGCATACACTCACATAAACATACCCACATTTACATAGTTAAAGCATTTTTTGTTTGTGTTATAGATCTAGATTTTTATTTTCTGTTTTACTACTCCCTCACAGAAGACATGCAAGATTCTAACCCCCAAGTTCTTTTGTTTCAAAGTAGGGTCACTATTATTGTTCTCAGTTAATTGACAATACCTCACACTGGTACAGAACAAGCCCCCAATTCTATAGGGCTGTTGTCATATAAGATGGTCTGTGAGGACAGACACACAGGGTGAATTGGTGTGACAGCAGAGGCAGAGATAAGAGTTACACATCTGATAGTCTAGCATGCCGAGGACCAAGGCTAAGAACATCAAAGTCAAGAGAAGGAAGGCAGGATTGTTTCTAAGGTTTCAGTGCAAGCACGGCCTTGTCTGCAGTGACTCTGGACTTCCAGTCTTCAGAACTGCATGAGGCAGTGTCTTTCTAAATCACCTTCAAACACCACAGCATGACCCTGAGCCCCAGACTGTGGTCCTATTGGTCCAAGAAATGATCCCGTAGTCCTCATGAGTGTTTCTGTCCATGGCATCTGCAAAGAGGAGCATCTGCATGGTGTGTTCACAGGGCCTGGGTGGGAAGAGATGAAGGGACAGAGAGAAGCAGTAAGGAAAATAAAAAGGGAAAGAGTGACAGGGTGAGGTGTTGCCTGGGATTGAGGAGCTCAGAGAAACCACGTGGTTGTAGCCTGGACTTGGTTCATCTATGAGAAAACATCTTAGCCTGTCCCAGATCATCGACTGGAAGACCCTGAGTTAAATATGACTGCTGTCTAAGAGCCTTGTGGTGGTTTAGGTATGAAATGTCCCCTTAGGTTCGTGTGTTTGAATATTTGGTCCTCAGTGGTGGCACTGTTTGGGGAGGTAGGGGCTTGCTGGAGGAAGTGGGTCACGGGAAGCACATGTATGTGCACACACGCAGAGAGCAGAGGTCAAGCTCGGATGTTATTCCAACTCGCCTTTTACTGTATTTTTTAATAGAAACTTTTTTATTAGATGTGTTTATATGTGTGTGTACGCATGTGTGTGAGCACACCACAGCTTGTGTATAAGAGGCCGGAGGACAGCTTGTGGGATTCTGTTCTCTCCTTTTCTTTTTTTGCACTATGTGGGTCCTAGAGATTGAACACAGGTTGTAAGACTTGGACACAGTGATTTTACCCTCGAGCCATCTTAGTTGTCTCATCTTGGTTTTAGAGGCAAAGTCTTTAACTGGAACCTAAGGCTCACAGATTCAACTGGACTGGCTAGACAGTGAAGCCCAGGAATCTATCTTTCTCAGGTCTCCCCAGCGTTGCGATTACAGGTGTGTGCTACAGGTCCAGCTTTTTAACATGGGCACTGGGGATTGATCTTGGGTTCTTATGCTTGCACAGTAAGCAAAATCTTGGCTGAGTTATGCCCCAGGTCCACATATTGCTTATTCGCGAATTCTGTATTTCTTTCTTGCTCAATACTTCCTTGTTAAAACATTTATCCTCTTGGGAAAACTACATCAGGGGGCTTGGTGGGCCCGGGCCCAGTAGTGCGGCTGGAAGTATCCTGCAGTGTCCTGGTGACACAGCTTTGTGTGGAAGGCCTCTGTTTGGTTTCTGGTCCAGGCTGCCAATTCCCACAGTCACCAGCAGGCAGCAGTTACAGGGGTGATGTAAGTCTTGAAGCACTCCTTGCCCTCTTACAGGCCAACTTCTGCACACATGCATACCCATGTGAAATGATCCAGTGCCTAGCTACCAGACCGGGTCTGGAGGGCAGTTTGCCGGATTTGTTTATTCTGCATATTTGCATATTCTGCGTGTTCATTTTTAAACAGAAACCTGAAGTCTTACCTTTTACTCATTGAAGAGAAGAAAGTGGAGACAGAGTGTGGGAGTAAGTGTAACCCCACAGTGGGGACAGGGTGGTGGCAGGAAGGTTAAAACAAATATGTGAGTACCCCCCCACACACAAATACTATATAAACAACAAACAGGAAACGGGTAAAGCAGATGAGGAAGCCCCAGCCAGGCTTATTATCAATCTCATAACTTCACAATCCAACCTTTTGCTAAGAATTAAAAAGAACCTTCATGAAGGAACAGAGGGATTTATAAAAAATTAAGTTATTTATAAAAGCAGAACTGGCAGATAAGTGCCCGGGGATGACAAAGGAAGATAAAAGAATGAGACAAAGCATGAGGCGGGAGACATCTTGCGAGGCGTGGATGAGGAACAAGCCATTACAGACAAGAAGACAGACCCAGACGCAGCACAGGGGGACAGAGCCGCTGTGAAAGATCACGGTGCTGTACGCAGCAGGACTGAGAGCAACGGGTGAACTAAAATGAGCAAAGCCGAGAAACAGGGAGAAGCGGAGAAACGAAAGGCAGACAGCAGAGATCAGACACACAGAACCTTTCACTGAAGAAGACAAAGAACAGAAGAAAGCGTCATCGATAGCAAAGATGAAGGGGAGGCTGGGAGTGGGGGCAGGATGAGGGCTGAGAATATAAAATTTCAACAGGCTGAGGAAACTCAAGAGATCTTGTGAAACATGGTAGCGATGGCTAACAGTACATCGTTTTCTTGAGAAATGCTGTGACTCCTTGTAAAGGCTTCTTACCAAAATGCGTTAGCTCTATGATGCAATGCATGCTAAATAGAGTCGTCCCGTGGTATCTATTAAATACATGTTTAAAATAACATATGTACATAGAAAACACACACAATATTGTCAATTTTTAAAATCCAATGTTTCAGGCTATGGAGCCAGCTCAGTTGGTAAAGTGCTTGCCCCCACAAACGTGAAGACCTCAGTTCAGTCCCTAGAACCCATGTAAAAGGCATGAACACAGCAGCAATTGTCTGTAATCCCAATGCTGGGAAGGCAGAGACACCAGGCTCCCTGGCCAGCTAGATTATCCTGCATAGTGAGATCCAGGCTAACAATAAACCCTGCCTCAAAAAGGAAGGTAGATAGGTCCTGACACCTGGGGGTGATCTCTGACGTCACATGCACACATGCATAATTCTCTCTGTGAGTCTATCTCTCTCTCTCTGCCCACCCCACCGCACCCCACCCCCGTCTTCCTATCTCACACACATTATCTCTCTCTCAAAACACACACTCGCATACTCTCTCACACACTCACATACCTGTACACACACTCACTCACACATTCTTAAATACACTTCCTCATAACACTCCCAAATACAGTCTTTCTTACAGATTCTCTCACACACTCCCTCATTTACACACACTCTGACACACACTTTTTCTTACAGACATACTCCCTCTTACAAACACTCTCTCATATACATCCTCACATACACACACACAGAGAGAGAGAGAGAGAGGGAGAGAGAGAGAGGGAGAGAGAGAGAGAGAGGACAGAAAGAGAGCATCCTTACAAAGCTTAAATGGAGTGTAAAGCTGTTTTTCAAATCTGTACCCCAGCACACCTCATGGGTGTACTTTCCTGGTCCTATCTAGGGAACACTGTCTAGTGCAGGCATCCTGAGCCCAAGTTCACTCCATCAGGACCCAAGTAGATCTGCTGTTTGTAAGAACTATGTGGGAGATGAATATGATCAAAATACATTGTATGAAATTCTCAAAGAATACATTAGAAAATATTTGAAATAAAAAAAATGAACCAGATGGGAACCTCCCAGTGTCTTGCTATGGGGCCGCTTGAGTGCCAGGGAATCAGAGCCTGCCTGCAAGGAGCTGAGGCATAAGCCTGGTGTCACAGCACTTCAGGTGACTCCAAGATGCAGTCGAGTATAAGACACAATGGCCGGGCTTGCTCTGGGATGGCCTGTGACAGGGGAGTACTTCACAGAACACCCTCCGCAGAGCCCCTTACAGACTTACAGCTTCAACAAGGGCTTGTCGTTTCATTGCTTTGAGACAAGATCTCAGGTTGCCTACACTGGCTTCAAACCCCCTAGCTGCTGAGAAAGGCAGGCGTTTAACTCTTGATCCTCTGGCTTCTGCCCCTGGAGTCCTGGGATTGCAGTGTGTATGATTAATGCCTAGCTATGGTCAATGATTTTTAGTAGATCTTCCATAGGTTAAAAGAGTCCCATGGTTAATAATCTCTGAGAAACACTGATTTTTTTTTTTTTTTAGTCTGTTTTTTTCCTCTTCCCACGGTCATTGACCACCGGTAACTCTTCTAGGAATGGGGCTTTGTGGAATTTATCCCATCTGCACTGGCATGTCACCTGGTATTACTGCTAAGGAAGACTCTTTCAGGCAACCATATTGTTGGCAGTTCCTGGGTACCTTTTCCCTGTCACGTCTAGGTGACATTATCTTGCAGCAGGCATCTGGTCACCTGGCTCTTAAGATCTTTTTGTGCCCTCTTTGCAATTTCAGGTACACACTAAATGGACTCCGTAGGTTTTATATGTATGGGCACAAACATCGACGAGTAACTATAGCACTTAGAGAAGAGGTCACAATGTGGGGAGGAGGGGTGATTGGAAGGAGAGGGGAGCAGTGGCGGTAGCTAGATGCAGCGCTCATGGGTGACACTTTCCAAAAGGAAGAAAAGAAAGAAGCCTTGCATTGCCTCTATCGTAGATTCTAGGAAATTAATAAAACAATATGAACTGAAAATCACTAAGGGAGAGGCTCTGTTGAGGAGCCTGCTTTCCAGTGAACAGCTTGTGACTCCTATCTGTTTCAGCAACTCCTATATTAACTTGATCAGAGATTCCTCAGACCTTTTATGACAAGCTTTCTGGGGGGGGGGGGCTTGGGAAGTGCTTACCTGCGGTTAGACGTTAGAAAATAAAGTGTAGGACCACTCCAGGTGCCCAATCTGACTTGCAGTTGCAGGGAAGATGTGTTTTTGGCATCACACCTTAAAATTCAGAACACATAACCGCAGAACAAGGCAGACAGCTGAGCTGGAAATGTGATCATTAGAGCCATCATTTGCATACATGTGAGCTAAACAAGATATTGTGGGCTAGTCTGGAAATCAAACTACAAGAAATAAAATTGGCACTTCTGATAGCATCCTGCTCCCATGCAGAACTTAGTCTCAGCTTAGCCGATAAGCTGACTTGGTTAAAATGCCTGAAGCAAAGATCTCCTTCCCCAGGCTTGGAATATGTGCCTACTTTTTGAATGAATAAAGCTATCGTGAATGCTTTTTACGTATTGCCAACTTATATGCCTTGAGATTCTGAGACAGCTTCTTTCCTTTTGAACTTCTCTTCAAGATTAAAAAAAAAAAAGCCCCAAATAAATGTCTCACAATTATAATCAGCATCAATTATGTGTTGCCATGGAGACCTGCTTGGTTACAAATTCCTCATGTGCTGCTTCTAATCCTGCTCAAGTTTCAGCCACTCCAGGGCTGTTCTGACTCTAATGAGAGATAATACATCAATTTTTAAATAGTTTTAGTCTTTCCGCCAGCAATAGTGATTCAAAGAGTGCCAGGAAAATACAACAGAACGGGGAGGGGGGTGAGAACGCACAAGCCAACACAAGCCTCGAAGAGGGAAGAGGCACATGTCTGCCTTTTCTAGGGTGGAAGTTGTGTCTTAACAGCTTGAGGCAAGACACCCGCTTAACAGCTTGAGGCAAGAAACCCGCTTATTCTCTCTCTCTCTCTCTCTCTCTCTCTCTCTCTCTCTCTCTCTCTCTCTCCTTCCTCCCCTCCCTGGCCCCTTACCCCCCTCCCCACCAAAAGATTCCTCTTAAAGCTCAAGCTGTTCACCGGGAAACAGTCTCCTCATGACAAATTTTATGCTCATTGTTTTTTGTTTTTGGTTTTTTTCCTCTAAAGGAGAGAACAAAGCGAGTTTAGTGTTTGTCAAAATGCCTCTGATGGTTTCAATCCACATTTAAGGGAGAAAAATCAAAACTAATGCTAGGTCAAGTCAGATGAATTGAACAAAATATGTCAAGGAGGAAGACATTGTATGGAGTGAGCGTAAATTGAGGCGTGACAGTGTGTGCCTCTGTTCCTTAAGCTTACGTCCACACCCCATGTGAAGACTGCACTCCT
Source organism: Meriones unguiculatus (assembly GCF_030254825.1). Lineage (NCBI taxonomy): Eukaryota > Metazoa > Chordata > Mammalia > Rodentia > Muridae > Meriones > Meriones unguiculatus. Next base: position 73,683,971 of record NC_083362.1, read on the forward strand.
TTTTTTTCTAAGCTTCTCAGTGAATGACTCTCTCCTTCAGAAAGACCTGTGGGATTGTCTTGGTTAGCGTCTTGCTGGTTTTGTTCTACTTTGTTTTTGTCGATATCTGGGAAGAGGAATCTCAGTTGAGAAAACCCCCACCAGACTGGCCTGCAGGCAAGTTTGTATTGTTTGTCTTGCATTTTCATAATTGGTGCTTGATGCAGAAGGACCCAGCTCACTGTTGGCAGTGCCACCTCTAGGCTGATGGTGGTGATTATAAAAAAACTGGCTGAACAAGCTGTAGGGAGCAAGCCAGTGAGCAGTACTCCTTCATGGCCTCTGCTTCAGTTCCTGCCTCTGGGTTCCTGCCTTCATTTCCCTTCATGATGGACTGAAAGCTGTAAGATGAAATAAGCCCTTTTTTCCTCAAGTGCTTTTGGTCATGGTGTTTCTTACAATGATAGAAAGTAAATGAAAGAAGGAGCTTTTAGTGGCCAAGTGGCAGCAAATCTGTATTTTTGAACATTTCTTTACTAGTATATATTAATAACTATATGGTAATGGCACTGGGATTCACAAAGAAAATGTCTTTCAAGTCAATCATATGTTTTGGTCATATTCACCTATCCAATCCTCCTTTGCCTCCCCTTTCTCTCTCCAACAAGTCTCCTTCTTTCTCTTATCATCTCCTTGCACACATGTAAATCTAGGCTCTACAAGTTAGGCAGAGCATATTGTCTATCTGAATTTGGCTCATTTCACCTAACATGATGCTCTCCAGTTGTGTCCATCCTCTAACAAATGACATAATTCCATTCTTTTATAGTGACAGAACAGAATTCCATGGTATACATCTACCACATTTTCTTTCTCCATCTATCCACTGAGGAGCACTATAAGTGGAACCTACAACTTGGTTTTTGTAAATGGTACCGTGTCTGTGAAACAACGTCTTAGTTTCTCAAGTAGTGGATATGTTAATGTTTATTTTATTATTCTCTCAGTTTTCTCTATTTGATCATCATAAATAACAGATCTTGGTAATGAGTAAGGTTCTATATTCTTAGTCCAAACATCTGAAAGCCATGTTTCAGCAAAAGAATTTTTGAAGGAAAATTAGACAATATATTCACTCAATGCCTGTTTAAATGTGTCATCCATATGCTCACTATTAGATGTAAACCAGCAGAGCGTATCTTCTTCTTTGAAAGTGTGTGTGTGTGTGTGTGTGTGTGTGTGTGTGTGTGTGTGCGCAGAGGGCAGAGGACAGAAGAATGAATCAAATCCTCCTGGCAACAAAGTTATAGGCAGTTGTGAGCCCCTGACATGGTGCTGGGAATTGAATGTGAGTTGTCGTAAGATCAGTACACATTCTAACCACTGAGCCATCTTTGCAGCTCTTGTTTCCTCTTCCTCCTCCCTCCCTCCTCCTTTTCCTCCTCTATTTGTGTAGGTGTTTGCCTGTATGTGTGTTTGTGCACCATATGTGTGCAGTGTCCAAACTGGCTAGAAGAGGGCAAAAGGTCCCCTGGAACTGGAATTACAAATGGTAGTTAGCTGCCATGTGGGTGCTGGAAATCAAACCCTGATTCTCTGGAAGAGCAGCCAGTGCTTTAACCACTGAGCCACCTCTCCAGCCCAGCTTGCTTTTGATCAAGATTGAGTGCATGTATGTATGTGTGTATGTATGTATGTATTAGTGCCTCTTGTGGGATTCTTTCCATGTAGGTTCGATGACTTGTTGTTTCCTGTATCACAACCCCTCCCCCTATGTTTCATTTTGAGCAGTTTGCCTTACTTGTGTTTGTATCCACTGATTTCTTCTGCATGTCTAAGGTTCTGTCAGTCTCATCCTGTGTTTTACATTTCCTTCACATTCACCTCTGGAAGTCCTGATCACCCCTGCTACACTTCTCACTTCATCACGTTCCCTCTAGCTACCTGAATGTACGGACACTGTTTGTGACGACTATCGTGCTTTCCTGCTAGTCCAGTCCTCTGTGTGTGACCTCTTTGGCTGGCGAGTCTTCCTGAGCATGGAATGCTGTAGTTCTCATTCTTGGGAATGCTACACTTACTTGATTCTTGGTTTCATCACTTCCTGAACACAGAATCTAGTCAATACTTTTGAGGCTCATGTTTAATAATTTTCTAGGGCTGGCTAAGGATAGTTGGCTCAGTGTTCTTTTGAATCTAGGAAAATGCCTAGAAAACTAACTACTCCCCTGCCTCTGTCAAACCAATTCTTTTCTGAGGGCGTTACTCACTGTTTCATTATCAAAAGATCGTTCTGCTCTGGAAGGTGAGAAGAGCTCCATGTGAGTTCAGAGAATTTCTCGAGACTCCACCCTCCGAAGAGTCTTTTCTGAATTCAGTCACCTCTCACACACTCAGATCACACAAGTCAAAACATTCAGAAGCTTCTCTCTGGCTTTCACTAGAACCATCCTTCTCTATAGCCCTTCCCTTTCCCTGGATTTTGCCATGGATTCTTGCCATGTTGGCCTTTCTGAACTTTGGTCTATATTCTTAGGAGCTTGGGACTGTATCAGACTTCTTGCCTATGGTGCAGCCTGGCAACTACTTTCAGACTTTAAACCAGGATGTTATTGAGCATCCGTCTCTAAGTAATTCTCTGCTTTGGGCTATCCACTTTCTAGGAAACATGGTCTCATATTTTCAACATCTTTTGCAACGGAAATGGAAATGACCTTAGAGCTATACCTTCCTCCCTATCCTAATGTTAACACACATCAGTGGATATGTAAAACTCTCTTGGGGCAATTATGTTAACAAACCATTAGTCTTTCACAGTTTTGGCGGCCACATTTTATGCACAGCAGTGAGTTGTCAGGCCCTGTGAACTTGGTTACACTTTCTGCTTCATAGGAATCAGTGTCAGGCTGCCAAGCCCAGGTCCCTTTTCTCCTTAGGCTGTGTAAGAACATTTTTAGGCAAATTAGAATAATAATTTTAAAAAAGGCCCCCTGCCCCCACTGTAGTGAGTGGCTGGGTCAACCGAAAATCTCAGAGTGCTGGTCAGCCAGTCACTTTCCTTTGAAGACTGTATAACAAGCAGTCAAAATTACTCAGTTACATGGTGACAGAAAAGTAATTGCAGGCTTGAAGTACATTGAATACCTGAAACTGAATTTTTCAATAAATCTTTTAAATTGTCACTCATATTTAATTTCTTTATACTGAGTATAATGGCTTCTCCCCTGAAATATGGGTGCTTTTGATTTCTCCATTTTTCTGTTACAGAGCCTTTAAAATTAAAATCTGTTCTGTGGTGCCCACAGGTTGGCACGGTGTACTGATTTTCTACCCAACCGCGGCACAGCTCGCGGCAGCTCTCCATGCCGGCAGCCACTCACTGTTGCTCTTGCTTTTCGCCACCATCCTCATGGCGAGCCTGGCCAGCTCTTCTGGCGACATTGCCGACCTGTTTCACCCTTTTGTTTTGTTTGTAGAACATGTGACGGCCTTGGGCACTGTTTAAGGAAACAATGAGGTACAATCTACGACGTTAGGAGGGATTTTCTTCATACAAAATTGCGAGTCACGGGATTATCTTCTCCTAGGTTTCTGCAGGGAGCATATGTAGTGTGTGTGCGCATGCGTGAACAATGTTTATGTGGGTGAGTGTATACATACCACATACATGTAGATATCAATATCAGATGTCTTCCCCAATTGCTTCTCCACCAATTTCTTTTTCAGACAGGGCCTCACACTGAATCTACAGCTCATGGATTTGGCAAGACTCGTGAGCTCCGGGGATGCTACTGCCCCTGCCTCAACCTTCTGGGGCTGGAGGCACATGCTGCTGCATCAGGCTCTTTATTCATTTTTTAACTTTGTATTGACTCTTTGTGAATTTCACAACATGAACTCCAATCCCACTCATCTCTCTGTCCTTTCATATCCTTGCAACCTCCCCCTGCCAAGGAAACAAAAAGTAAAAACAGAAACAAACAAACAATAAACACAAACAAACCAAAGTCACACAGTGGAAGTGGTAGTGAGTCACGCTGAGTCACACACTAAACGCCTTTGCCCAGACATCTTCACTTACCAATGCTCACTGAAAAAAATCACCGGTCTGGTTCGAGGCCTCTGTCTTCTGCTACACTATCGATACTGGATCCTCACTGGACTCCTCGTGGATATCCTGCTGTTGCCCTGTGGCATGGAGACCCTGCAGCTTTGGATCCACAGGACTGGCCCCTTCAGGAGCTCCAGGAGGTCATAGATGGGGTAGATATTGGAGTGGGCCAACTCAAAGCCCTGGATGGGCCTGGGTGGTAGCTGAGTTGCTCAGCCTGCCAGCTCTCCTGCACCCTCACCACCAGGGTGAGCTCTCCAGCACTGCCCTAGCTAGCTCACCCAAGTGTCACAGCTAGAAAGAGATAGGGCCATCTCTCCCACTTTCATGCCAGCTCAAATGTGCCTTTGCTGCCAGAGCCAGCTCTACTGCTGTCCAGGCAAGGTATAAGGCCAGCTCTCCCCACTGCTACAGCCAGTCAGGGGCTGGGCCAGCTCTGCACAGACCTTGGACATCAACATGGTCCCAGGTGACTGCCTAGACCAGGAACATCCGGATGGCATTTGGTGGTAACATGCGCCACGGAAATCAAAACAGATCCTTGCTGCTGTGTGGCCACAGACTCAGACATGGCCTTCAGTGGCAGCATGGGCTCAAACTTCACTATGGCCTCAGGTGGCAGCATAGCACTCACATCAAGCTATTCCTCACCACCCCTGAGTCTCCTGTTCAGTCTCTCTTCATAGTGCTCAAACTGATCCACTTCTCTCTCTCTCCCATCTCTCTACCACATACTTGCACATAATAGTGGCTCTGGAGATGAGTGGGGCATGTGTCAGGAGGGCCTCTGGGAGTCCTCCACTCACCCGTGCCACAGCAGCAGGCGGGCCTCGCATCAAGCTTTTTAATACGGGTCCTGGTGTCTGAGCTCAGGTTCTCATGCCTATATAGTGGACACTGACAGACCTCTGCCCAGCATTTGACACAGCACACTCTAAAGCAGTTAAGATAGAAACTAGACAAATGCGTGTGTAGGTAAAAACATGAATTCAGGGAGGATGTGCCTTGTGCCAAAGAACTTGATTGGCTTCACAGTCAAGATTATATTCTCTTTGTAGTACTCTGATTTCCCCATTGGGCCTGTTCTGTATGGTGATCCTGACGTAGGGTCTTGTGTTGTGAGTCAGAGGGAAGCAGGCTGTGACCTCGGGTTGAAATGTTAAGAGTAACACAGGGCCCGTTGAATGGGCTGCTTGGCAGTGGATGGGCAAGAACCAGGTCAAGGATGGGGGAAAGAAGGCTCAGGTAGGGTACTGGGGACTCCTGGTACCTCGGGACTAGTAGTCTAGGAACTGCTTCAGGAGAGATCTTCTGAGTGCTCAGCAAAAGAGAGATTTGCAGATCAACAAGGTAGGCAGAACAGCAGCTCTTGGTGGCAGAGGAAACTGGGAGGTTTATGCTAATGAGGGCATATAGAGTGACAAGAAAAAGTCTGTCTTCATCAGAGAAAGTCATCACCAGGTAGCAATCAGTGGACTGCTGGATATGGTGTGTGGAATAAACACACACACACACACACACAGACACACACACATAAACACACACACACACACACACACACACACACACACACACACACACTGGTCCGCAATGAGATGCTGGTAGAATAGGTGGGAAGCAATTTGAAAATGAATTTTTCTGCTGCTCAGAATGCAAATGGCATTTCTGGGAGAGGTCTTGGGTGTTTCCCTCACGTTACTAATTATTGATGCTAATTATTCACCTCATTTGCATTCCATCACTAGACAGGAGCTGGTGAGGGCCCAGGGTGTGGAGTGTCTGTTGTTTTGGGAAGGAGGGCTCTTGTACTATTAAAACTAAAGAGAGTGCTGCAGCGGCTAAACATTTTCAGACACGTGGGAGAATACTGGGGCAGAGTTTGGCCCTCTCTGTGTTCCCTTGGTGGCTGGCAGTTTCAAGATCTTTGTTCTAAACAGGCAGTCTAAACGGCAGGCTGGTAGATAGATGGAGCCATAGACACAGCTGGATGGTAGATGGATGAAGAATAGATAGATGATACAGATAGAAGGTAGCAAGACAGGCAGACAGGTAATGACAGACGCACAGACGGTAGAGAGATGACAGGCAGCTGATAGATACGTAAGATGTAGATAGATGGTGCATAGATAAATAGCGGTATCCTTTGGTCAATTTGCAGAGGTTTTTAGACACGTTCTGATGAGCCACACTGCCCAGCAGTAGAGCCAGGCCGTTGTGGACTATTCCTTCCAAGGATGCACTAAAGACCAGCAGTGCTGTAGGCCTGCAGTAAGCACCAGTGACAATGATTTCTCATGGGTGCAGGACTGACTTGGCTCTTATCCTGTCCCAGCAGTCATGTGATATTTCCCTAATGGAACTGGTTAGAGAGTCAGCATGGGAATCTTTGGCTGGCGTTGTGTCTTCTCCGCAGGCCGGACTACTAGCCTTCAACTCCTTCTGCTCTAGGGTGGGAATACCCCAGACAACAGCAGCTTCTCCACCCTGTCCCCGTCTCTGCCTACCTGTGACCCACAGAGTGATGCTATGTGGCTGGAAGCATTCGGGGAGCAGCCAGTGAGAAGGCTGTTTGGCATAGAAAGGGCCTCAGACCTTGTTCCTAAATTCTTCAGAACTGTCTGTACAGCAGCAGTGGACACCTGGCCCTTGGCCATCTTAGTTTGTTTTTCCAGAGAGGGAGGGGAAGGTGAGGTGAGGTGAGGTGAGAGATAGAGAGAGGGGTTGGGGGGAAGGAGAGAGGGAAAGAGGGAGAGAGAGAGAGAGAGAGAGAGAGAGAGAGAGAAACAGGCAGGAGGGAATTGTAAAGAATCAAAATTGCCTTTTAATTTGTTTTTACACCTTTATTTGTATCAGACCTCTCACACCGTTTAGAGCATGCTAGGAATTTTATCTTCAAGCTGACCTCAGGCTCATGCTTATGCACATAGGATTATCTATATGGATTGTGTGTGTGTGTGTGTGTGTGTGTGTGTGTATGTGTGTGTGTGTGTGATTGGGATTGAACCTGGAGCCTTGTATATACTGGGCCAGCACTCCACCACTGACCTGTGTCTCCAGTGTCATTTTTATGGGTTCTTAAAGTGAGAAGTGAGAGAAGACATTTAAAATGCAGCTAGCCTACCTTTGTTCTCCTACCCGGGAGCTTGTAGTGTGCTTCCTTTGAATGACAGGTCGTTTTCAAGTTTCTGCTCGTGGTGATGATGCTCTGACATTTTCTGGGGAAGCAGTGCTCCTGTCAGGGCTTGCCTATTCTCAAAGATGACACAGAGCACAGCCTTACCTCTGCTTTGTACCTGGCCCAACCAGAGTGACCTTCCCTGTCTGCCCATATGACCTGGGGACAGTGTTCCTCTGCCTGACCCAGCCCAGTGCCAGCAGCAGCTGGAAAACACTCCTCCAATCCAAGGCTAACATGTTGGTCCAACCAGCCAGTCACACACTTTGCTGCCTCCCAGCCTTTCTCACCACACAAGTCAGAATGCAGGCCGTGGCCAAACTCTCCCCTTACCCCATTCTCCTGGGTTAGCTTTTCTATGCAGGTCCGCATGGGGAATAACCCCTCCTGTCTCTAGAACCCACGAGCACCGATCACCTGTTTTCCCCCAAGCCTCCACTGTCTTCTCCTTGGCCACACCTGACTGACCATCTCATAAAAGGACATACAACACCAATCTAAAAAAATAAATAAAATAAAAAGTCCACAGGCCATTCCCTACCACCAAAGAACAGGGCCAGAATAATTATGCTATAATGCAGTAGCACAATCATTTGTGATACGAAATGGATGATTTTATTAACAAATTAAAGAACTAAAATGTGTTTGCAGCTTGCTCTGATCGGAATGCTGATGTCCATGTCTGCTACAAGGAATGTGTGGGGAGCCTTGTAAAGGCTCCCAGAATGAACTCGGCTGCAGTTAATTACATGTTACTCTCGGAAGACTCACTGTGACATGCTAGACAATAGTTTCCTAATTCCTTTTCCTACAGGTATAATAATAGCCCTTGGATTTCTGGAATATATTTAAGTGTACAGAAATGTTCGTTAGCCCGCCATTCACAACTCTGCGCAGCGTTCACTGTCACCCTGAGTTAATATCCCCTTGTGAACAACAATCTTAACAGGCTTGGTGGATTAAAAGCAACATAGCTATTGCCTTACACTTTCGAAGGATGGGCAGACAGGGTTTCACAGGACTGTGGGCTAGGGGTTGACTGGGGAAGACTCTGCCTCCAAGCTCTCTCTCCTCCAACCTGGCAGTACTGGCCTTGTGACTGTAGGGGCTGGGGCTTCTGTTTTACTGCTTTCTGCCAAAAGAGGGTGCTCTCCAAGAGCACGCTATAACTTCTTTTTTTTTGTTTTTAATCCTTTATTAATTACACTTTATTCACTTTGTATCCCCCCTGTGGTTCCCTCTCTCCTCCAGTCCTAATCTCTCCCTTCCTTCACCCTCTGCATGCATGCACCTCCCCAAGTCCACTGATAGGGGAGGTCTTCTTTTCCTTCCTTCTGATCCTAGTCAATTAGGTCTCATCAGGAGTGGCTGCATTGTCTTCTTCTGTGGCCTGGTAATGCTGCTTCCCCCTCAGGGGGAGGTAATTAAAGAGCAGGCCAATCAGTTCATGTCAGAGACAGTCCCTGTTCCCATTACAATGGAACCCACTTGGATACTGAACTGCCATGGGTGACGCTATAACTTCTTAACCACAATGGCACCATCTCTCCAGAGGCCTTTTGCCTGGGCTGTCTGTTGCTTTAAGGCCATCAGGAGAATCACTTCTTTCCATTTTACTATGATAGTCTCAAATAATATCAGCTAATCAAGAAAGCCGCTTTCCATATTCATCACCCAGTCATGTTCTTTTGGTTAGAGGCCCACCTCAAGCCTATGGATGTCCCCGGAAGTTACTCCATTTTGTGAGCCTTAAAGTCTCCTGACTCAAACTCTGCTTTAATGAAGTCCTGCCTGAGACACCTGCTTCATTTCTTTTCATTCTTTTAGATTTATTTATTTGTGTGTGTGTGTGTGTGTGTGTGTTTGTCTGCATGTCTGTCTATATGTCATGTGTGCAGTAACCACAGTCTGAAAAGAACATTGAATTCCCTCGGAACTGGGGTTACAGATTGTCGTGAGATGTCCTATTGGTGATGGAAACTGAACTTGGGTCCTCTGGAAGAGCCGCTAGCGCTCCTGAAGACTGTGCCATGCTCCAGCTCCAACCTGCCACCTTTCTAAAGAGCTATAGTCACACTGTGGTTACTTGCCCAGGTTTAGTACCAGACAAGTCCACCTTTGCTTCCTGCCTCTGCCACTCACTCCTGGTCTGTACTTGCTACTTAAGCTCTCTGGCCTCAATTTCTCTGCTACTGAAGCACATATACGAAGGTTGGTCGGTTCAGAAGAAAGAGTATTTCTAAAACGTGTATCAGCGTATGTGCCTGAGAAAGGGAACTTGTATTTTTTGAAAGGAAAGGGTAGTAGATAGCTACTGTTAATAAATAGTTTATGAACTGTGGATTGGATCCACATGTGTGCCTTCCTGTACAGCTGAAGCTCTTACACAAGCTTTCCAGGCCGTGGCTTTGATTTGTCTTTGGTGCCTGTGGGCTCCAATCAGAGTGATGCCTCTTTGTGGTCATGGCTACTAGGCCATGGTCCCACTGTGACAACATTTTCTGCATTTATTGGGTTATACAGAAAGCCAGAGAGCAGGCTCTACTGTCTTTTGAGGGACAGGAAGTCCGGTCTCTGAATTCTTCAGCAACTTGTTATTCAGATGTTCCTGGATTCGTCCACGTTCAAGGCTCCTCATAGCCCTGAGCAGCAGCAAAGCTGAGGTCGAGTGACCTCCTTTAGAATTCACACGAGCGTGCAGAGGGCAGCAGGTCATCTCACAGAGGAGGAGTGGTGTAAATATCGACTAGACTGTTTCATCCACTTTCCATTAAGAATGACCTTATAATTCAGGGTAAAGAATCTGAATGTTGCTTTAGGCAGTGAGGAGCCATTAAAATAATTTAAGCATGGAAACGACATGACCATATTTGCATATCAAAAATCCTTGGCTCCCGGTGTGGAGGATGGATTGTGGGAAGGGGAGGCTGCAGGAAGAAGAGTCCTTAACCTGCTGAAGTTAACTGGAGGAGGATGGCCAGATGCTGGTTTAGAGCAGTGACAGAGGGCCTGGCATTAGCTGCTTCTCTCATCACTGTGACATAACAGGAGCAACCTAAGGGAGGGCGGAGGCATTTTGGCTCATGGTTTCTAACCAGCTTCAGTCCGTCATGGCAGGGCAAGTGGGGCAGGATTGGTGATGGTGGGAGCTGTGGTGGGGATGCATGCAGAGTGTAGGCCAGCAATCAGTGAGGAGGCTGGAGCCAGAGGTATAACCTCTGCAAGTTGGCCTCTAGAGACCTGTGCCTCCCCGCTTGGCTCCACAGCTTCACGGTTCCGCAGACTCCTAAAACAGCACCGCCAGCTGGGTGCTCTGATTCATGAGCCTGTGGACAGAGTCAAACCGTGCCACCTGGGAGAAGAACGGATAACGTTTGATGGCTGGCTGCAGGTAGATAAAGAGTGGCGACAAGCATGAGGCGCACCTCCGTTTCTGAGACAGGGAGCACATGGCAGAAGCAGGTTTGAGAGAGAAAGAACATGAAGTCGTGGCTAGCCATGTGGAGGTGAGATGCAGAGAAAACAGCCAACTGGAGATAGCTGGTGGGCAGTGCCATGAGGAGGGATGCGTAGGGGTGGCAGAGAAGGAGAGAGAGAGACAGAGAGAGGCCAGACCCTCTCTCAGTACTAGGAGACTTAGGAACCCCATCCTAGAAATACCCAGATGGATTCATAGGGCAAGGATGGAAAAGGAATGAGTAGCTGTGGGTGATATAGTCACTCTCAACCCTGCCCCCTTCAACACACACAAGAAGACATGGAAATGCATGGGTGATATGGATAGTGGGGACAGAGAGGAGAGAAAAGTTGAGAAACAGGAAAAATAGAAAATGCAGGAAGGAGAGGCTGACACACTGAGATGTTAGGAGACCTTCCTGTCAGCTGTGACCAAGAAGAACTGGGGTTCAGGATGGGAGAACTTGGGGCACGAAGGGGGCGCTGACAGGCATGGTGGCTCCTGAGAAGTGAGTTCAACTTCCTTTATTTCTGTTTTTAAGATCTTCTCAATCCCTGTGTCCAGCAGATATGAAGTTGTTTCCCCTGTTTGGCCTAGCGTGTCAGGAACTTAATTTTGTTTTCCAAATTCACATGCTGAATTGTTTTCTGTTTTTAAAGAGGGATGCAAAAATCACTCATTCTCTACCCCCTCCTTCCCCCACCCTCACACACACACACACACACACACACACACACACACACACACAAACTTCCATGGATTAAGCCAAAGCCAGACTTTGATGTGTGCCCCACATCCCTCTCCCCCCTCCCCCCACCCCATCTCTCTCTTGCAGTTGAGATATGAGTTCTCTGGCTCTGTGGCTAGTCACCTCTTACACTGTGTTCTTCTTTATTGAAGTTGATTCCTTGAGGTTTAAAATACTTGCCCCTAACTAACTACTTGGTTCAGTTAACTACTTGGCAAGTTCATTCAGTGAACCCTTCTTCATAATCCAGGCTTAAAACTTTCATTGCCACCCAAGATGTAGAGAAGCCCTCTTCTCCTGACCCAGGCAATTAATGGTCTGCTTTTGTTGCCATAGCCTTGCCAGCCTTGACATTTCATAGAATTAAATCCCGTGTGGGTCTTCTGGATCTGGCTGCCTTCCTGTAGCACTCTCTGGTTTTGCTTTGATGGTGGTGGTGGAGGCCCTACTGTTGCGTCAATGTTCCTTTTCACTGGTAGGTGATGGTCCCCCTTGTGTTTATCTGTTTGTCACTTCAGGGCCTCTGGGTTGGTCCCACTTTTGGAGCAGTACTGGTGAAGCCATTTACCTGAAGTGCTTTTGTGGCCATCCGTAATGTGTTTTCATTTTTCTTGGGTAGATGAACAGAAAGAGAAGTGTTGGGTCATAGGATAATTGTGTGCTTCACTTGTCTCTTTAGTTTGCATCTTTAATCTTATGTATTTCCTTTAAACTCTTTCAGAGATTAAGGGTTTTTTCATTTTGTTGTTGACAACTTCATTCATGTATATAGTGTAATCTGTTTACTCTCACGGTCACTCTCTCTTGTCTCCCAGCTCTGTCATCCCTCTCTCCTCCCTCCTAGGCTCCTTCCCATGGGCCTTTTTGTTTTGTTTTGTGACCCTGTGATTTTAACCAGGAACCTGAGTGGTCACAGGTTTGGAACCACCCACTGGAGCCTGGTGGGCTCACTGTTTTGGTACACAAATGATGGCAATGACCGCCTCTCCTCCAGAATCCATCGATTTGCCTACAATTCAACAGGGAACAATTGGGCCCTGTAGCCCTTCACAATTCCTGATTGGATGTCGCCAGGACCAGTCTTGTGCTTAACTGTTTAAGAAACTGCAGGCCAACAGACCAGGTCTTTTTTTATTATTATTATTTTATTAATTACACTTTATTCCTTTTGTATCCCCCCATAAGCCCCTCCCTCCTCCCCTCCCAACCCCACCCTCCCTCCCCTTTCTGCATGCATGCCACTCCCCAAGTCCACTGATAGGGTAGGTTCTCCTCTCCTTTCTGATCTTAGTCTATCAGTTCACATCAAAAGTGGCTGCATTGTCCTCTACTGTGGCCTGGTAAGGCTGCTCCCCCCTCAGGGGGAGGTGATCAAAGAGCAGGCCAATCAGATTATGAACAGACCAGGTCTTAATTCCTTTCAAATACTAAGTGTTCTATGGGTCTAACTTTGCAGTGAGGTCCCTGAAGTCAACATTCTCTTCCTACCTCTGAATATTGCTCGGAGCCAGGTGGGAAAATAGCAGATGCGGACTGGTTAGATTAACAACTTCTTAGAAGTTTGTGGATTGTATCTCAGGCTCAGCAAGTGTGGCGCTGAAGGATTTCTGCTCTACAAGAATTCTTGTCTGAAGTTATTGATCCCAAAAAATGTCTGAATTACAGTCTCCCCTGACCCCAATCCCATAGATCCCTCACACTAGAGAGCTGGGACCCTAAGGAAGCCGGCATGGCTGGGAGGCTAATGTGAAGCTCATTTATTCCTTTGCTGTGCTGGGGAGGAGGGGCAGTGTTTGTGCGGCTATGGCCATTGCTACAGTTACTAGTAACACCTGCTAAAGCTCAGACAGACTAAGAACCACTGTGAGGGGAATAGAGACACACAATAGGCTTTAGTAGCGGGAGAGAGATGGGATGAGACTAAAAGACATTGTGGGGATGAGGATGGTATAGGTGAGAAACAGATGGGAATGGATGCTTACTTACAGAACACTGGAGGCTCGTGGCATGCTGGCTCAGTTGGCCTAACAGGATTCCTGAAGAGGTCAGTGGATTGACATATTTTGGTGGATGTGAGAGGGTGAATGATCTGGTCAGACAGAGAGTGTGGGCAGCTATTGCTCACCTGACTGCCCAGTTTCCTGATGAAACTGGATTTGACAAGGTGGCTCAAAAACAGACCTTGGAAAGTTCCAAGGGCTGACCTAAAGTCGGGGCAGGTCTTTATCATCTCAGTTGGAATGCGGTAAGAACTGAAATCTGAGGGAACAGCCTGCCTGGTAGGAGGTGTCGGTCCAGAATGGACAGGGGTCTCTTTTGGGTCACCCAGAGAAGGGCTGCTAATATCCAGGCAAGATGGATGACTAGAATAGTCCATCTGGAGGACCCTGGTACCTCCTCCACAAGCCATACTGGAAAACTTGTTTCGGTTCCCTTCATAGAAAGGGAGATTGGCTAGCCTGTGCCACCTACCAGGTTATCTGTGGGTGAACACCTGTATGGTGGCACTGAGCCCAACTGTATTGACACAAATACATTTCCTACTCCAGTTTGTGCTGAGCCAAAAACCAGTAATGATGGCATGGGAACACAGATCCAGGTTGCGTTGAGTGACGTGTTCCGTTGTGGAAGGGGTTACATGAACATTTATATTCCCGAAGGGGGGGGAAAGAATGCCATAAATTATTGCATTTGCCAAATACATTGGCAAGGACATCAAGGAGGTGGTTACGCAGAGCAGAGCAATCTGCGATAGGCTTCAGATGTTGTGTGACAATGGTGTAAGCTTTGAATCGGCGGAAGCTAGTGGTCCATAGAGCAGAAGAAATAATTTAAAATAAAAATCGCCTCTTACATAGGTGTTAGGTTAGATGCAGAGGCTTCTGGACAGTGTCTACTCCTGGAACTGAAAGCAGCTGAGTACAATCTTGACTGTGGATCTGCAATGCCCCATCTCTCCGCAATCAGCAGGTTTTAATCAGTGAAGCAGCCTGCAGAGCTTCCAACACACATAGGGCTTTTTGAGAAAACTTCAGTCTGTGACCATCTTGACAGCCAGTTTCTTGGTTGGAGTAGGGCCCCACCTCCCAGGGTGTCCAAGTAGGACCTCACATGCCTGAAGGTAGAGTAATCAGGACCACAGCATGTATGGCTCCCATTGGGAGCCTGATCCAGTGGTCTCCAGACCTCTGACTGTGAACCACGTAGCTTCATGGGCTCCTCTGACACCTCCATGTTCCCTGCTCTTCAGGTAGAGGTGAAGATGGACAGCCCCCTTCTCCTTTACATTCCATATGGAGGTCAAGCAATGTGGCCAATGAGCTCCCTTTGTGACCTAGAAATGGGCTTACAGAAAGAGTAATGGCTGGTGTCTATAGAGCTAGCATGCAGCTACGTTTCTCAAATATCTCAGACAAGGCCTTCTGGGATCGATGCACAGATAGCCAGCCCAACCCAAGGATCGATCACATTCAGTGGGTCAGAGTTAAAGCTTGGGAGTCAGCTCTCTAATGAGCTCCTTTGAATACCATGATGGTCTGGTCTAGGTCCCCAGCTTTGGCTGCTCAGCAATTACCCACAAAGAGAAAGACTCCTGGCTGCTGTTTGGTGACTGTTAGCATTTATCATTCCTTCCTCCCTCCTACAGTCCATGTCTAAGAAACAAGGAGGACATTGATGCCCAGGGAAGGTCCATCCTGGCCCACATGTCTGACCCCTGTCCTAACTGCAATATAAAACAAAGATGCCATCTTCATCCTAGATGTCCTACTCTCCAGGACACTGGGCTGGATGGTACCACCCAAGCACCTGCAGTGGTCTGTGTGACTCTTCTTCATCAGGACCCTGGAGGCCTCAGTCCTGACATCACAGCGTGCTCCAGAGAAGGCTCGCTCTATTCTACTTGGGGCAGTCACCTGCCCGGTGGGTTAGAAATGAATGCCCAGACAACAGAGTTGGGTTTGCTTGCTGGATGCAGTCTGGGCCTTGGGTTTGAAGCTCCCTGAGACACCCCAGATACTGTGCAGCATGAACTCAGTGGGAGGTCTTCTGCCAAGTGTGGCCCCAGCAGCTGAAGATGGCTAAGAATGGGGCCATACACAGAACCATAAACTTTACTTAAAGCAGTGGTTCTCAACCTGGGAGTCATGACCCCTTTGAGGGTCAAGGGACCCTTTTACAGGGGTCACTTAAGACCACTGAAAAAACAAAACTCTTTATTTGTATTACAATTTACAACAGTAGCAAAATGACAGTTATGAAGTAGCAATGAAAATAATGTTATGGTTGGGGGTCACCACAACATGAAGAACTGTCTGTTTCTCTTCTGTAAATTGGCTATGTGGACTCTGTTGATGGTGATATCAAAAGGCTGAACACATCCGTCTCCCTCCTCAGTCGGAGCTTTTCTTTTTAGCTGGCTTTGCCCCTTGGGGCAGAGACCATGTATTCCCTGCTGCCTTTCTATTCTTGGATCTTAGTACAGTGTATAGAACATTGCAGGCGTTTGAAAGAAAGAAAGATAAAGCGTGAGACGGGAAGCAGCAGTTCCTTTAACAAATACATGACACCCGAACTTGGGGCTGCCTGTCTTTTCTTTTATATCTTCTGTTGCTGTTTCTTTGGGGTGAGGGATCTGTGGAGTAAAACAAGTCAAAAATAATAAGATAATAACTCTTGACAAGGGCTCAGGCCCTCATGCTTGGGCTTTGAGGAGCCCTGGAAGTAGAATCAAGCAATATCTGACTAATAAGTTGTTGAATTCAGAGACGGGGCTCCCAGTTGCCCGAAAGGCAGTGGAGCCTGGCCTCTGGCTTTATCTGCCCAGTAAATGAGGACAGTGTTGTCACAGCGTGACCATAAACCAGGACCCATGCCTGCAAAGAGGCATCAATCTGATTGGAGCATATAGATAGATAGCAAAGACCCTCTTGCTGCCTGTGACATATAGCCATGGTTGCAATGGTAGAGGTTCAGTTACTCTTCCCCAGCACTAGATGGCGACCAGGCATCAAAACGGCTCAACAACCTTCACCTAGGCTTCTGGTTAGGCCTTGAATGCTCAGCCCTTTCTGTGGTCCTAATCTAGTCATGGCCAGTCTAGTCATCGTCAGGGACCAGTGAGGAAACTGAGGCACAGATAGATTTTTTTTTTTTCTGAGATGTATTCAGTGGAGGCAGAATCACAGACCTGTGCTTCAGATCTAGGGCTCTTACGAGGGCCAGCACAGCCAGATGTGTTCAGCTGGATTCACACGCACAGCAGGCCTGTTTCCTATGTTGGCATTACAGAATCTGAGCAGCCACACCAGGGAAAGCAATGAGCGGGGTGGTGTCACAGCTGTGAGAATCGTGGCTTAGGACACAGGTAGTGAGGTCCTGCTCCAGCCGGGAACAGTCTGGATGAATCTACACAGGGAGGAGAGTGTTGACAGTCATTTCTCAGCAGCCGTAACACAGGCAAGCCCTTCTGTGGAGAGTAACCACAGGGCAGGAAGCGATGTCATTTTAGGAAAGGTTCCTGAAGATAGCTAGCCTTCCTCCCTCCCTCCAGCCCTCTTTGGGAGGAAGCTGATGTGTGATTCTGCTGGAAAGTTTCTTTGACATTCACCAAGAGCTGTCAGCCACCACGCCTTCCCTTTGTTCACTGAGAAGGGCCAGGTCACCTCCTTCTTAATGCCCACAGGTTATGTTGGCAGCTAGTGATGCGTTTCTTTCAATGAGCATTCTCCCACATTCACAGCAAGGTTGCATCTTGCTGGGGATATTTAGTGGGACTGTAAAAGCACCTCCTAACTTTAGGACAACTGGGTCAAGCTGTCGAAATCTTCCAACTCTCATAAGACATCAGCAAGATGGAAGTCAAGTGTGGAAATCTCCGCAGCCCCTGGAGCCAGTTTTATGCCAAAGTTATAACCTTCCAAGGTTCTTGGCCACCAGCTGAGACAGCCTAGATTAAATCCAGCTTCATATGCCTAAAACCCCCTGAGACACACAATAGATAGGAATGTGCCTCATCGTCTGTTTCTCTCCAGGCAGGATAGACATGGCAGCATGGGGAATATTTTCCTCTGTCTGATCTCCTCTACCAGTAGACAGACTTTAAACCCAGCTTTTACTTTTTTGTGTGTGCCATTCAGATTCAAAATATGCTCTCTTTCAAATCAAGTTTTTGATGTTTCACACTTTAAACTCTGGCAAGAGGATGTGACTACAGTGATTAGAAAGTCCACAGGTTCATATGTTTAAATACTTGGTCCCTATTTGAGAAGGGTTAGGAGGCGTGGCCTTGCTAGATGAGGTGTGGCCCTGAGGGTGGGTTTGGAGGTTTCAAAAGTCCACACCATCCTCAGTGCTCTCTGTCTCCCTCTCTCTTTCTCTCTTTCTCTCTCTGTCTGCCTTAAGCTTGTGGATCAGATGTAAGCTCTCAGCTACTGATCCATCACCTTACCGGCCTGCTGCCATGCTTCTTGCCATGATGGGTATCAGACTAACTTTCTGCAACTGTGAGCCCCGAACTAAATGCCTTCTTTTAGTAGTTGCCTTGGCCATTGTATCTCTTCACAGCAATAGAAAAGCAGCCAACACACACACTGATGTCCATAATCATGCCTAGCTGTTTACCCTCATCCTGACGCTTGTTTTTGACATGTGCTTCATAATTGTTTTTGATAAGCAGTGATCAAGAAATGCCCCAAATAACAAGCAATTGGGTTTTTTTTTAAACACGGAAAACAAAAAACAAATAAACAAGACCATTGATTAAAGAAGGAGGAAAATAAGCCTCTCCTTATTTTGAGGTGACTGCTTATAATGAGGTGACTCATTATAAGATACCATCTGAATTCAGTGACATAGCCTCAGTTGCTACAACTCACTATATGTACCACCAATTGATCAGGGAAGATGTGCCTAAGTCGTTATGAGAAATATGCAGTTTATAAAGCAAGCAAGGGATCTAGAGGGAATACACGTATGTGCAGAGGAAAGCATATAGAAGGAAAAGGCCCTAATGTTCCAGGGGTGATTACACATACAGGAAACAGGTGTGGCTGACAGACACTGTTGGCAAAGGGCGTGCCCAGAGGGTGACAATGCCAACCTCCCTTGAAGGTCTGCATGGCTATCATTTTAGCTCCTCAACAGGAGCTAGGCATAGTCAAGGTGTCCAGAACCGGCTGGCTTCCCCCAGCTTCCATGCTTTCTTGTTGTCTGCATGTTCCAGGTCAGTGCCCAAGGTGAGCTTGCGTTTGGAAGCAATGAAGGTGGTAGAGCTGTTAGCAGCATTAGGATTCCTTCCCCTAGTAGCTCACTGTGAAACACAGATCTGCACACCCACCAACCCAAACCCAGGCTACACTGTGGCCTTGGCAATGTGAGAATGAACTTAAGGTAGAGAGGCAAAACAGGGGTTCTGAGAAGTGGCAAATGCTGTTTGTTTTCCTTTCTTGGATCCCATTCTCCAACTTAATGATGGTGTCCTGGACCTCAGAGGAAAGGAAAGAGGGATGGGATGAAGATAGGGAACTGACTCAGTGACTCAAATGCTTGTAGCTCAAGCATGAGGACCTAGGCGCAGATGCCCAGCAAGTCATGAAAAGCTGGTTGTGATGATATACTGTGTTCCCAGAGTTGAGGAGGCAGAGACAGGAGAATCCTTGGAGCACACCAGCCAGCCAGCCTAACCAGTCAGCAAGCTCCAAGTTCAGATCCTGTCCCAAAAACATGGTGAGGAGCAAAAGAGGAAGACATTCTACACTGACCTCTGGCCTCAATATGGACATGCATGTGTACACATACACATCTCTCTCTCTCTCTCTCTCTCTCTCTCTCTCTCTCTCTCTTTCTCTCTCTCTCTCTCTCTCACACACACACACACACACACATAAACACACACACAGGGTGGAAGAGGAACATGGCTCATTCTGTCAGTGTTTTCTGTGCAAAAGAAATGACTCTTTTTGCCTCCAGTCCTTCTCTCCATGATATACCTTTAAATTTGTTTATCTTTTTCTTCCTCTGGAGTACAGGGCAATTCATGCTGAGAGTCAGGTCTTTGCTAAAGATAACTCTACTACCTATCCCTAGAACATCTCCTGAGAGTTGGGACTGCTCCCAGAAGTGTGTGCTGTAGTTGTGATAAGTGCCACATGTCAAGGAAAGCGGTTGTTACCACGATTAAGGCCCATGCCGCACTCTGTTCCCATCTTCCTCTTGAATCGCAAACCACCCTTCTATGTATAGAGCTCCGAACTGTGATCTTTACTTTCCAGAAACTTCAAAACAACACAGGATATTTGATTAGGTTGGAAACACAGAACTCATTTTAAGATCAAAAGCATTTCCTTGGATGAGCTTGGTGCTATATTTGAAAGGCCCAGGAGCAAACACTACTGTGCTACATTGATGGAGACTCAAATATGGTGTAGCAATCACATACTATCTGAGTTACCCCAGGGGCAGCAGAGGCAACGACCTGCAATTTATTATTTAGGTGATAGCATCTCTGAGAATTGCCTAAGTGATATTTATGATATGTTGCCATGACAACCGTTCTTGTTTTGAATACCATTAGAAAAATCTATCAAACTGCAGTAGTGGACTTCTGGATCAAACCACATCTCCTGCCGCGGCCTCTGCCAGCCTGCTACCGAGACATCTAGTAGAGATGAAGAAACTACAAACAGAGAGCATTTTGGACACAGGCCCTTGGGTGAAGTGAGCATACTGCCTGTCAGAGGAGATGGCCTTTTGTATCTGTAGCAAATTATCACAAGGTTGGTGTCTTAGCACAGAATTAATACCGTTCTGGTGAGCAGACATCTGAGATGTGGAGGCTCTGCCACAGTGTTTGTGGACTCCGGCAAGAGCCCACTACCTCACCTTCTCCAGCATCTAGAAGCCACTTGCTGTCTTTGGCACTTGACTTGAAAGTCAGAAGAGTGGGAGAGCTCTTCCCCACCTCCTTTCCCTTCCTTCCTCTGTTTTTCACTTTCTTCTCTAATCCTTCCCACCTCCTTTCTCCTACAAGGACTCTTGTGATGAATTACTTCCAAGACAAAGACTTCCTTGGGCTGTATGTAGCAACATGCTCATATGTTTGGGGGCTGGGAGGTAGACATCTTGGGGGGGGTGCTCCGTGCCTGGCCATTGGCTCACACCTCATGTTCTGGGAAACAACAGGATTTCTGGGAATAGAAATGTGTAGAGCTCATCCCTGACCCCCACAGCCTGGTAACATCTGGCAGTATTAATCGCAGGACTCGAGGATGCTTAGAGGCTTGGTAAGCCCAGGACTTTCCTTGCCTTTCCAGCTCAGCCCCTGACACGTAAGATGCTTTGAGGGGCCACTGAAGAGGCTCATTTCAGAGATAAACACGGTACACAGAGATGCTGTTTGGCCGGAACTGTGGTCCTCTCCAGTGCACATGTTAAGTAGGGCTGTGTTTTAAGTAATCAAGCAATTACTTGCTTGTCTGGGGGTGGGTTAAGGGTGTGCCTGCAGAGAGGCTGGGTACGGATGCTAACAAGAATGTTAACTATAGTAGCCGGCTATGCACTAGACTACGGCAGCATAGTTACAACTGTGACCAGCGTTATGAAGCCCTCTCTTCCTGCTCTTCCACACAATGTGCAGGGCATCTGTCTTGCGTCAGTAATCAAACAATTGTGACAGGATATTGTCATTTATAAAGTTCATAAAAAAAGATTGCAAAATCAAACCCATAATATCTTAAGGAAGTTTATGGTCTTATGTGGGCTTCATCCACAGCCCTCCTCGGCTCAGGCAGCTGTAGGCTGGACACATCTGTAAGGCATGTGATGTCAGACTAGCTCTCTACTATTTCCCCTGCCATAAAAGCATTTGGAGGTTGTGGGATTGCTTTTTCCTATAGGCCTGTTATCTTAGCCTTTCCCACCACCCAGTATAGCCCGTCCATTTTCTTAAAAATAACAATCAAACAGGATGGGCTTGCCTGGTCCCCTGGCATCCGCATTCTTCAAAGAGCTAAGTCAGCTCTTTGTGGTGGCTTTGTGTCTGGCTTGGCCTATTTGAGTCCTGTCTCTCAGGTGAGCTGTATGAAAAGATACACAGAAGGAATAAAGTTTTCATCTCCTTCAAGACCCATTGTGAGCTTGAAGCTCTGAGTAAGCGTTCTGCTCCCATCTTACCTGTCTTTTCAGTCTGCTTTCCATCACATCAGCATTATTTCTCCCTACTAATGCCAGCTGGTTATATCTTCTTCCCCTTGAGATTCTTTGTGTGCATGTGAGGGTACGGGGATATTTGTGCATGTCTCTCTGTGTGTCTGTAGGTTTGTCTCTCTATGTGTACAGCTCTGTGTAGGTGTATCTCTGTATATATGTAGGCATGTCTGTGTGTATGTAGGTGTGTTTGTGTGTGTGGGTATAAATGTGTGTGTGTGTGTGTGTGTGTGTGTGTGCGCGCGCGCGCCTACCTGTCTCTGTGTGTAGGTGTGTCTCTCTGGGTGTGTGTGTGTGTCTGAGTGGGTGCAGGTATATCTGTCTATGTAGGCAGAGGACAACCCTGGGTTTGAATCCCCTGGAACTGTCCACCACTTCGCTTCTCAGTGTCTCTTACTGCCCTGTAGTTTATCAAGTAGGCTAGGCTGGCTAGCCAGTGATAGTGAGGTATTTGCATGTCTTTGCAAAGGTGCCTGCCACCTTGTATGGCTGCTGCAGACATGGGTTCTGAGGATCAAACTCAGTTCCTCACATCTGCCTGAGAAGCATTTTACTTTCTGACCTATCTCCCCAGCTGGCTCTCCTTGGTGCTTCTGCTTCACCCACAGGTTGAAGTTTGTAGCCCCTTCTCCTGGAGACAAAGTCTTATGTCTTTCAGCTTCAACTTACCCTGGCCTTCGTGAGTTCGGCAGTCTTTACCTGTGTGACATATGCCCTATCTCCTCCTTGCTGGACCCTCATGCCCCCTGCCCTGGAAAGACCCTCTGAACAATTTGCTTGCTTTGCACCTTATCCTGTTCTGGTGGTGTCAAAGGGAAATCATCATCACTGTAGTAAAAGTAAATTTCCTAGATCTAATTAAGAAACCCTCTGTCTCATGAAAGACACACATAAAGTCTATTTAATTGTTTCATGCGAAATAAAGCACTACCCTGACTTCCTTCTAATCATTTCCACCTCTTGCCTCTAATTTAGACTCCAAATGTATAGACAACTTTAACAAAAAGACTCACAGGAGGTCCCACAGGCATGGTTCTGACTAGGGCTTGTTATCTGAGGCTGATTTTTCACATCTCTGTTTACCAATGCAGTTCTGTATCCCCTCTCCCCTACAAGGATTCTCCAGGGAGGCTGGTTTATAACATGGACCGGTTCCTTTATTTCCATGGTCAGGCTCTAGGCTGAGATAAAATGTAAGCTGGTGTCCAGAGAGACCAATGAGGAACAGTGAGATGAAGAACTGCCTGCACCATAAGGCCTTTCGGTTGCTGTGAATGAACCTGTAACTGCAAAGGCACCGCCCCCCCACCCCAGGCCAGACATAGGCAACCCACTACTTAGGGACTACCATTCTCTAAGAGGACCTCCCCCACAAAGATGCAATTTCTTTTAACATCAGAAAGGAGAAAATGAGGTGTTAGGCCAAAGTCATTTTAATTATTTTTCTCCCATATCAGAAACAGGAGGAAGCGTTTAGGGGCTAACATTTGCAAGGTTGCCATAACCATTCTGAGGTTCTGGTGAGTTGGGGAATCATCGAGGGTGACACACAAAAGCCACCCTGTGGCCTTACTGAAAGTTCTCATTTGACTGAATGAAAAGGGGGGTTGGGAAAGATTTCCCCAGGAAAAAATTGGGGGGGGGTGTTGTCATTTGAACTTCTGACAAGGCCCCCCAAGCACTCACAAACGGTAACACTCTTCTCCCATTAGCAGCTCTGTTGGCACCTGAGGCTCAAAAACTCATGGAGCCCACAAACTAAGTCACAGCAATCCTTGATTCGCTTTCTCCTTAGGAGGCCTCACTCACTCTCTGCCAGGCTGTAAAAAGGGAAACTGTATCCTCCGGACTCTCTCGGTAAACTGTGTGTTCTTTCCTATAAAGAGCTGAGCTAGTTGCTGCCGAACACGTCACCAGTGTGTTTTCCATGCCCTGTGGCTGACTAGAGGCAGCTGGAAGCAACTGGATCACTCAGGAAAGGCACTGGCCCAGAACTTGACGAAGCCAGGACAGAGAAGACCACATCCTGTCTCAGATTTCTGCTTCTCATTAACAGGACGCTGTGTGTGCAGAGCTCTATAGACATTAATCGCGCCCTGAAGCACCCAGGAGGCTTTCCAACAAGAGGAGGAGTGTGTGTCCCACAGGGCCAGCAGAAGTCATTCAGAAAGTCAGTGGCAGAGGAAGAGCCAGGGTCATAACTGCCTAGTGATGGAGACAGAAAGTAGCCCCAAAAGTTCAGGCTGGGTGCAAGGGGACTATGGAGTCACCTTCACCAAGAAGAGACTGCACAGAGTTTCTTCACTTGGTCCCTGATGTCTGTGTGCATTCTCTTTGGGAAAGAAAAGAATCAAAGTAGAGACGCTGTTTGCAAAAATATTGTCACAGTTGCTATTTATAACGCCTTTGTCCCTTTTATTCTGTAGAGGGGCCCATTCTCAGGCGGGTTTAGAGAGTAGATGTGAGCATGAGTGGGCGACAGGGTCCACCCGAGAGAACACTGGCAAAGCCGTATAGAAATGGGAACCAAGTTCTACCCTTGGCGGGGATCAAGTTCTTGGACTACATGACCGAGATCGTGAGGTGAGGGCAGAGGCCCTGAGGAATAACCAGCAAAGTTTTCAGGATCGTTTCCTCCCAAGTTCAGCACCGTGGGAATGAGTGGTGTCACCCAGACCCAGGGGCCGCCTCGGCTGCCTTGGCAATGACCCCTGGGAATGAGCTGTTCAGAGTGATCAAACCTAAGTCAATAATTAAACCAGAGCTCCAAAGCGACTCGGTGAGGCATTTGCAAGGCATCTAACCACAAACTGCACATGCTGGTGGGGACCCTCGGGTGACTGGCTCTGATATGGAGATCAAAAGGCTCAGGAAGCCATAACTCCTGAGGTGGCTTGTCAAACATGTCGGGCTGGAACACAGTCTTCTTCCTTGAAACTGCTTTCTACTGTGTTCCTGCCCCCACAGCAAGGAGCAGCTTAACGATGTCGCGCCCAGCCAGGGGAGAGTCCTCCCTCCTAACCACACCGAAGCGTAACTCGACAGCCCAGTTAATCATCTACATAAGCCATCTGCAGATGAACTGAAAACGATAAGCTGTGTTAGGTCCATAGAGGTGGCTGGAAGGAGGCTGAGGGGTCACTCCCCATCTCCTCAACTCTAACCTCAAGCCTTTCTTCACTGAGTCCCCACATCAGGGCATTACTCATTCATGAGGTGTGCTCCCAGGCCCTTCCAAGACCCCTTTCTGTCTCCCTAGTGTCACCTTTAAAGAGGGTCCTAGCTGTGAAGATTCCACCCCAAGGGAGCATGTTCTACCGTAGGCTTCTCTCAAAGGCGAGTTCCTAGGGAAGAGCTGAGAACATGCTTCCCCCTGCCTCCTGTGGGGGTCTATTTGAAATCCTGTTCTCCCTGGCTTCTGGGGTTCCTGCTCAAGGGTGTGACCTACAAGGGAAGGGGGCTACTCCGCCTTCTACTTTCCTTCATTGCCTTTGTGTCTCTTTTCTGTAGCCATCAGCTACAGACTTGGTTTATCCTTTCCCAGTTCCTAGTGAAGCCCCACCCATTTCTATCCACAGCATCGAAACTGTCTCCTCTCTTCATCCCTAAACTCTATGGTTTTCTGGGGTGCTACTGGTAAGTTCTTGGGATTTAAAGATAACAAAAAAATAAAGGGGACTGTAAGAAAGCCTGCTGACCCTACAATACTGTACCCAAACGGCTCTTCCTCGTTTGTTCACTGATCACTGAGGTCCCATGCTGCTCTGCAGGAGTGGACTAGCTCAGAGTGAACTAATCATCCAAGGTTAGGCAGACACCTTCTTTGCACCAAAAAAAAAAAAAAAAAAAAAAAAAAAAAAGTGGGTGACAGTCCTCAGCCAGGTTCCGTGTGGCAGAATGCTCTAGTCCCAGGTTTCACTCCAATCCAACAAGCTACCTGAGTCAATGATTCGGGAAAGCTGGAGCTATTTCCACACAGAGGAGCTTTTGAAGGCTGTTTTACAATGCTATCCATTTCTGCTATCTCATTTGCTGGGCTTTCCCAAGGCACTGAGAACTGCAGTCAGGCAAAAGGCCCTTCTCCCCGGGAGCACAGGCAGCTGAGCCATCTTGGAAGTGCTTCCAGGCAGGGCTCCTTCACCATCAGTATGTGAGTGCTCATAAAGGGGAGTGCGGTGGGGAGGGGGGTTTAAGACAGATGAAGATTGTCCAGGGCCAACACGGGGCTTGGAAGCAGATAAATGGGGCTGGCAGGAAAACTCCATGAAGAAACTGTAAGCTAAGAGCGAGGTCAAGCGATTCCCATCTCATTCCAGGCCAATAACCTTACAGTACTCTGCGGACATGGCTGTCCACAGCTTTGTGCATGCAAGGATGCCTGGATCTTCTTCACTCTCGCATAACCCAGGGGACTGCTTCCAGGTGAAGGGGAGTCATAACAAAAGGCCCAAGATTGGACAACTAGATAACAAAGAAAATAAATGTCATGATCCTTTGTGTGCACATGCATGCATGTGTGTATATGTGTGTGTGTCTGTATGTGTTCTCATATGCACATGTGGAGATTAGAGGACAACCTCCTATGTCCTATCTACATAGTTTTTTGAGGTAAGTCCTCTCACTGGCCCAAATCTCAACAGCTAGGCTAGGCTGGCCGGCCAGTGAGCCCCGGGATCCAGCTGTCCCTGCCTACCCAGCAGTCAGATTACAAGCATGTGCCCCAGTGCCTGGCCTCTCTGTCGTATGGACTCTGAGGATTCAACAAGCACTTTACTGACTGGGGTGTCTCCTCAGCCTTTTGCTACAACTTCTCCAAGAGCTCAGCTGTGTGGGCCCAGCTGATTCAGTCTGTCAAGCGCAGCTTGTCCCACCAAGTCTCTGACCTGCCTTCCTTCCCTGTCTTCAAGTTCGTCCACCGTAGCACATGTGAAGAGCTACCTTGATCCAGACAATAACCAGCCTAGTGGGGACCAGGTGTGCCTGCTTCCTGCTCCCTCCCCTCTACTGCCTGAGACTTTGAGTTTCTTTTCTTTACAAATTTATTCTTTGAGAATTTTATCTTATTCTTTTCTCTCCCCCAACTCCTTCCAGGTCCTCCTCCACCTCCCTACCCACAAAACTTCATGTTCTTTCTCTCATTAAAAAACAACAACAATAACAACAACAACAACACACACACACACAAGACTTCAATTTGTGTTGGCTGATGACTCCTAAGCATAGACCCTGCCCCGGAGTGTAGTTGATTCACCCAGGATTACTCCATTGAGGAAAACTGAGTTTGCCTCTTCCAGCAGCTATGGATTGCAAATAGCTTCCTGACTAGGAGTGGGAGTTTGTGCCCACCCCCCATTCCTTGGTGTTGGGATTTTGTCTGACTTGAGCTTGTGTAGGCCTCGTGTATGCTGCCTGTGAGCGCAAACGTACATCTGCCTGCTATGTTCTTAAAGTCATCCTCTACCTCTGTCTCTTACATCATCCAGTGCCTTGCCACACAAAGCATACAGCTGCTGGGCAGTGTGTCCCCGTGGAGATCCTAGCTGCTGTCTGGATTGCACAGTAGCTGTCACCACTGGCAGCTTCTGGAGGGTCTCTAAACTTTTCTAACACAAACCCATATGTCTGTGTCTTGTGTGTCCGTCTGCCAGTCTCATTTTTATCTGAGAGCTGCTATGATGAAGGTCTGATCCAAGTTAAAACCATTGCCCTTGCCTCCTTGGAGAGCAAGGACCAGGTCTCACTCAGAATTATGAGCTCCACAGCAGAGCCTTACCCATAATGGGTGCTTAATCAATGTTTGGGGCTGAGCTGGGGTCCAGAAGCTGAACAGATGGCTCAGCTGTTAAGACCACTTGTTGCTCCTTCTAAGGACCTGAGTTCAATTGCTAGCATCCACATAGTGGCTCACAAGCATCTGGAACTCCAGTCCCAAGGAATCTGATGCTTTCTTCCAGCTTCCTTGAGCCCCAGGCATAGAATAGATGTGGTACACAAACATACATGCCAGCAAAACACCCATACATAAAATAAAATCAAATCTAAACATAAAAAAAAAATCCAGGTCTTAGGATGACCCACATGAGGTAGGTAATACACAACTCCCTTTGACCCACAAAAAGATAGCCCCATGTTAATATATAAGGCTCATTACTAAGTAAGGCTCGTTATCTTTCAGCTTACTGAAGCTGAAGTGTAGTTATCCTCACCAGCTCAAATGTTTTCTTGCTCAGAGCTGAAGAGACGGCTCTGTAAGTGGCTTACCAAATTTGAAAACCTGAGTTTGGATCCCCAGAATCCTCAGCAAGAGGGTAACACACATTTATAATTCCAGGGTTTCTACTGGGAGATGGGGGAAGGGTAAATGGTGGCAGGAGAATCCCAGAAGCTCAAGGACCAGGTGGGCTGGGGAACAACAAAGAGATGAGGATGGACAGACACCCAAGGTCATCCCTTGACCCTCATGAATATGCCATGGTATGTGCATGCCTGCACTCACATACATGACAGGTGCGTGCCTGCCCACACAGGCGTGTGTGCAGGGAAGGGGAGAGGAGATGGAGGGAGATGTGGTAGTATACATCTGTGATCTCAGCACCTGGAAAGCTGAGTGAGGCAGAAGGATCATGGGTTCTAGGCTGGCCTGGACTACAAAGCAAAAATAATTTTAAGCTATAAGAAAAAAAAAGTGCACATTAAAGTGGGCATGGCATTGTTCTTGGTGCAATACACACTTGGCACTTTTTTTTTCTAGATCTACATCTAAATCTAAAACAGCTCAAAGAATCAGTTGGACATTTTATCAAGCTTCCATGTAGAGTCATATGGTGTCTCCTCAGAGAGAGCACCAGCACGTGCAGGAAGCTGTGGAAACAACAAAGCTTGTTGTGAGATGCTAAAAATGAGCACATTTCTTGGTGCTGTTGTCTGGGAGGGTGGTGCCAATCAAAAGGCAGAACCGAGTAAGGTCAAACAGCCAAACAAACACAATTTTGGAGATTCAGAATAAGGTTTCTTTTACTGTGCCTTCCTTTTTCCCATTTTCCTTTCGAATTCACTTTTCCCATTTTCTTGCCAGCAAGCCAAGTCTGCTCCTCCCTGGCGGCTGCATTTTTTCCATCTCTATTCAGCAGAGGCCCAGGAGAAGACGGCAGATGGAAAGAGGTGCAGTGCCTCCTTGGAGCCTTAGTTCTCAGGGTAACATAATAAGATGATTGCTAGCCAGGCAGTGTTGACACAAGCTTTTAATCTCAGCACTTGGAAGGCAGAGGCAGGCAAATCTCTGATTCTCAGGCCATACTGGTCTACATAGAGAGTTCCAGAATAGCCAGGACTCCACAGGGAAATCCTGTCTCGAAAAGCCAAAAACAAACAAGACAATTGCTAAGTCCATGGCTCTCTGATTGTGTGAGAGGCAGATCCGGCGTTCTCCCCATAACCTACTGAGAGTTCAGTGACCTCTTTCCAGCCGTGGCTCCTCTTATTTTACCTTTGCTGGTTTAGTTTAGACTTGTCTGTTCCTAACAGTGTGTGAGCATCTTTCCGGCTAGATCTAGAGTCCCTGGAAATGACAATTCCTCTGTAGCTCTGCAGCAGCCCCTGCTGTTCTCCCAAATGGCTGTTGTTGTTGTTTTAAAGAATGGAGCATCCCAGAGTGAGCTCAGCAGAAAAGGCACCCGTGGACACTGAGACTTGCTTCCAGGAGTAGACACGTAAATTTAGCTAAATTATGTTCTATTTAATAGTCCTTTTATCATGCGTTTTTAGCCTTTCACTCAGTTTTTAAGGCCAGATCCACAGACTTCCAATCACCTGTATAATTAAGGTAAAATATGCTACTTGAATATGCAGATTTTAAAAAATACATTTTGCTCTTTTTTTTATTTCTGTAAAAATCTCGTCTGCTTATTGTGAAAAATTCAGTAGGACAGAAAAGATCTGAAGAGAAAAGTTAAAGAAAACAGTTGCCCAAGTTTCTGTCTCTGAGAAAAACCACTCTTGATCTAAGAATGGGATCCCAACAAAAGGTGCCTAATGACTGAAGACATACTTAAGAAAAAGCGCATTTTAAGATTCACCGTGTGCATTCTGTTTGGAGATTGTGTTGTGCTGAGAGCTGCTTACAGAGTATGATTTGAGGGCTCTTTGCTGGAACGTGATTCTTCTAGACTGTCAGAAGTATAAGACCATCCCCTCCCCGCCCTCCTGAAATCTCGCTGCAGCGTCAAGATTCTGCCAACCTCAGACAAATCGCCCAGCTTTCCTACTCTTCAGACTCCTCAGCCTCGAAATGAGAGAACCAGACGGCATCATGTGAAAGTCCCTCTCTGTCCCAACCCCATGACTCATTCTGGGGGCCATTTTCCTTGTTAAAATGGAAAGTCTCCTGCAAGGAGCTTGGGGGCTACCGAGGAAAGAGGTGAGTCCTCAAATAAGGGGCAGGGTAAACCCGGAGTGTGGGGGGAGTCCTGTGGCTAAGCGAACAGAATGGAGGAAGGTTCTGCATCTGAGATAATCACGAAAGGGGAGACAGCAAGGTTCAAATTTAGGAAATTTTTATTTCTCGCTTTTAAATCCATGGCTGGCCTAAATTTTATTGTCTGTGTCTTTGACTGCCAGTGCAACAATTATATGGCCAATTGAAGTCTGAAATTTTTAAAAAGACATATATTGGTGATAGGTCTTCATATTACACCAGGTTGTTACGCATTTCTAATGTAGGTCATTCATCACTTAATGGAACAAGTTTCTCAAGGCCTTCACTGGGAAACTGGAAAAAGAAAAAGTAAAACAAAACAAAAAACCCAAGTTCCAGGAGGCCAGTGTAACTGGAGCGAACAAGGAGAGACAATCAGGAGACGAGAATGAGGGAGAGTCAGGATTGAGCCTCTCCATCATCTCAACAGATTTGGCCATTTCTATTTGCCCCTTCAGTGAGCTGGTGTGCAAATCCCATCCACAGGGAACTAAACACGCACTCCCTGTGGGCAAGCAGGCATGGGAGCTGATTACGTGACCCTGATGGGAACAATTAGATCCTTCAAGAGCACCAGGTCCCTGTAATAAAGGCTAATAAAGGCTAAAATCCACTTGGTATATTTTGATCTTCTGCACGCATCAGCTAGTTCTTTAATCAAAATGCCAGTGTGGCGGTTTATTAGCAAGTGTACCGTCAGATCCACCCAGGAGGGAAAAGTGTCTTCAGATGTGTCCACTTTCACAGCTCTATTATGGAGGAAGAGCCTCAGCACAGCCTTCCAAATCTCTGGGTGTAGAGACAGCACATTTACCAGGGCAGGGTGAGTCAGCATCCTTAGTCTGAAGGGTTTCAGGAACTTGTCAGCAGAGTGACTCATACCAGATTCAGGGTCACCGTGAGGCAAGGGGACAAGTCAGACCTCTAGACCCCACAGTACAAAAAGAAAACTTGCGTGTGTATGTGTGTTTGTGTTCCTTTGCTGTGTATGATATGGGGTGTCACATGTGTTGTGTATTTTCTGTCAGATGTATTTGGTCAGATGTGTGTTGTGCACTCTCCCTGTGTGTTCTGTAGGTGTGTATGCTATGTGTGCTGTGAGAGTTCTGTATGTGTGTTGTGTACCTTCTCTCTGTGTGTGCTATATGTGATATTTATGTGTGTGCTGTGTGTTGCATGGCAGGTGTTGTTTGTATTGTGTGTGTGCATGCTGTGGCAGTGATGTGGACACACATACGGAGGTCTGCTTGTAGGACAGGCAGAAGCAGATTCCATACCTCTGAGATACAGGATCAGGCAGACGGGATGTAGGCAGGCGGGAGCTGCCATGCATTTGCCGAGTGGCCCTGGGAAACCTAGTAAGTAAATCGGGGTAAACCACAGTGACCCAGAGAATGGACCCTTCTGTCCAGGGGACAGCTATTCAGCTATGCTCGTAAGATGCCTGAAAAGCAGACAGCAGAGATCAACACAGAAGTAGCTGAACTGAGTCTGGCCAGATCAAGACGGAAGTCTGGAGAAGGGAGATGAGGAGTCAGACTCATGCTAGTTACTTCCCACAGAGTGTGAGAGTAGAATAAAATTATATGCAACCTCGTATGCCTCATCTGGTCCTTCCTGCATTTGAGCTGTAATTTCCCCCAAGCCGCCTGTGCTTACGGCCTGGCGTTTCAATTTATCTTGAAGTAACTATTTATATTCGCATCTACTCATCTCTAAACAGGTCTCCTCCACCCCTCGGGCTTCTTGTCCCTCAAATGACAATCAAACACACAAAGGAGATGCCTGACTGTATTTATAGGTCCCAGCATTCTGACTAAATCTCTCCTTCTGTTAGGACCAGGGGTGCAGGGGTTTGACTCTTTTGAATAAATATCTGGCTGGTGACTGTCTCCAGGAGCAGTCAGACGAAGGACCTCAGTGGGCCTCTAACCTGGAGGCACAACTAGAACCCTAGAGCTTCAGGGGAGAAGGGGAACAGATGGTGGGGTTAGTGGGTGGGGCGGTTTGAAGAAATTTCCTGCAGTGTGCAGGAACTTCACTGCCCTTCTGTAGACAGTGGGACTTTCAAGAATTGTGTTGGTCATGAAGACTGCTCACTCATTCAGTAATTAATTGGGCATTCACATTCTGATGATGCCATGTTACCGTTACCACAAGTATCTGTTTCATATGAACAGTTATCTGTGGCCTATGAATTCTGTCTATATCCTTGTCTGTATCTCTATCCCTTTCCCTGTCTCTGTCTGTATCTCTGTATCCCTGTCTCTATTTCCATCTCTATCTCTGTCTGTATCTCTGTCTCTATTTCTGTCTCTCTCCACTCATATTTCTTTTGCCCTACCATTCTACACATGAGATGATACAATTGAAAGTCTCTTACCAAATCCCAGGCCCTCAACCTTAAACTTCCAAACCTCTAGAACTGTAGAGGAGGCCACTGGGATGTGGAGAGCTCAGAGCAGGATCTTAGTGTATTGATGAGGTTTACATGGACTCTCTAACCTTGTGATAGGACACTTTATTGACTGTCTAAAACATGCTTAAGAGAGAGCTAACAGCCGCTCCACCAATTTGGCCAATAGTCACTTAAATTTCCTAAATAGTGAAAATAACTTCACAGAAGTTTAGAATTATGGAGATTTAGTGAGGCTTTTCATTATAGAAAAGCTGGTGGGGATGGAGGGGAGTACAGACCTGGGGCCCACATCCAGTCCCTTTCCTCCTACATCTTTCTGTGTAGAGACCTGCAGAATTCCCCACTGAGGACTATTTGAACTGGGGGAGATTTCTGGGGCAGTGAAATACAACTTGTCCAAATGCCATCACATGCTAACCTGGATCTTAAAAATAGCTCACGTAAGAACTCAAGAAAGCTTCCCGACTGGGCTACCTGCCTCTTTCATAGCAATCCCAGACTTCCAGATGTCTGTTGGGAAACTGTGACGGTCATTCATCATGAAGTTGGATCCATAATTGAATTTTTGGTGCCACTGTCTATATCTGACACAGACAGAGCCCTGGTACAGACATTCCTGTCTGTGTTGGGACAGTTTGTTCCTTGCAGCATTATGGAGCTGAAGTTCTTTGAACTGCGGCATCAATGACTCAGAGACAGTGCTCTTCCCGGAGTAGCTAACAGTGTCTTCCCTCTTGGCTGCCTGTGCTGCAAGTACATAGATAATAAGTTTTCTCTTTCTCTGCCCAGTAAACAATAAAAAAAAAAAAAACATTCCTGAGCATCCTCTGATTAAACAACAGGGAAAACATCTAAATGCTCATATTCTGTGGCCCCAGGAGACCACACTCAACATCACCACCCTTCCCCAACATAAAGGAAGCCCGAAGCTTGCTTCAATCTTGTCTTCTAACTTAGTATTCTTCTGGAGTCATTCAGCTTCCAAACTCTGGGAAGCGTTTTAGGGCAAGGGCAAAATGGTTGCTTGTATGTGCACATGTGTACCCTGCCCTGTGACAGGACACAGATGTACTTCACTTAGCAATTGGAAGTGAACGGAAGGCAGACTTTGATTAACTGTACAGGGAAGTGTGACCATGCTCTAGATAGGACAGCAAGGTGTCTCCTAAGCATGTGTGTTATGGGAGGCTTGGTCCTCAGTGTTAAGGGGTGGTGGAGGATTTAAGAGGTGGAAAGCCACAGGACATGGCTGGGGGGGGCATGAGGTTGTTGGCTTCAAAAGAAATTAATGTAGGTCCCCTTGGACATCAGCTAGCTCCCACAAGAGGCGGCTGTTATAAAGAAGGGCTCCTCCATTGCCAGATGACCACCCTGTCACACATGATCCCACCACCAGCCATCATCTACCGTCCAGGATGGCTAGGAGACCAAAGCCATCATCATGTTTGCACATTCAGCTTC
The DNA here is from genome assembly GCF_030254825.1 of Meriones unguiculatus. Taxonomy (NCBI): domain Eukaryota; kingdom Metazoa; phylum Chordata; class Mammalia; order Rodentia; family Muridae; genus Meriones; species Meriones unguiculatus. The sequence continues at coordinate 73,717,997 of NC_083362.1, forward strand.
CAAAATTATAAGACAAAGAAACCTCTTTCTTTTTTATTTAAAATTTTTAATCAAACCTTTCTTCATTGTTGTTGAAGTATCTAGGCTCAGCTTTTCTCCTTATCTCACTCACCAACCACTTTGTTGTTGAGATAAGGTCTCACTGTGTAGTCTAGTCTGGCCTTGAACTCATGATCCTCCTCCCTCAGTCTCCTGAGTCCTCAGATTACAGGTGTGTCGTACCTGGCAAAGTACCTTGCTACGCACAGACTGTGTCACATCATCCAGGCATCTGACTGAGGCGGAAGGACATGTTTTCTGGGTGGCCTGATTGGTGGATGGAGAGCTGGCACTGGTGTCACATGAAGCTGAGCTGGGCTGTGGTCTGAAGGCCATGATTCTGCTCCACGTAGCCTCTGTTTGCCACCAGGCTGCCTCTCACAATGAGGTGCTCACTAGTTAGAATGCTGCGCTGTGTCCGGCTTTACCTATATCAGCAGTTCTCAACCTGTGGCGCTCTACCCCTCCCCCAAAAAGACCATTGGAAAGCACAGGTATTTACATCATGATTCATAACAGTAGCAAAAAGGCCGTTATGAAGTAGTAACAAAAATCATTTTACGAACTTCTGGACTTCCTCTAGCTGCCATTTTGAGTCCTCTTATGTGTGCCTTATCTCAGCTGGTCTGCCCAAAATCCTTTGAGCACAAACCCTAGTCCCCTTCGCAGCCCCATTTCCACTCTGACAAGATAAAAGAAACAATCATGAACCAGGAAAACTCACCAAACTGCAGGCACAATTGTGCTTTGGTAGAGAAGGATCTGCTCACAGAAGAAAGAAGGTGGTTCACAGAACAGCCACAGCAGACGATAAAAACTACAGTTCTCCTTAAAGAAGTTAGCGGTAAACAATATTTCTGGTTTTGAAAAGGTGAAGAGGTTTACAAAGCATTTTAACAACCCTGAAAGTTCAGGCGTCTCTGGTAACAAACACCTTCACCATTACAGGCCACGCTGAGGCAAAGCAGCTGACAGAAAGGCTTCCCAGCATCCTAAACCAGCTTGGTGCAGACAGTCTGACTAGTTTAGGGAGGCTGGCTGAAGTTCTGCCCAAACAATCTGTGGATGGAAAAGCCCCAGTTGGAGCGGATGTTGATGAAGTTCTGGGTCTGGTGGAGAATTTCAATGAGGCTTCTAAGAATGAGGCACACCAAACTGAGGCAACTTCTGAGGAAGGTGATTCTTGCAGAAGTTACAGGAGCTGCTATTTTATATCATGGCTGCTTTGAAAATTCTTTTGTTGAAGGATCTGATAAAATCTAAATCTCTAACATTTTTAAGCCAAGGCCCCCGGACACCACAGCTCTTTCTGATTTTTGCTTATATGCGGTTCATTCTTCACAGCAAGCTAAGCTGAAGGGGTCTGGGAATAAAGTTTAGAAAAGGGTCATAAAATTCTTTGCCTAGTTAAAAAAATTAATTTATGTCTGGGGTCCCTACAACATGAGGAGCTTATTAAAGGGCTGCAGCATTGGGCAGGCTGAGAACCACTGATCTACATACAAGAGAAATCATGTGGCCTGGTTAAGCTTAGGAACAGAGTTGGCGTTGCATGCCTTGATAACATTGATTTTCAGTAGGCCTGAGTAAACTCAACAGGCCCACATAGGCATGTGGGTATATATCATGGCAGAGTAAACTACATTCTACTAGAGTTCTGCTCTGATATCACCCAGCTTTATTCTAGAGAAGATCCACCCTCTCCAGCATATTGAATTGTAAGGCCTGCAGCTGCTTCTCCAAACTCTACAAACCTCTCTTTAACTTTCTTTTCACCTTCAGGCCTGGTATGACAATGGGTGCAAGGCAGTCATGACACCGGTGCTGACTGATGGGTTGATCTCACCCGGCTCATATCTGCAGGCTGAGCAGAGCCTCAGACAATAATTTCACAGGAATTTCCCTGCAAGACATAACGCTGTTCCAAGCCCAAGTGGGAACATCCTTCAGGTTGCAAATGTAAGCTTGGTCCTCGGTCACTCATTTTGCAAGCACTTCCTCAGACACGGAACATGCTACACTCATATGTAAAAATCTATGCTGCAATAAAAAAGATGGTAAGGAGTTAGATGCTGTTAAGTTTACAGATTATGTGATGAATTGAAATTTTTTTAAAGGTAAACTTTCTTGTAGATGTAATATGTACTTTCTCAGGCATATATTGTGTGTGTATGCACACACATAAAGAAAAAGAAAACTTACAATTACCTATCATTACCTCTCTACACTGAAATGGTATCTTGATTCAGTATTATTAAAACCTTTACAAATGCTTTAAAAACGTTCTTTATGGTTCTATCGTACAGATGTGTGATCATTTAGCTATTGTGCTAATCTTACACCTTCATAGATTTTAATACCACATTCTTGTAGATGTGTTTTCTGTTGAAATCTTTCTTTGAAGTGTGTTTTATTTTTCCCATTTCTCATGTTTATATGTGTGGTGTGCATGTATGTGTAAGTATGTGTTGATGGGTAGATATGTGTATGTGCATGTGGAGATCCAAGACTGACACTGATGTCAGGAATCATCTTCCATCACTCTTCTGCCTTGTTTGTCCAGGCAGGGTCTCTTTTTTTCCCCTTCTGCTTTCTTTTTTATTTATTTACTTTTATTTATTACAATTTATCCACTTTGTAGCCAATCCCAGCTGTAGCTCCTTCCCTCATGCCCTCCCAATCCCACCCTCCCTCTCTCTTCTGCTCCCATGCCCCTCCCCCAGTCCACTGACAGGGAAGGTTCTCCTCCCATTCCATCTGACCCTAGCCTATCAGGTCTCATCAGGGCTGGCTTCATTGTCCTCCTCTGTGGCCTGGTATGGCTGCTCCCCCCACAGGTGGAGGTGATCAAAGAGCCAGCCCATGAGTTCATGTCAGTTCCCTATTACTGGGGAACCCTCTTGGACACTGAGCTGCCATGAGCTACTTCTGTGCAGGGGTTCTAGGTATCTCCATGCATGGTCCTTGTTTGGAGTATTAATCTCAGAAATGATCCCTATGCCCAGATTTTTTTGGTTCTGTTGCTCTTCTTGTGGAGCTTCTGTTTTCCCCAGGTCTTTCTATCTCCCCCTTCTTTTTTATTTATTATAATTTATTCACTTTGTATCCCAGCTGTAGCACCCTTCCTCATCCCCTCCCAATTCCATTCTCCCTCCCTCTTCTGCTCCTATGCTCCTTCCCCAGTCCATTGATAGGGGAGGTCCTCCTCCTCTTCCATCTGACCCTAGCCTATCAGGGTGGACTGGCTGCATTGTCTTCCTTTGTGGCCTGGCAAGGCTGCTCTCCACTCAGGGGGAGGTGATCAAAGGGCCAGCCCTGAGTTCATGTCAGAGACAGCCCCTGTTTCCATTACTAGGGAAACCACTTGGACACTGAGTTGCCATGGGCTACATCTGTGCAGGGATTCTAGGTTAGCTCCATGAATGGTCTTTGGTTAGAATTTCAGTCTCAGAAAAGACCCCTGGGTCCAGATTTTTTGGTTCTGTTGCTCTCCCTGCGGAGCTCCTGTCCCCTCCAGGTCTCTCTATCTCCCCTTTCTTTCACTCGGCCCAAAGTTTGGCGCTGAGTTTCAGCATCTGCTTTGATGCCCTGCTGGTACCTCTCGCTTCTTGCATGTCCCTCAGGAGCTGCAGTCCCACTGTGACCTGGAACTCTTTCTTTTTCTCCTTGCTTCCTCCCAATTAGAGCTACCTGCTTTATCTCTCTTCATGTCTTCCTAGGTTTATACTTGGTGAATTTTCTTTTCAGAGGCCCTCTGTGGTAGGCTCCTGTCTTATTCCTTGTTTTCTCCCTCTTCCGATGTCTATCCCATTTGTCTTTCTGAATGAGGATTGAGCATCTTACCCAGGGCCCCCCTTGCTTAGCTTCTTTAGGTGTACAATTTTAGTATGATTATCTTATATGTCTAATATCTACTTATAAGTGAGTATATACCATGTGTCTTACTGTTTCTGGGATAACTCACTCAGGATGATCTTTTCTAGTTCCCACCATTTGCCTGCAAATTTCATGATTTCTTGTTTTTAATTGCTGAGTAATATTTCATTGTGTACATGTACCACAATTTCTGCATCCATTCAGCAACTGAGGGACATCTGGGTTGTTTCCAGGTTCTGGAAGGCCCTCTTAATCAAGCCCAGGGCTCACGGATATCGTTAGCCTGCTTGCTTTGGGGGAATTTCCAGTCTTCTCTTTCCATGCCTGGTATTCCAGGAGGACCACTGTGCCCACCTAGCAGTTAAGTGGGTTTCCTCGGCCTGAATTCTAGTCCTCACATGTATGCAGCAAGCACTTCTACTGCTGAGTCATCTCTTTGGCTCCTACATTTTTTTAAAAATGTACTTCAGATATATGCTTTAATATGCTTATTTCCCTCCACAGACGTTTATCGGCACCTACAAGACATCCAGACACATGACCCACCACTGGCTTGCTTTGCATCAGGCACTGTGCTAAGCAATGGTATATAATAGGTGGGCCAGGCCACTGTAACACATTATGACAAACTTTCCACCATGAACAATGGTGTTTGGGGGATGTGAAATCCAAAATCAAAGTATCTGCAGGGCAGATCACCTTCTAAAGACTCCATTGCAGAGTGTTTCCTTGCCTCTTCCATTCCCAGGTGGCCTTAAACCTTAGCTGGTCCTAAGTAAACAATGAGCTCATGGCTCCACTCTTTCCATTCTCACTGGCACACAGTCCCCTTCCCTCTCTGTGTCTCATTTCCCTCTTGTTATAAAGATTCTTGCTACTGAATTAAGGCACACCCCAGGCCCAGCCTGGCTTCAGTATCAGTCATGTGATCTTATCTGCGAAGATCTTCTTTCTAGATACGGTCATGTTTACAGACTCCAGGAGAACAGTGCTCCACCCTGGCAGCATCCCAAGAACAAGTGATCAATAATCCCCCAGCTGCCCTGTTGAAATCCATCTTTCTGAACTTAGAGAAAGCAGTGTTTTCTAGAGTTGCAAGAGTAATGAGGGGCTTTGTTGTGTTTTGAGACAGGGTTTCACTACGTAGTCCTGGCCGATCAAGATGGCCTTGAACCCACAGAGATATGCTTGCCTTTGCCTCTCAAGTGCTGGGATCAGTGGTGGGCAGTTGCCACCACGTGGGACAGAAGAGTCACACAGTGATAAGGAGCCACAGATCTGGTGTCTAAGGCCAGGTCTCTAGTTCCAACCTCCCCACCCCTGGCCTAGTGGAGCTGTTGAGGGGGTATGGATAGCTTAGGGTGGTGGGGGAGGTGGGAGGGGATGGAGTGGAGGGTGCTGTGGAAGGTGTGTGGGGGGAGGGATGTTTACATCACAACCTAGCTGGTCTGGAGAAACAACTGTTCCAGTTCTGAGGTTAATGAAGTCCAGACTAGTGAACTACAGTGACCTTACTCTTTTTGTTTCTTCTTCCTGAAATGGGGAGGAAGTCTTTGAGGAGCTGAAGAGCGTGAACTGGGGAGGTGGAGGAAAAGAATTTAGAACAGGGGTTCCTTGCAGGTGGACAACCCCCGCTTTGAAGCCTGAGGCATTCTGGGGCAGGAAGGGCTACTGACTGTGCCAATGCTTGATGGTCACTGAAGAGGAGCTGACTGTCACTACTTGTGACATCCCTTTCCTTACGAATTCTGTGTTTTCCTGATGAGGTCACGGACTGGCTTAAAAATAGACTCTGTGGAGCCCCTCCGAGTTTATCGTTTCCACTTCTGCATCCTGGATCTGCATTGTGCCACTCCAAATTCAGAGCTCACAAAAGTCTGAGGAGATTGCCTTTCAGGAAAGAGTAGGCTTAACAGGCCCCCTGGCAGACAGTTGGGACTTCATTTTCTGCTGTCCTCCACCTTGACCTAATTTCAGTGTTCATAAGAAGGTGACAGGGACATCTTTGTTTCTAGTCATTAGCTCTGAATGGGAAGAAAAACTCCTCTGAAATGAGTTTCTGGAGGAAAATAAGGTCCCCGCTTGAAAGAGAAAGTGAGAGCCATGACTCTGAAAACTTGGTCCTCCTGCCTCTGTGCTCTAAGGGCTGGTTTAGATAGTGCCAGTTGGGGGTAGTGAGGAGGGCACTTGCTGTCCCAAGGCACTGGCTGGACTGGTCCTTGGGCTCTTCTAGCACCCCTGGATGCAGCACTTGCCAGCCTGGCATTCTTGGTGCTCAAAGTCCCTTACTTTAGAAGCAGCATGATGTCTGGTTGTGTCCTGACTTAATAAACAGGAAGAAAACCCGCTTTACCAGGACACTGACATTTTGGTTCAAGTGGTCTGCAAAGTACGGCATTCAATATGTCTCTCCTGTCCTAGTTTTGAATCAAGAGAGTAAAGTCAGAAGAGAAAGGCATCGGACACTGGGAACAGCACACTTAAATGGCATGTCAGGAACATGTAGGAAATTTCTGCAGAATGTAAGACAAGGGAAATGATCCAGCAGGGCTGTAGAGTTTGGGGTGACACATGTGTGGACCCTTCCTCCTAGGGAGGCAATTGCAGGTCTCCTGAAACCCTTGTCATCTATGATGCTGCAGAGATGAAAGACAAAGGGTGGGATGGCCAAGGAGCAGAAGTTACTGTCCCTGTATGGGAAGTGTCTTGGAGCTGACTATCACCTATACCCCTGGGGACAGGAAGAAGTGTCTTAAAGCTGTGGGTGATGCCACCACTGGTTGCTAACCAGAGCCCCCATAGCAGCTGTGAAGTAGCCAGAGACCCAGAAATTCTTGAGCAGAGAAGCTCTGTAGTGTAAGTGTTACAATGCAGAAGGGAAAGGCTTCCCCTCATAAAGTGTTTCAGCTCTGAGGGGGAAGTTTTCACCACGTAAGTGTTATAGCTCTGAAGGGAAAGGCATCCTGGCCGTCAGGGGCCAAGGAATACCACGGAGTCACACCTCACAGCAAACCCCACGCAAGACATTTACTGGGAAAGACACAAGAGGGTGGCTCTCTCTGCTCAGGTGAAAAGCAGAAGGCAGGCTTTACACAAGGTTTCTTGGGGAAGGGATATCCTGGGATTGGAGGTACTATGTGCCTGATCTCGGGGCAAGCTTGGAGGTTGAGGGAATTTTGTTTTCAGGGGTTGGTGGAACTTTGTGCTCAAGGATTGGTAGGTTCTTGTGCACAAGGATGGTGGGTTTTTGTGCACAGGGCTTGGTGAGTTTGGGTAATTTTTTTCTCCGGGAAGCACTTTTGGACCTATTGCCCTACCGGCGATTGTGAAGAGAGCTGTGACCCACACAGTAAGAAGCATGGCCAACTGTGGCTCCTTTTCCAGGCCCAAGCTCTTCTAGCAGAGCCCTCTAGTCCTTTCTTAGTTCTTACAGATGCTCCCAGGGTACAGATTTAGAAGTGCTCTACATGGTCCATGAGCCAAGGTAAGTAGCCAATGTTTGAAAGCTCATGGAGGTTGACTGGAAAATTCCTTCCCTTCTGGAACCCCCAGTTTCTGGGCTTGTCCATGGAGCTTGGAAAAGCCCTTTGGAGGTCCCATGAGTCATACTTTCAAGCAGATCTTGGATCTGTTGGCAGGAAGTGACATGGAAGGGGCAGGATTTTTTTTTTTTTTTAAACAAAGTATTGTGTGAACCAAGCTATAAGGAGAGAAGCCGAGGGAAGCAGAAAGGCAATGTGAGGTGCCCCAGAATTCTAGAGGGAGAGTCTGCCGAGGGGAGACAAGCATGCTGAGAGAGAGCTGTGCTGAGAAAGCCAGGAGGTGCAACAGGCCAGCATCAGGAGGAAGCAGCAGCTTGAGCCAGGGCAGCAGCGGGAATCTGGGGACTGTTTATCCACCCACCCCTGGAAAGTCTTACACAGACACACTCTTGAGCTCTCTGCACTCAGGATTCAATTGTGTCTTCCCCCACTGTACTGGAAATTGGACATCTTCAGTGTTTTGTGGAGAATCTGGTTGAAGAAATCTGGGGTTCTAGGAAGAAGAGGAACTTGGGGTATCTTCCTGGATACTCTGGATTTGAACCTGGAGAGGTACATGGGCCTGGAAGTTGAATTTTGCTGGGCATTTGAAGTTTTCTTCTTGATCATTTAGGTTCATGTAAGCATATTTCTTTTTTTTTTTTTTTTTTTAATGCTGTTACCAGGGGGTTTGGGTTAAGCTAAAAATTCACTTTTATTTTTCAATGACTTGTGTATTTCTGGTTTTGTCATTGTGTTTTTCCTGGGATTTTGTTTGTATTTTATTTTTCATTTTTTCTAGCTCCTAGATGTTACCCTTCAGTTTACTGATTCCCATGTTTCAAGCAATACCGTCTTTTAGAACAAGGTTTTTATTTAAGGATATCTTAGTCCAAGAACTATGGCTTTGGATAAGCCATATATAAAAGCTGTATGTTCTGAAACAATATGTGACCACAAGATGACTCCTTTTGTTGACCAAAGCACACATGAAAAATGTTCTTCACTTGGGTTCTAATTATCTTGGAAAAGAGAATTGAAAATAATCTCAGATACAGTGTAAACCTTAGTACCATTTCCAGAGAGACATCCCAGAAGGGGACATGGCTAACCTTGACACTCAAAGAAAGATGTGGCATTTAAAACTGGATATAGGTGCAGATCAATAAAAAAAAAAAAAAGAATTAAATTATAGAGTGCACCCTTGTAGAACAAGGTAGCTTAAATAGCATGTCAGTGATCATTTGGGCCGCGTGGTCCTGTGGTGGGGTCCGTTTTGGACTCTGAAGGGTGATGACTGCCCTGTTGGATTTCAGAGTTTCTCTTTCTCCACCCAGACTCTCTCCCATGGTTGAATCAAATCAAATTCCCAGAAAAAAAAGTCACATTTGTGTTAAAGATTCTATAAGTTATCATGACTGTGGAGGGTTGCAATGTTTTAGGGCCAGAGCCAAATATTCTTGAACTCTTAGTCCACCTCTGTGATTGACCTCACGTATTCATGACTATTAGGTAAATCCTTTAGAGTCTACAGACCCCTACTTCCCCAACCGAAAGGCTAAGCCTGTCATCTGGGGCATATAGTAGACAGAACTGGACCTGACTGCTTAATACTTTCATATATCTATTTTAAAAATTATCTTGATTTGTGCTTTTTCTTGTTCTGCTACTATAAAAACTGCATGAAATCATGACCATATTAAAACACAGTATTTGGAGCAAACTAAATCTATTTTTCCTGGGCATATTTGTCTCCAGTATAAACTATTGCTTATACCCTTTAGGGTGTGAGCTATGTTTTCTGTGTTGACAACCGAAAAAGCAAGTGGTTGTTACCTTTGAAGACTGACTTTGGAAAACTTCAGGCTTCACATTACCCATTTCTCTTCTCAAAAAATCAGTTCTCAGGGCTGGAGAGATGGCTCAATGGTTAAGAATGCATACTGCTCTTTGCAGAGGACCTGGGTTCAATTCCCTGCACCCATGTCTGGTGGCTTACCTGTAATTCCAGCTCAAGAGAATCTGATTGCACCCACACATGCTCACACACACACACACACACACACACACACACACACACACTTAAAAGTAATGAAAACAAATCTTTTTTAAGAATCCTTTCTCCAACACAGACAAATCCCTCTGGGCGTTGAAGCAGAGGAAGAAGGCGGCTGTACTGTTCAGGAAAGTAGACAGCATGTCTGTAATCAATGTATTGATTCTCCTGTTCCAGTCCAGCTGAACTCATTGTCCTTTCCCTCACCATTTTTAGCAACAGCTTTATGAACTCATTATTAAATTACCAACAGGAGCATCTGGAACAGCTTCTGCCAGGCAGCCCTGCACTGGCCCTCAACAGGCCACTCTAGAATATTTATTGTACATCCTGGGATGGTGAGCATTTAATCTCTCTTTGTGGTCAATAAATTGAGGCTTCGGGAGGTGAGGTAAATGGCCCAAATATTATGCAAACTATGCATAAGTTAAAAGAGCTGAAAACAGCAGCGTGCCTGGTCTCCATGCTCATGCTCTGATTTCTTAGCTGAGATGCCAGCCAGCTGTTTTATTTGCCCTTTCACCCAGTGCTTATAAAAGTGCCCATAAAGTCCATAAAACTACATGGCTCTGCAAAAGTAGAATGTTGTTAACCAGCTACCAGAGAGTGTGGAACAGCTTTCTAGAGACGGGTCTCCTTGCTGCTCTTTGCAGCTTAGCTCTCGTTTTAATTCATGGTTATGTGTCTGTGCATGACAGATAAGAGAATAGAGAGTGATTCTCCTCCCTCACACCCATCAACTGCCAATAACGCCTCTGATAAAAGTGGGACCTTGGGGACTTCTCCCATCCATGCTGGATCTTGAGTGACTTGGCCTTGTGTGGTTCTTGTGTAGGGAACCAATGCTGCTACATGTTGGTACATGCAATATCAGTGTCATGTCCATAAGTCAGTATTTTATAACCTTCATCTCTACCCACCAGCTCTTACATTCTTCCTGCTCCCTCTCCCCTGAAGAATCTGGGGTCTAGATGGGGAGGTTGATGTAGCTGACTCAGCCACAGCTGGGCACCCAGGGTTAGCACTTTGGCCAGGGATAAATCTCTGCTCTGCCTGCTGCCTGCTGCCAAAAAAAGAGGCTTCAATGACAAGGGTTGAGAGTAGCCTAGATCTATGGGTATAAACAAATACTTAGAATGCAGTTTGGCAGGTTTAGGCAAACAACAAGAGGATCTCTCTAGGGCTATGATTCCCTAATCATGGAGTTAGAATAGGTTTCCAGTGCTAGGCATGAAATCCCTACAATGGGGCAGGCTTCACATCAACCAGAAAGTGGCTGGTTACACTCATAGCTGTCACCCCACTGTTTCTCCAGTGGGGACATCCTCCCAGCGGGGCAACATACAGGGTCCAGCACAGGCTAGGACAGTTGATGCCTTTTCTCCCCCAGCAGCCTGCCGCGCACCTTCTGGCTCCAGGTAAACTAGTCACCAGGGAGAGAGCCATCTTGAGGATGACGTCTCCAAGCCCCACATCCAAAATGAGTGGTGTCTTCATCAATAGGGTCTTATCAGGCTTCTCCACATATTCTTAATTCTGGCTAACCTACTCATACCATATCTTCTCCTGGTCCCCAGCCACCATCCTCACTTAAACCCTTAACCCTGAGAGCTTCCTCTTCCTCCTTTCATGTTGCCTGTGTTCTACTGTCCTTTCTAAGGATTTTTTCTTGGTCTGGAGGGTCATGGATTTCCACACAGATTTCTCATGCAACCTTTGCGTTTCATTATTTAGCACTCTTTTTCTGCCTCTAGAATTCAACTTGGAGCAGGGGGAAAGCCAGAATTAAAAGTTTATTTTTTCCCCAATAGCTAATAAATTGTTCTAACACCATGTAGCAATCCAGTTCTTTTACCGCCATTGGACTGAAATCACAGAGTACCTGGAGTTGTGGGGGGTGGGTGGCACTTCTTTCCTATGATAATAACTGAATAAAATCAAGTTATGAAAGAAAGAGTGAACACTCTCACACTTATTGCAGGGTTTTGGAGAGAATTATATGCGCTATTTTTGGAGAATATGTTCACTTTGATGCTTTTATACAGTTTCTGAAATCCCTACGGTTTGTTGTATTATTTTACAATCAAGAAAACCACATATCACATATCATCTTAAACTATTGTGTCTTTGATTGAATAAGGAGACGGGTTTATAAATTCAGCCTACTTTCTTCATAGAATTATTTCCCCAGCCTTTGCTATATAGCAGAACATTCTCTGAATTCTGACGACAGTGCTAGCTAATTTTCAGCCTTGTAATGCGCCCATATCTCAAATTCATCACCCCATAAACTTTGCAAGCAGAGAAGATAAGTGCAGGTTTTTTCAAGTGAAGAATTATAGCTCACTTACAGAGGGAAAAAAGTAAAACCCCAGGCATGTAACTGAGCCATACGAAGGGAGGAGAGCAGAGACATGGCAGGATACCCAGGCACTTCAGAAGCCTGGTCTCATGGCTGGGTGATAGTGGAACCATTCACCTAAGTCTAGAATGCAGAAGGAAAAGAAAACGCCCCTCTATGCTCCCTGCTTCTATTCTGTGCCTTGTGGGGCCAGTCTACACAGAATGGTTCATATGGATTCCCTAAGCCTGTGGCTTTGGATTGGGCTTGAATGGCAGGGATGGAAGGTAGGGAGAAAGAGGGGGTATTTATTCCCAAGGTGCCTATGCCAGGTTGCAGGCAGACAATGGCTAGCTGCACCACCTCTGGGTACCAGGAACTACTGTTGCCCTTTTACCCTTCAGAGCCATAGTTTCCTGAGGCTGGCAGCTGTGTATCACATACTTTTTTTTTTTCCATCTGTGCCCACACCTCACCAATGACCCCTTTGTTAAACTATCCTTTCTGGATGAACTACTTGTTTTCCATAGCTTGTGTGGATGTGTATGTGGTGTGCACATGCATGTGTGTATGTACATTTTCATGTATGTGGGTGCGTGTGAGTCCATGTGTTGGAGCATGCAGATGTCCAAAGTGAATGTTAGGTGTCTTTCTTGATCTCTCCCCACTTATTGAGGCAGGGCCTCTTGCTGCGCCCACAGCTTTCTGATTTGGCTGTCCTGTGTAGTTAGCTTGTTCTGGAGATCCACATGCTGGGGACTGGGGTTACAGTGTGCTCTCCTGACCCTTCTTCCCAGCTCCCCTACCTCTTTTCTGACCTCTGTTGGAGGGATCGTAAATGTTTTGCTTCCTACCACTACTGTAACGTGCTACCATGAATGTAGTGCCTTAAGACTCAAATTCACTCTCTACGCTTGTGGAGTTCAGTGGACAGCCATGGGCTGGGTGCCGTGTCCTCTCCACGGGGTCCAGGAGGATCCATTGCCTTGCCATCCCCAGCTCTTGGCCTCTAGAGCCTGCCCCACAACTTTTCATTCTTCTTATCTCTGCTTTGGTAGTTATCTGTTCTGATGCTCACGCTCCCATTCTCCTTATCTTATAAGACCCTGGCCATTACACTGACTTACCCAAGGTAACACAGGTAACTCCTTACCTCTCATGCTCTGATTTAATCATATAGTCAATGTCTTGCTGTCGTGGAAGAGAACAGTCACGAGGTCCTCCTTGGATCTGGCTCATTGTCATGCTCATGTTCCTGGTATGAGCCAAATTGCTTCAGGAATTGTGTTTTGCACCTTCATGTGTTAACAGCTGATGGGGAAAAGAGCCTTCCTGATGTAGCAGAACTGACCTTCTCTTCCAAGGGATCTGTTAAGCAATCCATTTACTCTGAACTGATCAGGGCCGTTGTCTTATTTTCATTTCTTGCTGCTGTAAAGCACCCTGAGGAAAGCAACTGAACAGAGATGGGGTTTATTCTGGCTTGCAGTCCCAGAGGGACTATCCCAGCTTAGAGAAGACATGGCTTCATGGAGGAAAAGTGTGGCCCCAGAACCAGCAAGTTGGCTGGTCACTGTACATCTACACTCAGAAATCAGAGTGAGCAGGAAATGGGCCAGGCTGTCATGCTGCAAGACACAGCCTAGGTGACCCACTTCCTCCACTGAAGGTTCCACAACCTCCCCAGACGGTGCTACCACCGGGGGACCAAGTGGCCAAACACACGAGCCTATGAAGGACTCTTCACATTCAAGCCACAGCAGTCATCAATCACTAGTCAATGGTTAGTGATGGTCTGACGCAGACCGGGGAAGAAGAACAGAGTCTACTTCTTTCCACCGTAATGAACGGGGTAAGGGAACGGTGCACTTTGGCCGGATGACCCCCTCCAGAGGTGGGGTGAATATCAGAAGGCAGCCGTGACCGAGACTTCTCCTTTCATTGTGCGGGGCGCTGGGTCGTGGGGTAGCTACCACTTCAAATACCCCATTATCTCCGCGAATGTGACCCAGGAGGGACTTTGAAGATATGAGCAAGTTAACGTGAGGTTATAATGGATTAAGATGGACCCTAATCCACTGAATGGCATCATTGTAAGAAAAAGGAAACGCTGGGCATGGTGGCTCATGCCTTTTAATCTCAATACTCAGGAGGCAGAAGCAAATGGATCTCGGAGTTTGAGGCCAGCCCACCCACACAGTGAAAGTCTTGAAGAAAAAAAAAAAAAAAAAAAGGATGAAAGAAGGAAACTGGGGTGAAGGCAGGTACACAAAGAGAATTACCATGAGTTGGAAGGGATATTGGATCTATTGGCTAATGAACTCTAAAGGCTGCAGACATCTCAAACAGCAAGGGGGAAACATCAGGGCCTTCTTGAGGCCCCAGACCATAGGGAAGACATTCTTGGTGCTGCTAGTCCTCCAGAGAGAGGGGGTTTGTTGTGTTCTCTGAGGAGCACAGGCCAGACCTGTGCTGGGTTGCTCTGTGTTGTGTGGACTGTAAGCGTCCAAACAGCAGCCTTGACCTGAGTTTCTCCATTTTGATAGACGTGCCAAGAAAGACAGACTCCGCATCTTATTTACATGGCAAACCATCTGCCAGCGCTCTAGGAGGCAAAAACTTTTGTGTTAATAAATAATGAGATTGGCAAACATATCAAATCGCGTCAGAAGCCAGCAACCACATGAGCTCACCAAGAGAAGCTGAAGGCCTCTCAGTTGGGACTATAAAAGAAGGAGTAATTCGAGACCAAACTGGAGCAGGCATGCTGGACTCCTGCCTCCATCTACTCCTGTCCCTGGGCCCCTGCTCCAGGACAGTTCCTCCTGTTGTGACCCTGGAAATACCCTGTCACTCTAAGCTGCACCTGACACCTCTGAACAGTGAGCTCAGAGCTCAAAGCCCGCTAGGCTTCTCTGACTTTTCCTTTCTCTAGGCTTTTCCTTGCCCCTGTTAGCTCTCTGTCTCCAACTTGAGGACAGCCTCTCTGAACAGGTCCTTTGCGTTCATATAAAGTGAGGGTTAGGGTTAGATGCGTGTTGGGCATGCACAGACACATACACTGTCCTGTGAGTGTGATGTGTGACCTGAGAATAAAGGACCCATTATTGCCCAACTGTCAAGTGAGATCCAGATTTCCTCAGCAAATGGCAGCCTATGAAAATGATGCAGCTAGTGAGGAGCTCATTATTGCTCAATAAGTTCTGGTACTGGAAGACAAGCGTGACTGCCTGGTTCTAACATGACACACTCAGATTCCCAAGCTCTGTCACCCACCAGTGCCCCAATATGAAGGGTGGTGTCAGTCTCGTGCGCAACCTCCTGGCTCTCCCAGCACTCAGAAGCTCTTGTTCCTGCTTTCCATTGACTATGCCTATTTTAAGACTCTCGTGGTCACTTTTAGGGGAAAGAGCATTGCCTGGACCTGAGTCATACCTTCTTGCCCTTCACTCAGGGAGCCTTTTGCTCTGGGAAACAAGAATATGTGTATGAAATTAGAAGAAGCCAAGGGTGGGAGATGTTCCCTGAGATGCTAATGGGTGGATCCCTCCACACATGAGTTTTCTGTGTGTGTTTGTGTGTGTGTGTGTGTGTGAGAGAGAGAGAGAGAGAGAGAGAGAGAGAGAGAGAGTGATGTGTGTGTGTGTGTGCATTTGCTGTATGACTATGTGAGAAATACCCAACAAAACCAACTTAGGGAAGCCAAGGTTAATTTGGAGCTCACCATTTGAAGTTAGAATCCATTGTTGCAGGGGAGTCACAGCAGCAGGAGCAGAGGGAGTAGTGGGGGCAGCGGGGGCAGCGGGGGCAGCGGGAGCAGGGGGCATTGCAGTCAGGAAGCTGTGTGCTCAGTTTTTCTCTCAGGTCCTGAACCCCAACCCAGGGAACGGCACTGCCATAGTGCAGGGTAGGACTTTTCACTTCACTTACCTCACCCGGAAACTCCCTCAAAACTGTGCTCCCAGGCTTGCCTCCCAGGTGCTGCTGGGTCCTGTCGAGTTGACAGCTGAGGCCAACCCTCACAGAAACACAGCTTCTCTGAGGGAACTCACTTGCCGTGGTGGCCATTGCAAACTGTGTCTGCTTTGGGCTCCTTTGCCCGACTCTTTAAGAGCTGTTGTTCTTCCTCAAGGAAACCTAATTTGTGACCACAGCCACATTGGGGAGAGAGGAAGGCCCAGTTTTCCTTTGCTAGTCCTGAGAAAAGCCAGTTCTTTTTTCATGGAGATTTAGGCAAATGGGATATTTTAGTTCAGCGCAAATGCAACACGTGTCAGCCTATCTAGGGAAGTTCAATGTAGCAGGATATAAATTTCAGGAAAAAAACAAAAAACAAAACAAAACAAAACAAAAAAACCCATTTCTTCCAAAGAAATTCAGATTTTTCCCGGATTACGTTCAGTCAGATGTAAACACACATTTCAGCATGGGACCTTTTCTGGCTGTCAAAAAGTTAGCAGGGATTGATTCAAATGAACGATTTCATTAGGCAAGAGTTTCTGGTCGGTGTGAACTGTGCAGCCTGTGTCATGGAGTGTCCAGTAAAAGAGTGTTCATTAAAAGAGGGACAATTAACCTATTGTTGCACATATAAAATTCATAGTCACTTGGGCCAAAACATTCTAGTCATTTGATCTAGTACAGAAGGCAGGGGCAGGTTATTAGAGGGCGATTGGATGTTGCTGAGCAGGAAATTTCATCTATGATGTGGCTGTTTATCTCATGAAAAAGAGGCAACATCCTTGGAATTACAGCATGACGAACACATGTAGCATTATCCTGACACACGGTAGGCTCTTAGCAAATAGTTATTCCCGGAAAGAATTAATGCTCCTTTTCAAAAACAGCCATTACTAATAGTATGCGGGAACCTGCCTGGAAAGAGAATTTGAGACTGTGGTGTCCATATTTCTACCCTTGCCACACAGTGATGAATTCTGTATAATCTCCGTTATGTAGCAGGCTCCCTGGAAAGCACTGGAGTGAGAATATGAATAGGGGTACATTTTTTCTCATTGTGGACCAATGGGGATGCAAGCATTGACTCCAGCATCTCACAGTCAAAGGTGCAGTTAAAAGCCAAGGAAAACACATGATGCCACAGACATCTCCGTCAGCCACATGACCTCCTGGCCAGCGACGGCCATGAAAGCTTCCAAAGGAATCTTCACCCCAAGACAAAAGAAGAAAAAAAGCATCCATTACTTGCACCAGCAATGATGGGGATAAAGCTGTTACAGAACAAGGCGGTAAGAGGGACACAGAAAGACTGGTGGGAGAATGGGGTGTGAACTATTCCAGCCACACAGGCTGCCTCTGGATCTTCTGAGAACCTCCTGCCGCATGCCCCTAACAATCCTTTCCCTCTCTTTGCTTCCACTGTGTTCCATTAGACCTGGAAGCCCTGAATTATCCCTTTGCAGCCCATCCAGGTGCTGCTGCCTAACTCAACCTCGATTTAGGCGCTTTTACTTTGTCCCCCTCTCCAGTCCCAGGAGGGGGAGCGACCCGTCCTTCGCTCTGAAGCCGTTCTCATTTCTCATCTCCACCGCCTGCACCCTGAGCCCCAGTACCTTCTCCTTTCACATTTGGTTTTACTTGTTGAAGAGGACTTGTTTCTGATTGTTTTTCTGAGCTCTGGGGTTGGGCGTGGGGCAGTTTCCCCTGTGAGGAATAAGCTCACTGAAGGGGAAAGCGCTGTCTCTCCCATTCATTCACTTCAGCGACTTAGATGCAGGCAATGGTGATTTGTGTTTGGCAGGTGTGAATTTTTTCCTTTTCATGTATAAATTAACAGATTTGAGGGATGGAGCAAAGAACAATGAAACTGATGCTTTTTCTGCTAACATAATAATTTGGAATCATCTTCTCTACCACCTGTAAGCTGCTGTTTAACCCAGTTGGTATATCACACCCAATCTTGGTCTCTCTCACTTCCCCCTGCCCTACCACAGGTTTGGAAGACCCTAAGTAGGCCTGACTCTTCATGCCACTTGGCATCATGGGAGTTGTAGTTCATATGAGTAAAGGAACAGAGTCAGCGTCTGTGACCTATAGGACTTGTTCTTCCTATCATTTATTGTTTCAAGGCATCCAGGGCAGTGTTGTATGCATTAGTGATTGGTTACATTTTGGAGTGGGGGAAAGGGAACATAAACTGTAGCGTTGATAATTTCTGTGATGAAAATGCCACCAAAGCGCCAGTGTTCGCCTACGGGTTCGTGGAACATGCAGCTGGGAAGACGTGCCCACAAGCAGGTCTCATTAGCCTGGAGAGATCATCTGCACACACAACTGACAAGGCACAGGCACTCCAGGCTCGCTCCATCTCAGGGCCCCACCAGTTTGTGGGTTTACGTTGGTTATGACCCTTTCTCTCCTGATGGATCTCTCTTCAATTGAGGTTGTTTTATTTTTTTGTCCAGGTTCTAATGGAACCCAGCTTCTTCCTGGAGGCTATAGACACTAGCTTCAACCTTCTGTCTCCCTTTTCTAGGATATTACACAGACCCAAGATGGAGAAAGTGGAAGGTGGCCTCTGGTCTTTGGCTCAAGGACACATACGTTACCCTCTCATCTTGGCAGTCTTGACAACTAGGTAAAATGCCAAAGATTATATTCTGGCATTTGCTGCTGATGGCTCATCTTTTCATATGTAGCTATGATGTGAGAACAGCTAAACAAAAGGGTATTTTTGTTTCTCTTCCTTAAAATGCATAGATACAAAGAACAACATAACGACCATTTGTACTGCCAAAAAGTAGGGTGTTGATTTTCTGTGTCTTCAAAACTCACAATGATAAGCCTGGCTCTTTGGGTATTCTCTGGATGAGAACAGTCAACAGGCCACCAAGAAGCAGCTTTTCTGTGATGAGCATGCATTTCTTTTATAAGCAGGGAAAATAGACTGAAATGTCATTATGCACAATTTGGATACACCACATGATCATAACAATTTCAAGATAAAAAAATGAATAGAGCAAGGATTTGAAGGTGATTCATCCAACTGGTAACTTGGACGGTGTTCGTTTTGGATGATCAAAATATTTGAATTTTTCTTCCATTTTTTTAAACTTTTCTGGGGGAAGAAAAATATAAATATGGAAGATTGAAAAATAAAACCAGAGCATTACTTTGATAAAAGAAGTCAATGTGATTGAATTGGTAAATACAAGAAACAAGCAAGAAAGTAATTCATCAACAGAGAAGATCTGAGGGAGGCCTGTTGCTGCCCTGAATTTGTGTCTGGAGTGTGGGTAGACACCTCAGACTCAGGGTCAGCTCTTGAGACTCTGAAAACTTCTTTAGCATCACTGCAGCCTGCCACTTCCCTGCAGAAACTGAAATTTCCTTCCTGGACCATTGGTTCTAGTGATAACCAGGGAAGAGACATGAAGACTAATCCAGGAAAATGGACACAGCTGTGTGGGACGGCAGCAGATGAAAGTTAAAGATGATGCTGAGAATGCCTTGAGCAGAAGACCAAAGCAAAAAGCTTGAGTTCCATTATCCATCCTTCTGGGAAGCTGGGAGATGAGCCAAAGGGAGAAGGGACTTGAGTAAGTCAGGGTAGACAAGGAAGTGTGTTGGCAAGTCTCCAGTAACTGGGTTAAAGATGAAAGAGAAGAATTAAATAGATTCGGGATGTACAGGGGGTCAGAGAAGAACCAGGTAGGGCTCCTGGTTTCTAGTGAACACTGTCTGGGTAGAGACATGGAGCTGGAGAAGGCAGCACTGACAGTGACTTCCCCATCAGAGCTGGGTGGACACTCCTGCCTATGTGAGGGGAAGTCGGATGCATGGGTGGGTGGGTGGCTTCAAGAATTGGAAGATGGAACCATAAGGAGTTGAAAGTGGAATGTGTGCATAGTCACAGGTGTGTCTAGAGGTAGCAGAAGCTCAGAGAACTGATTGTGTCCTGCCTGTAGAAGGGGCTGGTGGCATAAAGCTGGGGAGGCTGACAGGTTGCAGGGACATGGCAGAGGGTCTGAAGCTGGTGCTCAAACCTAGAACATGAGAGGGAAGGAGCCAGGATATCAGGGACACCATACTCCCTCTTGCTCTCTCTTCTCTCTCTCTCTCTCTCTCTCTCTCTCTCTCTCTCTCTCTCTCTAACACACATACACACACCTAAAATAACGTCTTCATAGTAGAGAATTTAGCTTTTCAAGCTTCTGAAGTTTGTATTTTACTGATGACTGTAAAGGATACATCCACCCACATGCCCAGAGCAGTGTGTTACCAGCATGTCCAAAGTGCTTGGAAAATATTTTGCTGAAGAAAACGAACTATATACATGCATCCACAGAAAAGGTGAGAGGGCGCCAGAGCACTGATATTCTAAACCTGCTCTGTCAGAACATATTTTCCAGAGTAAATATGGTCAGTGGTTAAGACAGGGCCCCAGAGACACCATGTTGGTACTTATGGAAATGAAACACAGTCCTGGATGCTCGTGCGTGCACACACACACACATGGCTTTTAAAAGTTAATCGGCAGGTGTTACTATTCTCCCTTCACCCCTCTGGCCCTTTATGGTTTTTGTTTTGTTGTTGCATTGTGACCAGGTCCTCCCGTGTTGTCCTTGTCTTGAACTCTGAGACACTCTTCCCACCTCCATGCTGGGGCTTCAGATACATGTAAAACAAATTCAGGCAGTGCCTGAAGACTGTTTCCTAGACTTGCACATTGGGGCTGGCTCAGGATGGGAGGAAGCAGGCAGCACTCATTCTAGCTGCCCACAGAGAACTATGCCTGAGGGCTGCTTTGAACTCTTTAAGAAAATAAGAAGGGGTTCTTTACGGATGTCACTAATGCTGGTGTGATGTCTACGTAGAATGCACAGGGCGCGTGTCTATGACGTGTGCAGCACGTGTCTGAAGAATTGGCATCACTCCCAGAGGCAGCACCAGTAACAGCTTAGTTGGACAGTCCTCAACATGAGGCTCTGGAATTTGCTCCTGCCAGGGGATGTCTGCTCTGGTCTACTTTTTTCATGGAAGGATGGTGTGTGTGTGTGTGTGTGTGTGTGTGTGTGTGTGTGTGTGTGTTCACGGAGGTCAGAGAACAATCAGCTTTTGTTCCTCCGGTATCATCTTCCTTGTTTGCTTGAGGTGGGGTTTCTAGGTAGCCTGAAGCTCATTGATTTGCTAGTTTGGCTGACTGATAAGCTCCATGGATCTCTCTGGTTTTGCCTCCTTCTGACTGCCATTACAGATGTGCACCACCGTGTCCATTTGATTTTGTTGGTGGTGGTGCTGCTGTTTACCATGTCCTCTGGGTCTTGACCTCAGGTCCCCATGCCTGCCAGGTAAACATATTACAAACTGAGCTATTTCTCCATCTGTCTTTTGATAAGATGTCTGATTTCTTTTTAAGCCTTGGCTTCTTACACACTTGTTTAAAGTTCAAGCTTTGAGGCCAGAACCTTCTTTCATTCTGGCTTTACCAAGGAGTTGGAAATCACCAGCAACCCTGCCCAGCTGGCCTCCACCTACGGCATCTTCCCACCTCTGGCTGGTGGCCCTGCGGCTGTGGCCTCTCCCAGAGCTAGCTTCCCCGTGTAACAGGAGGATCTTCTCAGGAGGCTTGCATTACCCTCCTACGAGGTGGCTAATGAAAGCGGCAGTGCCCTCAGCACTCCTTCATAACACCATTACCTGGCTGTCCAGGCATCCCCGCTCTCCAGGGCTGACAGAGAATTACTGTCTGATTACAGTTTTGTCCGAGCTGCAGCTCCATAATGAACGAGGGTCTCTAGCTGGCTTGGCTTGGAGCTGATGGCCAGGCAATGACATCTTTCTGCAGCCTGACATGTACTGATTTTATTCAACAGGGGACCGTGGTGAGAGCTGAGTGTATTATTCCGTTGGATGTCTTTGTTGCAATGTGCTGGCTCACAGCACACAGCTGAACCCACATGTTTTACTAAACTGAGTCCGTTTCACTCACTGCAGAGTGGAGCAAGGGCTGGAGTGACAGGTTTTGTCGAATAGAAATGGGTTATTTTTAGGTGCCCACCATGTGGAAGTGAAAGTGTCCTTGAGGACTGGCCTTACTGTTATTTCTGAGGACTGAGAAAAGCAGGGTGGCCTAAGGCATGGGAAAAGGTGACTGGAGGGAGGGGAAGTTGGAGTGAGCAGTGAGCGGGCTGAGCGTTATCACCAGACCTCACTGATTATAAGACGGTAGGACTAAGATTCAGAAATAGCACCATCTGTGTGTCCATAGGTCAGGTTTTCAGCTCTTTGATGTCTAAATGTCACTCATCTGAGACCTGCATTGGCCCACGCGAAGAAGAGCTGGAGGCTTTGGCCCATTTGCGCTAGAACAAAGCTGCCTCTACATTCTTGAAAAACAACTTAAACAATCGTTGCCATAGTGACCACACATCAGAGGATTTCTCAAGCACAGCTAATGACAGTACAAGGCTCAGCTCCGTGACCCCGAAAATTAGGGGTAAAAGCAAGGAACTCAGCAGAACAAGTGAAGCTGAGGTTCCGTCAAGGCCCCCGCATTGTGTTACCCTCCGAAGGGCTTCCCCTTCCTGAAGAGGATCTCCCTGGACATGGACGGGCTGAGCTCTCAGAGAACCTGAGAAGTCTCAGCAACAATAGATCGTTTGCCCAGTGTTGTCAATCGATCTCTGAGGACTGCTCTGTCGGGGGAGGGGAGGAGGACACTGTTATCAAACTCATCACTAGGAAGAAATACTGCTGATGGTGTGAAACAAATGTGTGTCCCTTCCCAGGGAAAACCAGCTGAAGGAACACATTAGCTGCACTAACTGAATCCAAGTACTAGTCAGTATTAATTAATGTTTTGTGCAGAGCTTCAAATGTGTGTATTGTTTAAGGTCTGGAACAATTACAGCCAATAAAATGAAGCATGCGTGCACACACACACACACACCTGTGAATGGGTGCCACTTTCCTTTGATTGCTAATATAAGAGTGGAAGGAAGATTATTTTGTTCCTATGCTTTGGACACCTCCCCCACTTTTCCATAGAGGTAGCTTTTGTCCTTAGAGCTGACCACTGCAGCCCAGCCAGGTCAGTTTGAGTTCCACCAGGACCTCAGCTTCTATATCAGGAAAGCAAGAAACTTGAGCCAGAGACTGTTCGTGCCCTCAAGACTCTCACTGTTTATGGTTTGAAAGAATGTCCTTCTTTGGCACCAGAAGTAAGCATTAGGCAGGAAGAGTACAGAGCATTGTGAGAAGAGAAGAAGACCCCGGTATTTGGAGGCAGGAGCAGTAGAGGTCACTTCTGAAAAGGGGAGATAAGATCATGAGCAGAAATGGCCAGTGTGGAGCAATAAGGAGGACGAAGGGCAATCTGAACCAGCTCTGTGAATGAGAAGATGAGTCTGGTTCCAGTGTCCGTATGCTGGCCCTGCAGCTTCTCGAAGCCCACCCACATCTGCAGGCAGAACAAGACCCCATGCCTGTAGAAGCAGACTGGACCCTCTGGTTTGCCTTGGCTCCTGGGGGTAAGCAGACTTGACCAGCAAGCTCACACAGGCCTGCGTTTCTGTTGTCACCTCTGTGTGTGTCTGCCATTGCCCAAGGCAAGGCATGACCAAGCTAGCTTGCTGGCCCTGCAAAGAGAAGGAGAGCCACGAGGAGCAGAGCCGTCCTGTCAAGCTGACCCCACCCTACCCAGGCTGAGGAGCTATGTAAGAACCTGTTGCTGCATGCTGCGGTGGGTGAATTTCAGAATCGAGGCCATGGTTTTTTGCATCAGAAACCTGCTTGATGGGGACTAATATCCAGCTCCAGGGCACCAAAGTCCTATTACAGAAATAGGTTTCTGGGAAGTTCCAACACTGGCAGATCCAGACACTGGCTTGAGAGTAGATGAAGAAAGGCCAGTAGGAACCGGGAAAGTAGGAAGCTCCAGGTGGGCGTTTAGATTCCAACACGGGGAAAGAAACCAGGGAGAATCTCAGCAAAGAAGCTGAGTGCAAGCCCCACTGGAAACCAGTTACATCATTGGGGATGGCTCGGAAGGCAGGAGAGGAACGCCATAACCCCGACTTGTTTGAGCCCACAGAGACCCTGGCATCCTGTGGGGCTCATATTGGCAGGAAGGAAATCGGTCCAGATCAGGTTACCTTGTGGACTAGGATATGCCTCCCATTGGTAAGCATTAGCTTTTGTTAGACTCAGCTTCTAGGTGGGGAGCTCAAGGCTGAGAAGAGAGTAACCATCATTTACCGGTGAACAACATCCCATGGCTCATCTGGCAATATCCCCGTCCTCCCCAGAGCAGGTGTGCCCACTTAATGTTTGTAGATCAGGAACCTGAGGTTAATGAGATGGTAATTCACTCAAGGGGAGTCATCAAGAAAGCTCTAGAAACAACGTCTGAACCTCTGATTTCTAAATGCTGTGTCCTTTGAGGAAGGGCAAGATCTGTGCCATGCAGGTTGACCTCGGTGCGGCCGGTTCTGATGGGTCTTAACTTTGGCCATTAAGAACAACATTTTGCTAGTTTGTTTTCTGTTGCTGTCATAGGCTGCCACAAACGGGGTAAATTTTAAGTGATAGAAATTCACTTATCTCGTGGTTCTAGGTCTGAGAAGGGCAAGAGAGGGCCTTTGAGCTGCCTCAGAACATTCAGAGAGCATCACTTGACACACAGGACGCCAAACTGGTTTAGGTCTCTCTTATAAAAAGCCGTTGATGTCACTACAGGAACCTCATCCTCATGATTATCTCCCAATGGCCCCACCATCAACTTGTGACTTTGAGGGAGGGCTGAACTTTTTGAGGGAACCCATGAACTTTTGAGGGAACAGCTCAAACCAGAGTGAACATCCAAGGCTGATTTTGCTTTTGTTCAGTGTGCACCCGAGAACTCAGATTGCATTTGCTTCCTCTTGTAGAAAGCATAGGGAGGTAACTTTAAACTCCAGCTTTATGGGGTTCATTCTGTGGGCTCTGAAAATCAACAAGTTGTGTCCTTAGCTACCGCAGGTACTGCTGAGTAGTCAGAAGGAGCCCGCACAGCACTGTACGCACTGACCTGTTATGATGCCAGCGCAGAGGATACCCACCCACCCACTGCTGCTCAGCCTTGCAGGTACCCTTCCTGGACAGGATTTCTTCTCCTTCTCCTCCTCCTCCTCCTCCTCCTGCTCCTCCTCCTCCTTCTTCTTCTTCGTGAAAACTTTTTATTATACTTACGTATTTAATTCACTTGTGTGGGTTGAGGGTACGCAGGTGCCACTACCTATGAGCGAAGGTCAGAAGATGACCTTGGAGAGCTGGTTCTCACCTCCAGTGCATGGGATTCAGGGATTGTACCCAGGACAACAGGCTCAGTGGCAAGCACCTTTACCCACTGAACCTTCTTGCCAGCCCCTTGGCCATTTCTGAGCCTTCATATCCTTCGGCTGGGAAATAGCCCATGCCTTTGTAATCTATCAGTACTCACTTGGTAGCTGTCAGTAACTACCAATAAGGGCAAAAAAAATTAATAATAGGTGAAGTTTAAGGATGCTAGCAGTCTACAAATTGTGCTATCCGTGCAATGATCCCCAGCAGGCTCTGAGAAACTCCCAGTCCACCAGCAAGATGACACATTTGTTTTGCCTGAGACACACATTTAAAGTGTATGTTCGCTGTTCCAAAACATGCTCTAATAGGGTTGGTTTAATTTTTCTGGCTCCTAATTCAAACACTCGACTGCTTTAGTTGTCGGTGACTAATTGCAGGTTCGTATTTGTGCAGGAATTACTCAAAGCTACTCTTAAAAGCTCTCTGCATTCTCGGGTGACTCACCTCTCCCTGCCCCACAGCTAACAGCAGGATTATAGCGAAGGTGCTTCAGGAAGTCTTCGGAGTGGATTAAGGTGACAAGCTGCTTCTGCTCCCAGCTTTTCCCTTCGTGTTTACTCATTGCATTTATTTAGAGTGTGTGTACATGCCCGCAAGCTCAGGCCCAGAGTGCATCCCACAACACAGGTTACGGTGGCCCGAGGACAGTCTGTGGGATCATGTGAGTTCCCAGGGTGGAATTCAGGTCGCCAGGCTTGGCAGCAACTGCCTTTGTCTCTCCTGAGCTGCCTGGCTGGCCTCGTCCTGTTTCTCTTCTCTCGGTTTCATTTGTTTTCATTTCTATTGAGTGTATGTGTATACATGCATGTGTGTGCCTGTAGATGCATGTTTGTATGTATGCAGGTGTGTGTGTATGTGTGTGTGTGTGTGTGTGGCCTTGGGTGTCATTCTTCATGATCAGTGCATCTTGGTTTTTGAGACAAAGTTTTTCTCCTTCAGGGAGTTCACAGGCCAGTGATTTTCAGGGCTTCACACACCTCCACCTCTCCAGCGCTGGGATTAATGCACACAACAAATGGCAAGAACTTTACTGACTGTGCAACCTTCCCAGGCACCTAGCCATGTTCATTTGTCATTTTCACTGAAGAGCAACATGTAAACACAAACATTGCCAATGAGGATCCAGACTGAAGAGGTCCCCAGTGTGGCAGGCCTGGGACAAAAGTGAGGTGTCGGCACCTGGAAGGCTTCATGGCCCTGACCTCTGCTGAGTTCTGCCACCTCTGAAGCTCTGTGTAAACGGGGGCAGAGTCTAAGCTTTTTTGTCCAACATTTTGTTTTCCTCACTGCTGGTGAGTTTCCTCCACATCTGCTGGGCTTTTGATTTTGTTTCTTTGGTTTATAAGATGGGGTCTCACTAAATTGCTAGTATGAGCTTCAGTTCTGAGTCCGAGGACCTCACCCCACTCCTGAGGGGCTGGGATTTCAGGCACACACAACCACACTCAGCGTTAGCAATTGCTCATTTTTCTTGCTGTATAGAATTCTATAACAAGCTACAATTTGTTTATATATTGTTAGTTCTGACCCTAGTAACTAAAAAAACTGGGATTCCCATTTTCAAATATTTATCACTCATTTATTTAACAGCATTGATCCATTTATCTGACACTTCCCTTTTTTGGACTTCTATTTATTTATTTTAAAATAATTTTAACCTTTGATTTAAAAATATTTTAATCTATAGAAAAGTTGCAAGAATTATCGGAGGAATCCACATTTCTTTCTTTGCCTAAGATTCATCAGTTGTTAACTCTCTGTGACATAAGTTGAGCAGTCTCTTACTCTCTCTCTCACCTTCTCCCTCTCTTTCTATCCCTTATCTCTTTCTCCATCCTTTCACCCCTTCTTTTACTGGTCAATAATTCTTTAACTTAAGTAGCAGATGCCAAAATATCTCATCTTTAAATATTAAATAGAACACATGAAATGCAAGTATGTTTTTAAATCCCCAAACTGCAACAAAATTCAGGCAGTTTAACATCTTCAGGTACTACTGCATAACACATGAGCACACACAATTCATTGTTTATCTCCATAAACCTGCAATGGTATTCAGCTCTGAGCTGACCTAGGAGCTGATCTGAGTTAGCTGTCACACCTCCTTGTCCCCATCAGTCTGGTGTAGAGCCTTCTCTTTCTCCTTTCTTTGTTTTCGATGATACTGACATCTCTGAAAAGGGAATACTCTTCTTGCTGTGGCCAATTTGAAGATGGGGTTGTTTGTTGAAACTCTCTGTTTTGGTTGGTTACTGTTGCTATAACAGAATAGGGCAGACAACGATACTTTGCTAAAAATAGAAACTCACTTTTCACAGCTCTAGAGACCAGGAAATCCATGGCCAGGGTGCTGGTGTCTGGTGGGGTCCTACTGAGAGGTTCCAGGTCTGGGTATGTGTGGCGGTGAGGGCCGTTTGAATGGCAGATGGCAAACGTGAGTCAGCAGGCTGGTGAACAGTGTGTGGTGCTTCCTTTACAAGAATCTCAGTCTGGTCCAGCAGGCAGGAGGCCCTCCCGCCACCAATTGAAGGCCCTCACTCCTGGGAACAAAGGGCAGCAACACCTCGATTTTGGAAAGGACACACTAATTATTGTGTTTAAACCAAAGATGACAAATTCACAATGTGTTGCCTTCACCATGAAAACCACAGAACATATTCACTCCTCTCTCAGTGGGTGACAACTCAATTGTTCTGCTGTTTATTTGTATTTAATTATATGCATACATACAGATGTTCATGGAGCCACATGTTTGCATGCTAAGCTTTACGTATACTTATTTATTTATAATTAAATGACTTCTTTATTGCTTGGAATAGTTCCCTCTTTTCTGGTGGTAGCAGGTTTGTTTGTTTGTTTGTTTGTGTTGTTGCTGTTACTGTATATTTTGAGACAGGATCTCTTGTATCCCACATTGGCTTTGAACTCCTTATGTAACCATGACAACCTTGAACTTCTGATCCTCCTTCCTCCACCTTTCTGGTGTTGGCATATATGGTTTACCTGACTTTAGGGATTGATGTAGGGAACTATGTTCCCAGCCCTTTTCATTGGTTTTAAACAATTTCCTATATTGATTGTAAAGCTGACATGACCTGACAGTGTTTCCCCGGATTGTCATTTGTTCCTGGTGATATTTTTCATAGATACTTTCTCATACCTGTACTCATAACATGACCTTTATTTCTGCCTTTGATATTTCATTTTTCTCAGATACAAAATGTAGATTTGCCTAAACTTATGTTTTATTATTTTGCTTTTGTTTTTATTTCTTTTAAAGATTTATTCATTTTTATGTATACGTGTTTTGCTTACATGTGTGCCTATGTGCCACATGCATGCCTGGTGTCGTCAGAGGTCAGAAGAGGGAGCTGGAATCCCTGCAACTGAAGTTGTGGATGGTCGTGGCCCCCACCAGAGCTTGGCCATGCTAACACACTGACTGTGGACTTCCAGAAACACAGCCACCATGTGGGTGCTGGGAGCCAAACCCATGTCCTCTGCAAGAACAGTAGCTCTTACTCACCGAGCCATCCATCTCCTGCTCATCTCCTCGTCCCCTCCTATTTGCCCTTCACCCTTACAACTGCTCCCACCCCCAAATAAAACACTCAAGCGAGCAAGCGAACAACGACAACAAAGCATAGAGAACACCTCGTTGTGGAGGCCGCAGCACGCCACGCTGCGCCCCACGGTATGACCCTCTGTCTGTACATCTTCGCGTGCAGATGCTCGTAGCCATGAGTCATTGATCTGATTAGAGCTCTCTGGCTTCTGTGACACCATCGATATTGGATCCTCACTGTGACTCTTCCCAGTTCCCCTGTTGTTGCCCTGTGTCATGGAGGTCCTCCCGCTTTGGAGCAGCAGGACTGGGCCTTTCACACGCCGCAACCATTCACAGATGAGACAGCGTTTCTGGCGGACCAGTTCAGAGCCCTGGATCTGGGCCTGGATGGTAGGGCTAAGCTGGTCAGCGAGTAGGCTCTTCCTTCTCGGCACCACCAGGGCCAGCTGTCCAGCACTGGCTAGGCCACCCAACGCCATTATGAGCAGTAAGAAGGGTCAGCTTTATACCCTTGTGCTCTCGGGGCTGGCTCATCTGCACCCATGCCTCCACGGCCAGCTCCACCGTGCTGCTCAGTCAAGGTGCAGGGGCCCACTCTCCCTCGTGTTGCAGCCTGTAAGGGGATTGGTTAGCTATCCTGATCTCACACCCTAGGGGCTGGCTTGCTGTATTGTCCAGGCAAGATACAGGGGGCAGGGTTAGCTCTGCTGTTCTCATGACCCCAGGTCAGCTCTCCCAGCAACTGCAGGGGGCTAGGCTAGATGAGGTAATCACGCCCACACCAACTCATGCCGGATGAGAGGTGGGGCCCGCTCTCCCACGCTCAGCATGTACCTTCCCCATTTAAACATTATTTCTTATGTATTTCAGGATAAGAAGGAACAGATACAGCTTTTGTCTATGCAATTAGCTTATTGACTCAGTAGTGTTTGTACATGTATAAGAACATACAAATCAATTGTAAGAAAACCACTGCTTTGGTGGGGAAATAGATTAGGACTTGCATGCTTATTAAACAACTGTTCTCAAGATTTGTAGGCATAAGAAGAAAGGCCCATGCTGCTATTAATTATAAATTGAATCTTGAGGGTAGAATTGCCTTCTGCTAACTGAAAGGTTGCATGGCAATACTGGGTGATATGATCCCTCTGACCCCACACTGGCTGATGGGAGCTAAGAATTATGGGAGGAACAACACCTCTATTGGCACTAAAGCTTACAGAGCCTCTTACTTAGAGAAGCTTCCATCAAGGACAGCAGAGATGGAGTAGTTGATGAACACCCAGGAGGAAGTGAAGAAAAACTGCCTGGGAAGCAAGATGAGGTGTCCTCCAGGCTCCCCCAAACCCTGGAGTGAGAGTACACTAGACTCTGAGGCGACATATGAGGAAGTTGTGACACCACTAGCAACATGGAGAACCAAAATCGAGGCTCTGAGAGACAGAGTGGTATGTGCCAAGGATGCTGAGTGTCCAGGCCCGGCAGGAGGCGGCCACTGAAGTCAGGAGGCCATAAAAGTACAACAGACCTGGTGGCTTCTGAATGACAAAACTGTGTTTCTGGTCATTCTAGAGTCTGGGAGTCCACAGTCAGCCTGTCAGCATGGTTCAGCTCTGGTGGGGACCTCCTCTATGCAGAACACTGATGGCTGCTGCTAAGGTGGAAAGGGCCTTAGCTCCCTCAGGCCTCTAATAGGACAGTAATCCCCTGCTAAGAGCTCCACTGTCAGACCCAACCTTTCCCACTTGGGTTTATGTGTTAGCCATTTTTTTCCGGGGGACATGAACCTCCAGCTCATTGCCCAGCACCCCTCTGTTACATTTCCCTCTGCGGCATGAACTGCCATGTGTACTGTGCCTTTGGTTTTATTATCCATCTCTCATCAGTGAACAAAGGTTCTATGGCAGCTTGAACCTGGGTTTGTCTTTTGATTTACCTGAGCTCCCAGGTGTTGCCCAGCAAAGAGGAGCTGGCCAGGCGGTGGGAACTGGGAGACACTCAGGTCTTGTATGCCGCCGTCTTCGGCTTCCTTTCACTCTGCAGTGGTGCGGCATCTTCCTCAGCATCTGACCTGTTGTGATCCTGCTTGTCACTGAAATCCATCCCTCCTGGCTTTGAAGAGTGTGCAGAGAGTGGCAGATGCCAAGGTCCTAGAGAGGAGCAACCTGGCACTTCAAAGGACAACTTTCTCTATCTCCTCAGTCTCTCTCTCTCTGTGTTTCTCTGTGTCTGTCTCCCTCTGTGTCTTTCTCTCTGTCTCTGTCTTTCTCTGTGTCTTTACCCCTTCCCTCTCATCTCTCCCCTTCCTTCCTTTCCTGTTTCCTTCTTTCCTCTCTGTTGTATTCCCTGGCACTCCTATAGACAGAATTCAAGCTGTAAGTAATTTACCAAGTGTATAAGTGCCACAACAGGGAAAGATTAGGATCCCTGAAGGGCTCCGGTTCAGAAGTGGAGTTGGGGTACAAGTCTGGTGTGAGTGGAAAGTTCTTGAAGGCTGGTCACAGCAGTGGGGGTGTGGGACATCAGTATGCAATTTTCTATACTCTCTTATTTTTGGAAGTTTCCAGGATAAAGGGTTGAAGAAGGCACTGGTAGGCAGTTTGGAGGAAGTAACATACACAATAAACAGACCATGAATGCCAGGAGGCCCACACTTACACTGTTCAGCTGAAGACCTGCCCTTGGAACAAGAATCCAAACCCTCTAGCCACCTGCAGTCCAGTCTCCCGCACCGGCCCTGATGGCTACCTTGCTGAAATGGTTAGAGCAGATCTGGGACTCAGAGCTCAGAAGATTTCTCTCAGCCATCACCACCCAGGCTCTCTGCCCTTCCTCCTAGAAAATATTCTCAATGAGCTGACAGCTGGGAGAATCTTATCCGGCTCGCCGAGAGTTAATCTAACAATGTTATCTGTGTGCACAGGGATTTTTCAGAACCTTGCTTCAGAGGCAAAAGAAGTTGCGAGCCAT
Source organism: Meriones unguiculatus (assembly GCF_030254825.1). Classification (NCBI taxonomy): domain Eukaryota; kingdom Metazoa; phylum Chordata; class Mammalia; order Rodentia; family Muridae; genus Meriones; species Meriones unguiculatus. The sequence goes on from NC_083362.1 coordinate 73,749,712, forward strand.
TAGTGGAGTAATGGCATGCTCATCTGTCTAATGAAGGGTTTGAGTGGCACACACAACTTCTTTTCCATGAATACACAGCCTTTCAAAAAGTCATTAAAACCATATCTGTGCTAACAATAGTCACCTTCCCGGTCTCAACCATTATAGGGTTATTAAGAGGTCTCTGACCATACTTGAACATCAGCATCGGAGTGTTTTATCTGTTTGCAAGAAAGGGAATGACATACGTTTGCACTTGATGCTGTCTCCACCACTCTTTTGCATTCTGATGGCTCCTTTTCTGGTGTGAGAGAGAACAGCAGGGTTATGGTCATCTGGGTCAGTCCCTAGAGAGTGTCTTCCTTCATTTGTTTTGTTGTAGGAGACTAGAAGTCCAGGGCCTTTGTGCAATAGAGGCTTGGTAAGTGACTACGCAGAACAAAAACACAGGATGGCAAAATGGACTCCTGTCAATTCCTTTCAACAAAAACTTTTCCCCAGGGGCAACAGGGTGTGTGAGCTGAGGGAGGAGCCACTCTGTGTTCATAGTGCATCAGTCGTTTGTTTTGTTAAGAGGTATTGATAATGATAAATTGGCCTTAGGTAAAAAGGCTTATGGAAAGGGATGATTTTATTGATTTGGACCTGGCTGGTCTGCTGGAAGTTACAACACCATTTTCAGTAAATCGATTGTGTCTGGTTTGAGAAGGCTTTGCACTGTCTCTGTCTTAAACTATATTTAAATAATTGATCAGGATTTGCGTTTGTTAATAACCTTTAACTGAACTGTCACTGGCCTGTGTTGGTCCCACAAATCAATTTGTGGGTGGTTCATTTGTCTTTGTAACATTTCTAAAATCCCTGGTATTTTCCTATGTTTAAACTCTATTCAGTGTTTAGTTTAGAAATCAAGGATTCTGGTTTATTATTTTGCTTTGTGTGTGTGTGTGAAGAGACACTGAGTTTCTACCCTCTTAGTAGTTTATAGAAAGACTAGGAATTTGTCCTCAAAGTATGTTTGTTTATACCCAAGGTTGCCTTATTCATGAGTCACATTGGATTAGAGTCTACACTAATAGCACCATGGGGACCCCCAGTACAAAGAATAACGGGGGATAACTGAAGAAACCACTCAGGAAATGGGTGTGGGGGGCGGGGGAGCCTAAGGTCTCGGGAACACAGGTCTTTGGTGGAGAATGCCAAGGAAGTCAAAGGACTAGTGAAGCCTGCCATCAAGAAACTCCTGTTTCTAATCTGCATTCCCCCATGCCTCAGCCTCTACTCAAGGCCTTGCACACAGTAGCTCTGTTCAGGCAGGGTCTGGGGAGGTAAGCAGCCAACTGAATCCTCCGACGGCAGCATTTCTCTGGCTTATATGTTTGGCTGTGTGTCTGGGTCACCACACCAGACTGAAAAGAGCATTGTCGTAGAACCAAGGCTCTGTCCTGGTAATCTTGAAAACTGGGGTTCAGAAGCCAATAATAGCCCCCAGAGAGTACTGTGAACTAAATGCATGAATGGACAACACGCAGTAAAATTGGGAGAAAAGTGAATGTTTGGGGGAAGATAAGGAGAAATTGTGTTTCTGAGGAGCTGAGGCTAAACATTCATAGGGAGTGGCTGGTGGGGCTCCTTCTGATGCTGATCTCTCTGCCTCGCACCCTATGGGCTTGCTATAGGCCAATCTGATGGGAGCAGTTTTTTAGTTGAGGTTCCCTCTGCCCAAATGGCCCTCATTTGCCAACTTAACAAAAAAATAGCCAGCACAGTTGGGCTATGTGGTGACATCATGTTACAAAACAAAACCCATTCAAAGTGGTTGCTCCCGAGTTCTACCATCTCTTCCAGAAACCTTTTTGATTGCGGTCCTGTGAGATTATCCAACCACACCCCATGAGCCATGGCAAGTCAGGGCTCTGTATAGGGTCCCAGCTTCTTCTGATCACTGTCTCAAGACACACATGTCCTACTATGTTCAGGGCTCTGTTTGTGGGTATCAGGGATGCTATGAAAGAGCACAAGATCTCTGCTCTCAGTTCCTCTGGTAGAGGAACAAGGAAGAGAAGCAACCACTTGCAATGTGTAAAGAATTCCTCTAGGGCGTTGATTGAGTGAGTGATTGAACTCGATGATCTTATGGGGAAGGCAGTGCTCAAGCTCAGAATGTATGTGAATCTCAGCAATGACCTAAAGGAACACTTACAGCTGGTGCAAAGTTTGAAATTCCCATTTCAACTAGAAGCTGTTGATTAGTTTCACATCAGAGTAACCTATTCTGGTTTCCATTTGGAAAAGACCACTCTGACTGCTGTGTGAGAGTGAATGGAGCCGAGTGAGAGTAAAGAGCCTACAAAAGTGCAGGAGGGGAGAAGGGTTGGTAGTTTTGACGGGGATGGGCAGCTCCGGCACTGAAATGGGGCGTGTATCCTAGCTGCTACATGATGTGGGATTCGTGGTTGCTGTGAATGCAGGAAGAAGCGTCGGAACAAATGTACCCTAGTAGGCCTCCAATTCAGCCACAGGGTTGCTGTCCCTCCCTTCAGCAGCGGAAGTGGAAGTAGAAGGCACGGGAGAGTCTGGGTCTATTTCCCAGCAAAACTTTTACAGGCCGCCATGCTCTGGGCAGTAACTGCATTGAGATTCACATCAGACTCTTATTTTCTGTATTCCCTCATCCACTCTGACATGGCTCATCTCTGGAAGGAATGTGATGAAGAGAAAATGTCAGTGGCCACAAGGCTACTCTTGTTACCTCCAGTTAAATTTACATGAAGTCAGTCTTACTGTGTCCCTAGGTCTGTCTTCAGGAAGATAGGAGACACAGAGAGAGCTTGTTTTGTTTGCATTTTGAAAGGATGGCTGTTCAGCATTTGGAATAAATTATTCCAATATTCAAGTCTCTTCATATCATTTGATAGTTTAGGGAGGATTTGGATTGGTCTACTTATCCTAGAAGATTGAAACAGCGTCCTCTGCATGCATTAATATGGGAACAAATTTTAAAAGAAAAAGACTGGCATGCAGCTGAGAAAAGCAAGCCATCATAAGCAGAAACAGCTTTTAAATCCCTTTATAATTACCCATGATACCTAGCTGGCTTGCAATTGTAAATAAGGTGGGTTTCACGCAAAGCTATATTAAGCTTTCTCTCCAGCGTGGTTCACCTATTTGAAGTTTCTTTTCTTTTTTAAATATATATATATATATATTACAATTTATTATATATCCCAATTGAAGCCCCCTCCCTCAACTCCTCCTAGTCTCACCCTCCTTCCCTCTTTTCCCCATGACCTTCCCCTAGTCCACTGAAAGGGGGAGTCCTCCTCTGCCATCTGCCCATAGCTTATCAGGTTTCACCAGGGCTGCCTGGATCCTCTTCCTCCGTGGCCTAGGAAGACTGTATCACCAGGGGCAAGTGATCAAAGGTCAGACAATGGAGTTCATGACAGAGGCAGCCCCTGCCCCCCTTTCCCAGGAACCCACATGGATACTGAGCTGCCAATCGGCCACATCTGAGCAGGGGGTCTAGGACCTAGCCATGCATGGTCCTTGGCTGGAACACCAGTCTCTGCAGGGCCCCTAGGCTCAGATATTTTAGCTTTGTTGGTCTCCTTGTGAGTCTCCTGTCCCCTCCACGTCTTTCTATCCCCTTCCTACCTTCTTTCATAAGACTCCCTGTGCTCTGCCCAAAGTTTTGGCTATGAGTCTCAGCATCTGCTTTGATCCCCTGTTGGGTGGACCCTTTCAGAGGACCCTCCATAGTAGGCTCATCCTGTTCCCACTCTTCCACCGCTTCTGGGGTCTGTCCTGTTTGCCATTCCTAATGAGATTTAAGAACCATCTCTAGGGTCCTTCTTGTTTAGCTTCTTTAGGCGTGTACATTTAAGTATGGCTATCCTATATTATACAGCTTATAAGTGAGTGTATACCATACCTGTCTTTCTGTTTTCTGGGTTACCTCACTCAGGATGATCTTTTCTAGTTCCATCCATTTGCCTGCAAATTGCATGATTTCCTTGTTTTTAATAGCTGAGTAATATTCCATTGTGTAAATGTGCCACAATTCTGTATCCATTCTTCCAGTGAGGGACATATAGGTTGTTTCTAGATTCTGGCTTTTACAAATAAAGATGCTATGACCATAGTTGAGCAAATGTCCTTGTTGAATGGTGGGGCATCTTTTGGGTATATGCCCAGGAGTGGTATAGCTGGATCTTCAGGTAATGCTATTCCCACTTTTCTGAGAAAGCGCCAGATTGATTTCCAAAGTGCTGTACAAATTTGTACCCCCATCAGCAATGGCAGAGGCTTCCCCTATTTTCACATCCTTTCCAGCATGTGTTGTCACTTGAGTTTTTAATCTTAGCCATTCTGATCAGTATAAGTTAGAATCTCAGAGTCATTTTGATTTGCATTTCCCTGATGACTAATGATGTTGAGAAGCATTTCTTTATGTATTTCTCTGCCAATTCTCTTGTTAATTATAAATAAGGTGGGTTTCATGCAAAGAGAATTTGTTTCTTTTCTTTTTTTTTGGGGGGGGGCAATGAAAAGTACCTTAGGGAAGATGAGACATTTTGTCACTAAGTGCCCAGAAATGTCCCAAAAATAACATTGATCTTCTAGCAACCTGTCCACTCAGCCCCTCCTTAGGTGCCAGCCCAATGGCTTTACAGTATAAAAACTGAAGAAAACAATAACTCTGATGGCAAGAGAGACACCTGACAAAACTCAGATGAGGGACAGGACTATGCCACAGTCACGGCAACGAAGCTCTGAGGGCCTGTGACAGCCGGCTGGGGCTTAAAGAGGAATGACAGCACAGCGTGGTGTGCCGTCCTGGATAGGGAGACGCTGAAGAAGTCTGAATCTGGTGGCTTTCATCAGTAATGTGTTACAATGAAGATTAATTAGCTATAGCAAATGTAGCATACTAATCTAGAATATTAGTAGTCAGGAAAACCAGATATAGGTTCCCTTAGTAAACCTCATTTCTCTGCAAGTCCAAAACTGCAAAAATAAATATATTATCTATTGATCATGTATCTATCGTCTCTATCTATCTATCTATCTATCTATCTATCTATCTATCTATCATCTATTATCATCTGGACTGGGGATTGAACCCACGGCCTTACAAGTTGTAGACAAGTACTCAGTCCTCGGTAACTTTATTTTTAAAATAAGGGAGGCTGGGACTTGGAAGAGGGCTCGGACAGCAGAGTGCTGGCTGTGCAAGCACAGGAATCTGAACTCATAATATGCCAGGCACAGCAGAGCATGCCAGTAATTCCGGCTCTGGGAGGGTAGGATGTGAAGACCCTGGGGTCTGCCAGCCAGCCATTCCAGATGGATTGGTGACCTCCAGGATCAGTGAGAGAGCCTGTCTTCAAAAATAAGGTAGAGAGTGGTAGAGGAAGACATCTGATGTTGACCTCTGGCCTCTACTCACATGGACATGTACATACACAGAGGCAAAGTACAAAATAAGTAAATGAGACATATATGTAAACTATCAGTGATCCAGAGATGATCCTGGGGCTCTCTGCTGGGTGTTTAGTCTGTTTCTTATCACTTCTCCATCCTGTAGCTTTGTATTTTATGTATAAGGAGACACTTTTACAAAAAATTTTGTCACCCAGAGCTCTGGGGCTCTGTGCTATCTCAGTCTTGTAAAGAATTAAACCACCAGGTTAAACAATTTTGATTCATCATATTTTATATCATAAAACCACCACACAATTGAAACATTTAAAAATCCTTCCTCCTCCCTCTATCCTAAATTAGCTTATGTTCAGTGGCCTCCCTCTCAGGATTCTGAATAGGTTACTTGCAGGCATCAGGATTCATACAGGCATCTGCTGATGCAGCCCCTCCTTTGCAACTACTCCACATACTCTCTCATCACAGAGTAAGGTGGAAATAGGCAAGCTGAATTGCCCTGGTTGTATCTTAAATTATTTACGGCCCAAGGTGAGAGTCAAGAATCCTCATTTCAGCCCGAAGTCCCTGGGCAGGGATGGGTTCGATCTTTTCTTCGCAGGATCATAACACATTTTCCAATCTAAAAATTTGTGCCTTCAGGAAGCTGGGAAGATGAAAGACTTTTGCAAGTCTTTCCCCTTAGAAGGTGTTCAGTAAATACTTGTTGGTTTGGAGTGGGGCAGGTGAACCATGTGACCAGGGACCTGGCCCAGGGCAAGCCTGAGCTCAAGATGTGTCCAGATCCTGAAAAATCTCAGTCTTGAGACGAGCAGAGGAAGAATGGCTCCCTCCCTGTTCTGTGCCTACATGCCCTGGTGCATGAAGTCTTATGACTCCAACCTCTGCCATCCTTGAGGTAGTCACATAGGCTGGTGACCAGGACGTGTCCACCTAGCACCTGGAATTCCTCTCCATGCAAATGAAGTATTCCCAGCACCTAGGCCCCAGCCAATGATGTCCCTTCACCCTGAAAACCCCTAACCACTCCCTCCCAAGGTTTATATAGTCCTTATTGCCCCCAATAAAAACAGCTGTATCACTGAAAGAGGTGTATTAAAGATGCCCCCCCCCCAACCGCTGAACCAAGATCCTGCTAACCCACCTGGCTAAGCTTCATCCCAGCATCTGTAAGCTTTGGTGCCTAGATATGCCAAGGGAAAAAGTAGAGCCCAGGCCCCAGAATTGGAACAAATAACATGAAGGGAATGTGTGTGCGGAGTGGAAGGGACATGACTGCATTGCCTCAAACCCAAATATCTGCAGAATCTGAGGTTCAAGGATGCAAGTTCCATCTTGGACCAGTATCCTTGGACCATCCTGCCATTCTTGGGTTTTCTCACTTGCCTTCTGTCCGAGACCTGGCTTAGTATCAGTGCAAACTGGCCTCCCCCAGCACTCTGCAAAGCCACATTACTTCCTCGGGTTTTGAGGATTTGGGAAGGATCAGAGCACCCATCATATGATCCTAGGCCTTGAACTGAGGGTATATCTGTTGCCAGTCCGCAGAGGGCATTAAGAACCACTTGGAGTAAGTAATGACAGAATGGCTTAGTCTTGGCATAAACTAGAATTTAGCCCTGTGAGAAAGGACATTGAATCAGATGTAAGAAGGCTTATGTTCTGATTTTCCCTCATCTGGATGGTTTCAGGCAGGTGACCTCCCTGGTGAGCAAGCCCATGTTGAGGGTTAAGGGAGAAATACATAAAACTACCCTATAATCTGGAATATGGCTTGCTTAGTACAGTGATTGTCTGCCCTGCAATCCCTGGGCTCTAGCCCTGGAAAACACTTAAACCAGGCATGGTGGCACCAGAACTAGAGAGGCAGAGTCAGGAGGATTAAAAGCTCAAGATCATTCTTGTCTGTAAAGCAAGTTTGAGGACAGCCTGGAATACAAGAGAACCTGTCTCAAGAAACACAAACATCAACAACAAAAACATCAAACACACAAACAGAACCAACAGCAGGTACCCTTTCATTTTGAGATATACAGGATTTTTAAGTGAATCCACTGGAAATGTCTCGCCTGTCAAACATCTTACCTTATGTTTTGCAGCTAGATACGCGTTAGAAATTACTCCCAATGGTGAGCAGTCTTTTCTCCAATACAGCTAGTGGTGTGTGCTGATCAGGCTCCAGGGATCAGAGTCATCAGTATTTCTCAAGACTCCTGTTCTATCTCAGCATTCTCTGTCCCCAAGGATAGTCAACCTTCGTGTTTATTACTGGTGGTCTACAAGCAGGGATGTCTACCAAGGTCTTCTGAAAGGCCTGTTTGTTGGTATTTGTCATCCATTCTCTTATGACCACTGAGAGGAAGCTCTGCGGAAAGGCCCTGGTTGGTCGGTGTCTGCCATCCATCTATTCTGGCCGCTGAGAGGAAGCTCTGTGGAAAGGCCCTGTCTAACTGTGGTTTATGTGGATGTGTGTGGCCACTTGATCCCTGCAAGGGTTGGTTACTCTCAGGGCGGAGGGGCACATCTCCTCTGGCTTTAGAGTTTCCTGCTCTAAGATGATGGTTTAGCTCACTAGATGCTCTACTCTGGCTCATAGAACAACCATGAACAGGTGTCCATGCTGAGCTGCCTTTTAGGGACTCACGTTGCAGAAGTTTCTACCATCTTCGATACATGGCTTCCAAGGCTATCACGGTAGTCTCCATCCTGGTCAACCGGAAAGAAAAAGGCCATAGGGGAGGGTGCTGAGTGCTAAAAAAGACCACATGAGCTCAGCTCAGGGGAGTACTTGCTTGTTCCATAATCCATTTACTGGTGTGTGGCTGGCCACACCAAAGAAGAGCTTGTAGATAAGAAGTACTTGTTTCTAGAGGAGGAAGAAATGGGTTTTGGTCAACAGGTATTTGCTAAGTAGCAGTTATTTGTCTAGAGCAAATAACTGTGTGGAGTAAGTGTCCAACAAGCACTCGCCCCCACTGAATAATTTATGAAGTTTGAATGAGGATGAGATGTGAATAACCATTATCATGGTCCTCTGAGAAGCTCTTGAAAGGAGCTGATTTTCTCCCTACAATTTCTGAGGATCTTCCCCAGCACGAAACTGGTCTTCCTGATTGTGCTGTTGCTGTGTGCAGGACACTAAGCTCTGGGCTACAGATGTGCCCCTCCAAATAACACCGACCCCTGCCTTTAAGGGATCCTCAGCGCATCAGTTGTCTGTGCGTCAAACTAGATGTATCTGCATGTGAGAGTCATATACTGTTATCTTCATGCCCGGAGCTGCACCCGCCTCAGAGGATTTATATAAAATCCTTTGACACAGAACCATATGTTGAAATCCTTGATGGAATATTAATCAAACGTTTCTATGCAGCCTCTGCAGCCCTGATTGAAAATATGCTGGTAGAAGTAGCCTTTTTAGGGAAATTACACATCTCACACGGAAGCTAGTAATCAAGCCTTCCCACTGCATCACAATGGAAGCGCAGAGCCGACAGCTTATCCAAATGAAAAGCAGGGCTTTTCATTCCAACTGGGATGCGCAGCTACTGCGATTAGAGAAAAGTGCGTGAAGTTTCTGAGATTTGCTTTTTGCCTCTTTGAGGGGATAATGATGAGGAAAAACATCCTAAGCCACCATGTCCTGCCATGAGAGGGTCAGAGGAGGCTGCTGATGGACTTGAAAAGAGTCATGGGAACATTTTACATTACTGGTTCTGCTTAGCAAGAAACAGCGGATATCAGGAGCAGAGGAAGTATGAGACCTGTGGAAGAGAGGAGCACTCAACCTGGGTGAAATGGTGTGATGTCAGGGGCTGTGTGGGTGGGACAATATCCACATTCCAGTGCAAGCAAGCACTGTACTTCTTGAGTACTTAGCAAGAACGTGAAGCATGGTGGGAGAAAGTTCTGGCAAGTCTGCCACTAAGGGGCTGGAGAGAAGGTGAAGTGCATACCTTACAAGTGAGAGGACTCGAGTTCAGATCCCCCCAGAAACCGTGTAAAAAGCTGAGTTTGCTATCCTGTGCCTGTAATGTCCAAGGAGGACAAGATAGGAGGTAGAGATTCGTAGATCCCTGGATGATTACAGACCAGCCAGCCTGGCAAAGTTCTGATCCAATGAAAGAACTGTCTTACATAAAAAAGCAGAAGGCACCTACCTGAGGCATTGAAGCCTGTCCTCTGACCTCTACACCTGTGCCACGCGCACATATACATGTGACCTACACAACACACACACACCAGAATAAGGTTGATTCACATTGCTGCCTTGCTCTGCACCCATCCTAGAGTGTACAGCTGCCCATCAAGTGGCCAAGAGTAGGCACCGCTTTTTGCCTTTGCTTTATTCATTTTGTGTAGTGTAAGACAGTGCAACCTGGAGTGGTGGGCAAGCTTTCCGTCATGGTGACATAGTACCTGAGGGAAGTCAGCTTCCAGCAGGAAAGATTATTTGGACTTGTGGTTTCAGTTTGCAGTAGCTCAGCCGGACAGGTTGTAGGCCCGTGGTGAGGGAGAACATGGCAGCAGGCACATCATGTGCACATCATGGAGGCTGGAAAGCAGACTGAAGAAGAGGCTAGGCTCTGATGCTCCATTCAGAAGAACATCGCAGTGACCTGCTTCCTCCACTTGGGCTCATCTCCTAACGTTCTTGCCCTCTCTGCCTGGTACCACTAGTATGACCCAAGCTCTCAGCGTATGAGCTTTGGGGGGTGGGGCGGACACTAACATTCAAATTACAACACTAGGTGTACTTCTAAAGTCCTCGGATCTAGTCCTCACTTTTTCTTTTGAATCCAGGGCACCAGCTCACCCAAGAACCATAAGGAATCACTTCCCATTTACACAGTGAGGTTCCTTTCTCGGCTGGAGGCAAGAGGCAGGCATTCCTTGCAGGGTGAGCTGCACACTCTTCTAGGGTCTGCACTATGTGTGGGCCAGAGCTGAGCATGGCACTGAGTACGGTAAACTAAGGAGAGATCAGGCAGTGTGTTGCCCAAACTCAAGTGTCCAGAACCAGGGTTAGAAATTGGATGCAGACTGACAGCTTCTTACTTGCTACAAACCAGAGAGGCAAGGAGGGAGCTGCAGGGTGAGGATGGGCTGAGACTTGCCTGTGCTTTTCTTCCCTGGGAGCTCTGATGTGCTGAGGACTTTATTCTTGGCAGGAAAGGCTCAATTTAAGCAGCCTCGGGTGGAACAAAGAGCACCTATCCACTTGTGTTCTCTTCCCTCTTCCCCCAGTAAAGCAAGTAGGTGAAGTGAGAGTCATTTTCCAGGCCTAGGCTTCATCTTTGTAGCAGCTTCTTCCATACTGTTATGGCCACAGTGCCTGGCAGGAACAGCTGACGGGAGGAACAGGAGGAATGGTTGAGCTGAGTTTGCAGTTTCCAAGGGTTTTAGTCCATTGTGGTTGGGAAAGCATGATAGAGTTCATGGTGGCAAGGAGGCTTCTCACCTTGTAGCAGGTCAGGGAGAAGAAGGAAGACAGAACCAGAGGAAGGTAGAACCAGAGCACAGGATAGACCCGTCAAAGACCCAACCTGCTTCCTTCAACCAGTCCTCATTTCTTAAAAGGCTGCAGGACCATTAAGTAGTAAACAGGACTAGTTAGGAAGGCAGCTTCCAACACAAGGTTCTCTTGTGCTGTGGGAGAAACACACCTTAACTAGTCAGAAACACACACACACACACACAGGGGTGGAAAGAGGCACGCACATGCACACATACCAAAATAAAGAAGAAAAACAGTAAAATAAAGTGAAGCTGAAAGAGCTCATTTGTGACTTGTGCGTTTAGAACTTCCACTCAAAGCTCATACAATAAATCATGAGTTCAAACCCACAGCAAGAAGAAGGAAACAACAGGACATGGAAGACCAGTGAAGGCGTTGAAAATTCCCTGGACAAGGTTCAGAAAGGGTTTCCGAAGAGAGCTTGCCTGCTGGCTCTGCACAGCACAGCCTTTCTGTGACTAAGCCTGTTTGAACCAGGCGTAAACACTGACACTGATCTCAGATCTCTTCAGCTACAAAGAAGTGAATTCATTGTCCAAACATTAGGCCTCATGAAAGTGATGTGGCCAGCATTCTTATATATGTGTGTCAAATAGCTCCGAGAAAAGACCACCCATGATTCACGATGACTCATATTAAGTCATGATTAGCAACCCCAAAGAAGCTGTTCTGGGCAGGATTACTTCAGGATTTGGTGACGTAGTAGTTTTCATACAAAAATTCAAAGGAAATTAAACCTATCAGTGAGGCAAGTATTGCACTGAGTTTAAAGTTAACACTTCGCTAACTTTCAAAGACTTAAATGAGGCCCGATGGGATGGCTGACCAGGCACAGTCAAGTGCTGCCAAGCCTGACAACATGAGCTTGATCCCCAAGACCCACACGGTGGAAGGAGAGAACCGACTCCCAGGGCTCGTCCCCCACATGCACTCTGCAGCACATGTATGCACTCACATACATGTACACACAAAAACGAAAAATGCAGGAGGAAAACTTAACAATTAGAGTAACGGTTCCTATGCCAATGAAACAGGCTACTTTAAATGAGACTATACTGCTGTACTCTGAGCAGCTCTCTTAGCCATAGGCACGTTTGCAACCAAGGAGCTGGGATAGGGCACTGGATGTTCTCCTTCAGGAGAACATCTAGGCACATCAGTCATGTGAAGGGAATTTAGAATGCAGCTCCGCATGTAAGAATGGCCCACTATTGTCATCATTACCTGGTGCTCACATCAGGAACCTGGTGGCCTGTGTCACTGTGTCACCTCTTACCCTTGTGCCGTTCCTTTACTTTGGCTTTCTAACTATTCCTTAAATGCGTATTCTCTGGATCCTCTTTGTTCCTACTGCCAGCCAGGCCTGCAGTTTTCCCTCCTGGCTTCGGATGAGAAGCTGAAGCATGAAAAACTCAGTAAAATATTTGAACAGAGAGTTCATAAAAGAAGACGATGATCAGTGAGCCTATAAAAACATGCTTAACACCATTAGTCTCTGATAAAATAAAATATAAAACCAAAATGAGATGCCACCTCACATCCATATTAAAACTGAAAAAAACAAAGAGAGAACCAAATGCTGGCCAGGTCATGGAGCAGCAGGAACTCTGGCATGTCGTTAGTGAGACCCTCAAACAGTGCAGCCGCTTTGCAAGATCTGTGGAGCTTTTTTACTAAGCTGAACATATACTTGTCCCACATCACAGCAAATCTCGTAGACATGCAGAATCAAAATATGTCTATGAGAAATCTTGCAAGTGAATGTTCATAATAATGTTATTTATTATAGCCCCAAACTGGAAAAAAAATCCCAGTGTTCATCAGCAGGAGACATGACAGACAGATTGCTGTTTCTTCATACAGTGAGGTGCCTTTCAGCAATAAAGTGAGATAACTACAGATGTATTGCAAAGGCCTTGAGTGAGCAAAAGAAAGCAGAAAGCTCTATACTGTGTGTTCCATTTACCTGGAGTTCAAGAAGAGACACAGCTGATCTGTGGGAGGAGAAGTCAGGACTGCAGTTACCTCTGAACGTAGAAACTGGCTGGAAAAAGCTATATACTAGCTAGTGTTGTGTCAGATGAATACAAGCTAGAGTCATCCAGGAAGAGGGAATGCCAACTGAGGAGTTTCCTCAATCAGACTGGTCTGTAGACAATCTGTGGGGGCATTTTTTGCTTGATGATTGATGTGGGGGACCCAGCCCACTGTGAGTGGTGGCATCCCTGGGCAGGTGATCCTGGAATGTTTAAGTAAGTGAACTTAGCAAGCCGTAGGGAACAAGCCAGTAAGCAGCACTCCTCCATGACCTCTGCTTCAGCTCCTGCCTCCAGGTTCCTGCCTTGACTTCCTTCATGATAGATTATAAACTATAACCTGAAACAAACCACATCTCAAGCTGCTTTAAAATAAAAAGCAATAAAAAGCAGCTAAGACAAGCAATAAAAAGCAAGCTAAGACAAGCTCCAAAAGAATGCACTAAAATTTTGGATTTTATTCTACCTCATTTGCATGACCAGATTCATAGAATCAGATGGGATTTTGCAGCTTTTTGGCTTTCAATATAAGAACTGTTCACACAGAGCACACTATAGTTTTCAGGAAATTTACCCTGTAATTAGTGAATCTTTTCCAATTTCAAATTTGGATTTTTCCCAAAATATAGGACAATTTACCTCATAATAATGATTTCTTATACCCAGATTGAATCTAAGATGCTGGCCTTCACTTTGGGAGGTGAGAGTTTAGTCAGCGGGACACAGCCCTCAGCTCTCATCTCCTCCAAGCTCCTCAGTGTGTTTGATCCATTCATCTCCAGAATGCACCTGCTCCCTGGTGATAGCAACACCGAGTGGACAGCACTGGCCCTGCTGACTCCTGCACCTGAGCACAGGCTGTGCAGGTTCCCCACAGGGATCTTCTCTCAGTCACTGTGACCTCCTGGAACCTGTGCCTGCTTACTTTAAACATGCCCATCAACCTCCCCTCTTAGAAAGCTGTTTGCATAAAGTCGTGGACCCCTAAAGTCCTTGGTTCAAGGGAGAAGGGCGTGTCTCTTTGTTTCTCCCGCTGCCTGTACCCTTGCCTTCCACGTGGGCATGGTGGCAAACCTGGAGGCCACGTACTCCCCGAGCCAGCAGTTAACTACATCTTTATCTCCATCTTGGGTCTCTTCTAAGCATGGGAAGAGTTTTGTTAGTTACTTTCATATTGCTGTGAAAAGACACCATAGTCACGGCAACTTATTAAAGAAAAAGTTTCATTGGCCTCACAGATCAGGGATGCATGTGAGGGAACAGCTGTGCCCCACGCAGAAGGGCACACTGGGAATCCTGAGAGTCTTCAGAAATCTCAAAGCACAGCCCCCAAGTGAAACACTTCATCTAGCAAGAGGATTAGGCCACACCTCCTAATCCTTCCCAAGCACTTCCATTAACTGTGGACAAGGCATTCAAACATAGGAGCCTATGGGGGCCATTCCTGTTCAAACCATAGCAGGTGCTTTCTATCTCAAAAAGCCTAATTTACAGTATTTTGTTGTATGATGTTACTTCTATCAATTCTGATGTCATCTACAAAATCCAAGCTCACCCACTACATTCTCTGGGCCTTGATTGTGTTCCTGAATGCTTCCCAGGATGACTCCCCACGCCACAGATACTGACTTTCTCTGATGTGCCTTGTGCCATTAGACTGGTGACGCTCTGTCTGGAGTATATGACACTATCTCCACAGTGTGTGCAGTGCCCCTTAAGTCCTGGACCCCTCACTGGGGTGGAACTCAAGGCTCATGCCTCTGGATTCATACAGATTTAGCTTGTCAGCAGAGGCTCCATCCCTCCCTGTATGCCTGGGAGACTGCATCTAAGTTAACGAGACGTTTAGGTGTAACTGCTTCGTAATTGTGAGGATTTTGTGAGACGTTTGAAGGGTGCTGTGTGTGGGTCCAGGCAAAGCACAATGAATGAACTTCTGTGTCAGATGCAGCATCTTCACCCTGGCTGAGCTTTCTCTTCACTGCTATGTTTTGGTGTCATGCTCCCAAGCACACAGCTTCTTCATGTTTTTGCACACTAGCTGACATGTGGTAAGCTTACAGGGAGTGTTTGTTGAGAAAACAGATTCACTCAAGTAATGAATTAACGAAAAATCTGTTCTTCACAGAAACTGCAACGTAATGAATCAGTTACTGTGCCCAGCAAAATGCTGTCACAACATTAACCTAACAGACTGAGCAATGAGCACATCAGGAATGGAGAACCTGTTTCCTGTTACACTTTTATTCAGATATGTGTATGATAGTGCCCGTAAGAATTGAACTTCATGCAACTGGAACTTTAGGGAAAAGATTGTTTAAGTGATTTTTTTAAAATTATTATTTATTTTGTTTTGCTTTTGAGACAGGGTTTCTCTGTGTAGCCTTTGCTGTCGTGGACTAGCTTTGTATACCAGGGTGGCCTTGAATTCACAGAGATCGGCCTGCCTCTGCCTCCCTGAGTGCTGGGATTATGGGTGTGGGACACTGCAGCTGACTTTAAGTAAATTTCTAAGTTGCTATTTATTTCTTAAATGTTTTGTATGTATGTGTGTATAAAGGTATATGTGTTGATGCTCTCAGATGCATGTGTGATCTCAACATGCATGTGTGTTGAGATCAGAGAGGTCAACTCTAGGTGTCATTCATTCTTTAGGCACCATCCACCTTGATTTTAAGACAAGGTCTCTCACTGGACCCTCTGGATCAATAAGACAATCAGTGAGCTCCAGGAATCCTGTCTCTGCCTCCCAGAGCTGGGATTGTAAGCGGCTACTATGCCAAGCTTTTTATTTAGGTTTATGTGGCTGTGGGAGGCTGACCTCCGGTCCTCATGCCTTTACTGACTAGAATACCACCTCAGCCCTATTTTAAAAATATTTTTAAGATGGCTCTAATTCTTAGGGGTGTTATTCTCTCATTAAATTTCAAGATAAATTACCAGACGAACAAGGTAAAAAAAAAAGGGGGGGGAACCATTTTCCAATAGGTTCTTAAAGTTTAGAGAAATCCCATCCTCAAAGTTGTAATATAATTTTCAGATCAGAATCCAAATACGTGAATGTGATCTTTGAGAAAGTTTCTTTATTCTTGAGAATTTCACTCCTGTGTGCAAAGACATCTGATCATGTTCACCTGCAGAGCCCCCCATTCAGTTACCCCATGCCCCACATCCCCATCACCAAATCTTCCCTCCCAACTTCATATTTGTTTTTTTGTTTTTTAATAACCCACTAAATACCATCTCTGTAGGCAACAGAAAGCCAGAACTTCCACCCTAGAGTTTTGCATCATTAGCTTAAGATGGTGGTTGACACGCTGGCCTGGTTACATATGCCTCTCTTGATTTTGTACCGTCATTCCTAATATCCCAGCATGTAGGCCTAAGGCACTGTCTACCAAATCCAGGCTTGGCTGGGACCACTGGAGCCAATCACATCTGACAGATCCTGAGCCTCTGGTGGTCATCACTCCAGGATCTTTCTCTTCTTAAGGAGGCTTAGCATTTGCAACTGGGACCCGCGCCAGCACTGTTGACACCGTAGACACTGGCCAGTCCTGGGCTCTGACTGCAGGGCAGCATCTCCCCTTGCCTGAGCACTCGGTGGTGAGCTGAGCGGCAGGAGCTCCTACACCTGCTTCCAGAAGAAGCAGACATGATGACGGGTGCTCCAGTGACACTTCCATCCAGATCAAGAGGCGGTGAGTGGTGCTCTCAGGAGAATGGGAAGAGGGCTAAGATGAAGATTCAGACATTGTCACGGAAGCTGCAGCTAAGTGCCATCCTTCCTGTTAGTAAGTAGCTGGCTGAGAGCTTCTCCAAGAGGCCAGAACTCAATAAAGAGGTACTTAGCTTTTTTCCTCATTCAACATTGAGTAAGTTCTAGTATAAAATTTGCAAAAATTATGCAAATATTTCTTTTTTTCATTCATTGATTCCCCTTTCCTCTCATCAGCAACGTGCTTCTGTGGTAGTGAGATAGCCCACAGTCTCCTTATCCACGGGGAACATACTTCCTATTCATACCTCCACGAAAGACAAATGTATCCATCACATGTCAGCGTGTGCTTATGGTTTTTGTAGTCAGAATTCTTGGACCAATGTTTGTTTCCCCCATTGATGTCATCACTTGAAATATGTTAGGTTTACTGATACATTTTTTTTTTCTGTTTGAATTTTAGTTTATTTTCTCCCTTTTCTTCTCAGTCTTGCAGAGCTAACTAATTTCCAGTGTATGAAAGATAACAGGATTCTGAACATGAAAACTGTACACAAAATAGTGTGTCCACACTGCCCTTCTGGGTCTGTTCCCACCGACTCCTCTGGCCTGTTCTCACTCCATCTTTCCTACTTGCCTCTGACCATTTTCACAAATGGCCAATTCCACCATTTGTATTTTTATTTCTTTTTTTTTTTTTTGTTCTAGTTCCCATTTGCAAGCACAAGCACCCCTCATTTCAAAGGCTCTAATAGTACTCAAAGTTTTACGTGAGAATATTTTGTCCTCCCCACGCTTTATTCCTCACAGCTGCCCCTTTCTTTCAATACCTGGAGGATCCATCTAGGTTCTTTCTCTGATCTTTGTCCAGTCTCAGCCTGGTAAGAGTCACCTTGCTGGGATGAACACCCACATGTGCAGCCGGGCCTTTAATCTTTCCTGCTGCATGGAATACAGCTGGCACATTTCTCCCCATAAACCTGGACCATTTTGCCAATAGACTTGCATAGCATCCTCCCACAGCCTGGCTTCCTCATTCTATTAGGTGGCATTTGTGTCAATTTTAGGGGGACAGATGTACACATAATCTCCCTGCTAATTTGGGACAGTGCTTTGGGATGGTTTTTAAAGTTCTTTCTTCTCCCTCTCTCTATTCTTCCCCCTCCTCCCCCCCTTTTCTCTCTCTCTCTCTCTCTCCTTTTCTTTCCTCTTTCCTTCCTTCTTAATGACCAAATTTGGAATTCAGGTTTAGTGAATGGCTAATACTCATCAACATCTTGATCCCTGATGAGTAACTTTTCAAAGATTTCTGTACTTTTCTAGTATTTAGTTCTTTGTTCAACAGCATTGTTGTTGTTTAATCTAGACTTTGAAAATGAGTTCACTTGTTTGAAAATTGTTTCACTGTGCATCTTTGATGTCAGGTTTTCTTTCTAGAATAGTTTTTCCTTCTAGGTTTCTTTGGAGTCCTTCTGGTTAAAGACTCTCAACGGTTAAAAAAAAATATTTTGTTCATGAAAAACTATCTCCAATTAGTTGCTATTTTTATGTGTACTTTCTGAGTTGCAATGCCACACTGGCTTGCAAAGGATATCCCTGCACTTTTTCTGGCTCCATTCAAGCTAACAACAAGGCAAAGGATTTGCCTCTGTGTGGAGCCAGGGCTCGGCTAACCTGAGCTCTGCCATCCCTTCTTGTGCAGCCTTGCCCAGGGTTTTGTTGAAGAGATATTTTGAGAACATTAAAGAAACAAACGAAGGTCCAACTGGTCTTTGAGCAGATTTGCTTGGATCTCTAGGGATTGATAATGGGTATTCCAGACTTTACTGGATTTTGGTCGCAATATGAATGACTGGGGACTCAGGCAACATAAAGAAAGAATGACTATTTTGCTAAGAAAGCCACACCTTCAGGATGAGGTTGAGACAAAGAAAAAAATACCATGTTTGTGGTGAAGCACCACACACAAAAGCATTCTTCATCTGTGACACCATATTCGTGAGGTGAGTCATGGCCCAGCAGCATTAGTGAGCCAGCCAAGCTCCAGCGGGAAGTCTCAGATTTTAAAGTGTTGACGAAGGAAAGAGAAAGCATTGAACTTCACATTATCTAACTTCTCAAGGGGATCTCAAACATTTATTATAAATCATTTCAATCAAGTAGAGAATGCTGTGCCTGCTTTGTATTTAAATCTAATCATATGAGCTCTCCAGATATTACAAGAAATTAATTAGCTTAATGTGATTTCTATTTATACTGACTAGATTGAAAAAAAAAGAAGAAGAAGAACCATTCCTTTTCTGTTTGAATTGTTGACACCAGACATGAGGAACTTTAGTATCTTTAATTTTATGTTTGTGAGGGGGTTGGTGGGTACACACATGTGTTCACGGGCATGGAGTCAGAGGACAATCCAACTGTCCTTCCTCCAGTGCCACTGATCTTGTTTTGGAGAAAGGGTCTCTCACCGGCCTGGAATTCATCAAGTCAGCCAGGAGGACTGGCCAGCAAGCCCCAGGGATCTGCCTGTCTCTGACTCTGGGATTATAAGCATGTACTACTATGCCCGACTTAAAGAAATAATAATAACCTTAATTTTTTGTCATTCTTAATATAAAAGGTGAAGTCCTTACTGAATGAATTGGGGGCCTAGTGGGCTTTGATTTTCCTGGCAAAGTGAAATCTTCATCACCTGCATGAAGTCTCGGATCTGATCCCAGTTCCCCAAAGTGCCCCATGAGGGACTCCTATTCCCTGAGACCCTGCAGCCTCACAGGTGAAGTGAGTTGTTTTAGTTTAGAACTTCAACTAGCCAGAGAAAGCCAAGATTTACGTGAAGAATGCCACTGGTGAGTTGCAAAGGAAGAGGCATTGCAGATGGGCCCAAATCTTCCTGAAGGAAGAGCTGTAAGCAAGGCATACAGTTGGGAGTGGGAGAAGGAGAGAGCCCTAGCCCCAGTTAGCAGCTCTTCAAATGCACTTAAAATTGTATTTAGCACTGTGAGTATGTGTATGTGTCCACACTGTATGCATGTGGAATGTATGTCCACACTATACGCATGTGGAGGTCAGAGGACAACACTTTTTTTATTAAATTTATTCATTTTACATCCCAACCACAGCCTCCTCCCTCCTCTCCTACTGGTCCCATCCTCCCACTCTCTTCCCCTTTTCCTCTCTTCCCTTCTCCTCAGAAAAGGAAATTCCCCATTACAAACAAACCCACCCTGGCACATCAAGTCATATCAGGACTAAGCACGTAGAGGACAGCTCTCAAGATTCACTTCTCTCCTTCCACTAAGGGATGCTGGGATTGAACTCAGGTCACCCGGCTTCTATTTCCCTGCTGAGCCACACCACTGGCCCCAGTTAGCAGCTGCTGACAGATATTATAAACAATCTAGTCCTGCAGAAGATGGGGACCTCCTGAGCTCAGTGTTGATAATGCCAATGTCTTCAGATTCCATGAAAACACATCAACCAAACTGTGAAGCCACAATGAACGAAAAGACACAGGTTGCTTTTGGAGACAGGTGCTCCAGAACTCTTTAGTAACCTAGAGATGCAATATTTTAGGATTTTAGGTGTAACTTCGAGCTGAAGGATATGCTAGAAGGTTCCATTCAATCTTAAGAATTCAGGGAGGTGAGGTGACAGCAGAATAATCATGCGTTCAAAGCCAGCCTGGGTTACAGTACAAATACAAAGTGGGTCAGACTGGGCTACACTGGCGGACCCCTGTATTAAAAAAAATGCAAACAAACAAAAGACCCAAGGTTTGGAGAGAGAGTAAATCTCAGCTTGATCCCCAGTTCTGGATGAATAATGACACAAGGTGACAGCGCTTTCACCCACTAAGCATTGTTCTAAGTGACAGCTCACTGCTCAGGCATTTGGAGAGAAGGACTCGGCCCAGACAAGTAGGACATTTTCAACAGTAAACAAACGTTCAGGAGGAAAGGAGCACTCTTTTAGAGCCTGAGGCTGGTTGCTTCTGGAAGCCTTGGAAGCCTGCCCTGGTGTCGGTTCTCTCTTCAAATAGAGACTTGTCCCCCCAGCCTGCATTTTCCAGCCTAGTTGTCGTACTGTGCGAAGTTGGCTGGGACCCGTGAGATCCTGGCTGTGCCTGCAAGCCTACTGTGCCTGAGTGCCCCTGCCATACTTTCGGAGACTTATTAACTAGTAACTGACACTCATCAAAGAGAAAGCATGACTGGAAGTCACTTCACACTGTAAAGTGATTTTCAATGGGAGGAAAAGGCATGTGTGTTCAGTCACCCTGGCGCTGTCTTCTGGTACGGGTCTTGTCCTGGAAGTGCTGTTGGTGGTGAGGTCCATCCAGGTCACACATATAAAATGTGAGGTCTCTGGAGGCGGCGTCTCAGAGCTACAGGCCGGTGTAACTTCACAGGGCCACCAGTCCCCTCAGGAGCTGTGAACCCAAGATCTCAACTTCTAATCTACGATGGAGTGGGATACAGCTGCAGTCAAGAAAATGGAGTCAAGATTTACTAAACCATCACTAGAGTAAGTCCTTGTCCAGTGTTAGCCTAGAGTTAGAAATGATGTACAGAGGTGGGTCCACTTTTGAACATAACTGTAGTTAGATGGAGGGAAGAAAGCAACTCATTGTCAGCAGAGTGTCTGTCACTTCTCAGCTGCTGTGATAAAACACCGTGAGCAAGGCAGCTTGTAGAAGGAAGGGTCTCAGGTGTATAAGAACATCCATCATGGTGAAAAACACCAAGCAGCAGGAGCAGAAGCCTGAGCAAAAACACCAAGCAGCAGGAGCAAGAAGCCTGAGCAAAAACACCAAGCAGCAGGAGCAGAAGCCAGGAGCTCACGTCACTAACACAAGCACGGAGCAAAGAGAGCAGCAAGGAATGATGGGAGTCTTTAAACTCTCAAAGCCCACCTCAGCTGACACACTTCTTCCAGCAAGACCACACTTCCTGAATCTCCAGGCAATGCTACCAACTGGGGAACCAGTATTCAAATGCCTGGGGCTGTGTGGGACATCTCACTCAAACCAATACAAGCACCTTGAGGACTGGCTCTACATGGGAATTTTTTTTTTTTTACATCATTTTCAAAACTGGTATGTGTTCTCTAAGGTGTATACAATGTAGTTAAAATATACTGGTTGGATGTGCTGGCCTGTGGAGGCTGAGGCAGGAGAATCCTAAGTTTGAAGCCAGCTTGGTCTCAGAAAACCACTACAGAATGACGTGCTATAAGAGGGGAGAACCAACATTGGGAGAAATGTTCCACAGAGATTTCCATATTTCTGGCCATACACACTCTGTTCCCAGGCAACTGGGAACACCTTAAACCCTGAGAGGACCACACAGCACCAAACTGTGGCATTTTCCCGGAAGGAAAATGGTAGCCCTAATTCAAAACTCTGACTTAGCTCCAGGGGCAATGGCAATCAGCTACAGAATGCAGAAAAAGGCATGAAAACCAAAGGTTCTGGGAAAGTTCAATAATCATTTTTGAAGTCTCTCCATTGTCTCAGAAAATCATAACCACCTGCAGCCAGCCAAGGAGGGGCAGACAAGTGCAGTCAGCACATAGCGAACAGCCCAGGCAACTCTCTCAGGCTCAACTCCATCTCTCCAAGTAATTTGCTCTGGAAACTCTCCACAAGCCCCTAAACTGACTGGCAGCTCCTGCTCCCTCTCCTTCCTCTGCTTCCAGGGGATGGGGACCGGGTTCCTGGGTGCCATGTAACTTGGAGGCAGGCCTTACCAAGTCTCTGTCCTGGTTTACAGTCTGGTGACTCTGGACCATCTATGGATTCCTGTTTATTTTAGGATACAGTGAGTAGAAGACTAAGATCCCTCCCCCACCACCCCAACCTACCCCACTGTTAAGGAAGCATCTCCATGGTTCTTAAGACGAAGCCCTATCACCGCCCATCCCCCATCCCTGAAAGATTTTATTGTTTCCCTTTATTCTCTCCTAGTTTTCTGTGGGAGAGGATGCGTGGGTGCATGTTGGGGGGTGCACATGTGTGTGGGTGCATGTGGAAGCCACAGGTCAACCTTGGGTGTCATTCCTCTGGCACCATCCATCTTGCTTTATTATTATTATTAAATTTATTCACTTTATATCCCAGTTGTAGCCCACTCCCTTATCTCCTCCTGGCCCCACCCTCCCTCCCTCTTCTCCCCTATCCCTCTCCCCTAGCCCACTGACAGGGGGACCCTTCTATCTGACCCTATCTGTTCCCTTCTATCTGACTCTAGCCTATCAGGTCCCATCAGTACTGCCTGGATCCTCTTCCTCTGTGGGCTGGCTAAGTCGCCCTGCAAGAGGGGAGAAGTTAAGAGCAGGCAACAGAGTTCATGTCAGAACTAGCAAAGATCATCCTGAGTGAGGTAATCCAGAAGCAGAAAGACACACATGGTATATGCTCACTTGTAATCGGATATTAGCCTTATAACATAGGATAAACAGACTAAAATCTACAGACCCATCATGCTTTTGAGACAGGGTCTCAAATGGACCTGAAGCTCACCAAGTAGGCTAAGCTGGTTGGTTGGTGAGCTCGAGAGATCCTCCTGTCTCTACTTCCTCATCACTGGGATTACAGTCACACACCACCGTGCCTTGACTTTTTTTTTAACATGGGATCTGAGGATCAACCCGGGTCCTAGTGCTTTCCAGGCTCTTTGCCCACCAAGCTGTCCCTCCAGCTCCCCATCCTTGTTTTCACTCTGATCAACTAGACAGTCAGCTCCCAGGGCAGGGACTTGTCCTCTGTTTCATGTTGCTCTCCTCCCTTATCTTCTGAACATTCTAGAGGTTGTTTCTTGGTCTTTCATCTAATGTCAGCAGAAGAAATCACGAGCGGACTGAGTGCTGCCTCTGCCACATGTCTGTGCTGGGGAAGAGCAGTGGACAGTGGACAGGGCAGAAGAATTTATAAACACGGTGGTCTGAAGTGAGCTTGAAGCAAGTGATGCTTGAAGCGCATCCCAGAGGGACGGTCAGGGCTGAGCAGAGGGGCTGTGCAGGCAAACGGCGCTCCCCGCCAGACCTCCTTCCACGTTTTCCAAGCACCTGGCAACAGAGTCCTGCAGGGAGAAGATCCAATTGTTCATCTAGGCTTATTCTTGGCAGACCAACATGTGAAAATAGACGTGTCAGTCATTTTCACAATTTCCAGGGAGACTGCCAAGTTCCCAGCAGGACCAGGGGTGGGAGCTGACGTGGTCGGTGCGCACCTGCTATTTTCCCATTAACATTTTGCTGTTTGGGGCTACTATTCTGCCAACTTGTCAGGAGATTTTATCTGTTTATATTATAATGTGTGAATTCCACTTTTTTGTGTGTTCAAATTTTTTAAAAAACAGATGAAGAGTTGGTATATATATATATATGTATATGTATATATATATATATATATATATATATATATATGATTACAGAATCTTGGCATTTGGCATTCTTTTGAAAATGCATTTTCATTAGGCAGAGACTGACAAAGTTGCCACTGATCTTAGTTCTTTGGGCTTACCCCACCTGTAGGCTCCCCGTCCTCCCTCGATGCTTATTTAAATAAATGAAATTATCAGAAGTACCGCTGTTATGCGGCTATGGTTTGAATGTGCCCCCTAATTTCATGTGCTGGAGTCTCTCTATCTCAAGTGTGTTTGGAGGTGGGGGCCTTTGGGAGGCAGTCAGGGTTAAATGGGTTTGTGAGGACAGGACTCCTTGGTGATGTCAGTGGCCCCTTAGAGGAGGGATGGGACAGAACAAGCTGTCTCTAGCTCTCCCATGATGCCCTGTGCTGCCCGGAGACTGCACGGTCCCCACCAGCAGGAAGTTCCTCACCACGTACCGGGCAGGTGATGTGGGTGCCAGGCAGTCAGAAGTCCCACCCTTCAGAACTACGAGCTATATGAGCCTTTCCTTTCCGTAAGTTACTCGCTCTCTGTTTGGCAGATGTGACAATCAAGTCCCAGTGTATTAAGTGACTTGCCAGGGTCCCGTTGCCTGTGATTGGTGGAATTGGGACTGGAAATTGGACAGTTGTCTCAAGGACCGACATTGTCAAACACCACATCCTGCTGCTCCTGAAGTGTATCCTATCTGGCATGAAAGGAAGAGATTTCTAAAACAAACACAAATAAGATGGCTTGGGGGTCAGGGAAATGGCTCAGTGGTTAAGAGTGAGCACTCACTAAGCAGACTGGAAAAAACCTTTACCTGGGAACCTTGGGCTTCTTGTCTGTGCAGATGCCATGAGGGCAGTGCTGGTGCTTGCAGGGACTCACGCGAGTTAGGAGATGGCCCAGCCTGTGGAGCAGAGGAGCTGGTTGGTGCCATTGAAGAATGTATCATTATTTTGTCATCGTTGGGGGAGCGGGGAAATCACAGTGAGGGAAACAACCAAAATGTAGTATTTTGGTCCATTCTAACCATGTTTCTGAGCTCAGAATATTTCAGTATTAAGTTGAAAAGTCAGCTAAGAAGTGTATACTGAGCCTTCATCGTGTCCCAGCACAATTCTAGGACTCCGATAAAGGAGCTTAGAAAACTTACATTCTCTGTGTGCTGTCTATCGTTCTCCACCTTAGTCTGGGACACAGGTCTCTCACACAGCTTGGAGCTCATCAATTCAGCCAGACTGTCTGGCCATCAGTCTCCAGGGCTCCTCCTGTCTTCACACCTCTCCTTCCTGTCCTGTGGTTATACACGTATGCCATCGTGCCAAGCTGTTACACAGGTTCGTGGATACAAACTCGGGTCTTTGTGCTTGTGTGGCACTTTACTAAGTGAGCCATCTTCCTATCCTGGAAGCTGAGAGGGGGAGAGAGAGAGGGAGAGAGAGAGAGAGGGAGAGAGAGAGAAGCAAGGGCATGGCAGCCTTGGAAATAGTGTCATTTAACTACCAGGAAATCTACCTTTGCACTCATTCGATTTTTCCGGCCTCCTCTGTATTGAACATGGAAAAGGTGAAGCAGCATTGTTGCACCCTGTGGGGAGCTTCAGCTCAGAGAGAGCATTTCTGAGGACCTCTGGGACTCTGTTAAGCCTTCAAATGCATAAGACCCCTCTCAGTCAGGAGGTTAGAAGGCGCAGTTTCCCCTCAGCTCGCTCCAGCGTGTTTTGAGGTCATGTGTGGAGACCACCCTCAGACAAGAGCACCTGGCACTGGCTGCACACGTTCCCTTGGGGGTTCTTCCCGCCTGGGAGACTAGTTTCTGTGACTCACAGGATGTGAGATGGTGTGAGGAAGAAGGGAAGGTACACCGAAGTCTGCAGCAAAGGGGAATGGACCCCTTCATGTCTTTATGGGTGTATCCCAAAGACAAGCATTAATTTCCTGGAAGATGTCCCCAGAATTCTTTTGACTATGGAAATAAGACAATGAGCTAAAAATCCAATCGTCAGCACATGTTTCAACTTGCCATTCATAGCCGATAGCAATTTGGCTGGCTTCTGAATAACCAAACAGTAAAACACAGTTACATATTAGGAAAGCTGCAATTTACAGCCAGTGGAAGAGAGGGGTGTGGCAGGAATCTTCACTTCCAAAGGAAGCCGTTCACCTTTGTTAGCATGCAATGAAATGCATGGAAAGTAGTCCTAGTGGGAAAATGAGACCCACAGACACTGATGGCAATATACGGGTCCTAGGTCATGGCTCCCGCCTAGGGATTGAATGAGGATCTTTGTAACAGCAGAATACTACATAAAGGCAAATTTCATTCCAACTGAGAATTTGGTTTTTTATATTTCTCTCTCTTTCTCTCTCTCCTATCCGCTCCCCCACCCTTTTCTGTTCACCATCATGTCACAGCATGAGTGTGGGAGACAGTTTTCTCCTTTCTCCATCTGGGACTCAAGGGTTGATCATCAGGCTTGATGGTAAAGCACCTTTACCCACTCAGGCATCTCAGAGCCCACAGTTGAGTGGGCTACCTCTACTGGTAGCTCACTTACTATGGGTGATGAGCAGACAACCCTGTCCTGTGTACCATAGCCATGCTCCAAACACTGTGACCATACCCCATAGGCCAGAAGCATGCCTCAGCACCACAACCATGTCTTATTTACCATGTCCATGCCCTGTATACCATAGCCACACCTAACTATATCCCATAACCCATGGCCATGCCCCAAACAAAATAACCTTGTTCAATGCACCATACCCAAGACTATGTCCCATGCATCATGCCCATGCTCCAAACATGAGCATGTACCATGCATGATGACTTAAGCCCCACCCTGGTCTAAGGAGCTATTGGTTAATTGGTAGCTGCCTGAAAATGGAGAATTAGGATTTATTATTAGCTGATTTTTAAGATTTTTATTTTGGAATATGAATATGTCACCAACTATGCCTAGGATTTTCAACTTCTTTTCCCTTCGATGTTTTTGTTTTCATTTTCTTCTTTTTTTTTAAAGATTTTGGTTTTTTTTTATTATTTATACAACATTCTGCCTATAATAAGATCACACCAGATCTTACTATAGATGGTTATGAGCCACCATGTGGTTGCTGGGAATTGAACTCAGGACCCTTGAAAGAACAGCTAGTGTTCTTAACTTCTGAGCCAGCTCTCTGGCCCTATTTTCTTCTTTTATTAAGTTATTTCCTTACTTTACACCCAATTACGGATTCCCCTCCCAAGAGTTAGGTTTTTTTGAAAGGGGTGTCTCATAGTAAGTCAACCACACTACGAGGAATGGACATCTACCCAAGAGTATCAAGACAGCACTAATTAGACTCAATGGATTAAAAAAAAACAAGTATAATATTTTAGAAGTACCCATTTTGCGGGTGGTGTTTCCTCCTGTCCTTAAGCTCCGAGAATAATGACTTGTGAGACTCAAGATAATTATTTACAAATACCTAGGCCATATAGAAAGGTTCTTCTCTGACTAGCCTATAACTTAAAATAACCCATTATGCTAATTTACATTCTGCCACATGGCTGGTTACCTGGGCTCAAGTACCACATATCCAGCTTCCTCACCTCTTGCTAGTTGAATCTCCTGCACCTGCCTCTATCCCAGAATCCTCTTTGCCTACCAGATGGTCTACCTTCTATTTCTCGCCTAAGCTGTAGGCCATCAGATTTATTATTAACAGTTGCTACAGCCATCTAATACACAATATATTCCTTCTACATGCCCATTACTCATGTTATCCCCTACACTGATTTCCTCCACCCCCTGACAGGCCAGGTCCTTCTGAACCTAGCCTGACTGAGTGGCAGTGTGCCAACCTTCTACCCACCTTAGAACAATAATCCATCCCCCAAACACCAGGAGAGTGGTTGCCATCTCTACACTGTATATAATGGTCAGGACCATGAACCCACACATACTCACATAGTCCAGTGGCATCTCTCCTTGCAGCTGTGTTCACCTAGCCTGACACCTACTTTCATCTGTAGAGAAGAAAACTCTTTGACACCAATCAGTTCTCCAGTGGACAAAGGCTCAGCAGCCTGTACCTCAACTCTACCTGGGGACTAGAGTCACATCCCACAGGGAAGCACTGAATCCCAGATCCCCAGATGAGAACTGTGCTGGCACATACTAGTCACAGGTTAAAGGTTATTGCTTATACTTTTGACCAATTGGGTTCCCACAGCCGCTTCTTGAGTCAGCGTAGTTTTCTAGTACAGCTCAAAACACTTCAGGAAACACTTATCTGTGTCTTATGAGTGCTATTATTAAGGATATGGGGAGAGGGCGAGGAAGAGAAGTGGGGTGAGGACATATAGAAAGAGCTTCCAGGCTTCTCCAGATGCTGTTCCTATCTTGTGGCTCCAAATCTTGCTGGCAGATTTTAATAGAACTTCATGCCTTTAGTGTTTAGAAAGGCACTTTTGTCAGTGCTAAATGGCTATTACTCACATCCTTATATTTTTTTTTCTTCTGCTGTCAATTCGGGTTTGTTACCATGCTGTTTTGGGTAGAGTAGCTTAATACCAAACCCTTGACCTGATGATAACACTAATTATTCCATCCTGTAGAAATAATAGTATGAACAAATTCAAGGAGGCTAGGCATTGTTGGTATTGGGGAAAAATAAGATAGAAGTGACTGGCTGGGACTATAACCAGCAGTAGAGTGCTGACCTGATCTGTGCAAAGCCATGCGGTCCATCCCCAACACCACAGAGATAACATAAAATAAAATGAGTAACTAGGTAAAATACTGGAAACTCATTTCTAAAAGAGGACCGTGGCTGAACAAATCACTGAACAGCCAAAGAGAGGAATGCTAGAAGCTCCTGAGACTCACTTGGGTCTAAAAATACTACTGTAGAAATATATCAGTGATATATTAAGCTGTAAGATTTATGTATGTACACATGCATGTATATATAATGATCCTGTTTTACGTAAGTGGGTGTGTGCTATGAATATACATAGATCTGGGATAATTTGTCATGAACTCAAGAAGCTAACAACTAGCTGTCAGAGGATCCATGTGCTAGGCAAGGCAATGGGAGTGGGGGGCAGGGGGGAGGGCAGTAAGAGACTTGTCTTTCATTTTTTAAATTAGTTCCAGAACAGGAACTCAAATATGGCAGGAACCCTGAGGCAGGAACTGACACAGAGGCCATGGAGGGGTGCTGCTTACTGGCTTGCTCCCCGTGGCTTGCTCAGCCTGCTTTCTTATAGAACCCAGGACCACCAGCCCAGGGATGGCACCACCCACAATGGGCTGGGCCCTCTCCCATCAATCACTAATTAAGAAATACCTTACAACAGGATCTTATGATGACATTTAAATTTAATTTTAATTAAAATTAATAATTAAAAATTTTAAATTTAGTTCATTTTATTTTAATTTCTCATTAAAGTTTGAAGATAAAAATTCACAACAGCCACAATGGGCTGGGCCCTCTCCCATCAATCACTAATTAAGAAAATGCCTTACAGGAGATCTTACGGAGGCATCTTCTCAATTGAGGTTTCCTCCTTTCAGATGACTCTAGCTTGTTTGACACTGAGGTAAAACTAGCTGCCTAGCTTGTCCAACCCATACACTCTGCAGGCCATCAAGGCTGTTGTGAATGTAAAACATTACCATGGGCTCTTGGGTTTGCACAACTGGTCCCCAGTTGGTAATTGATGCCCCCACCCCCAAGTAATAAGTATAATGGATTAATGAAAGCAAATCAACTTTTGATATAGCATTCTACAGAAAGAAATGCTCATAGAGAAAAGATGAAAACAAACAAACAAAAAACGGCTGGGGTGCTGGCTCAAAACAGTGGTTTTTAAAGTCTCCAGAAACTGAGAAATCTCTGTCTTCTTTCCCATAGGCCTGCAGGACTTGCCTTCCACCCAAACTCCCCATCCTGTTGGTGCAGGACCCAGAGCCTTAACTAAGGAAGAAACTGGGGCTTGAAGCCACCACTTTTCTGTTCACATAGGACACTCCTTTAAATTTTCCCGCTCTCAGTGTTCCACAGTTGCCAACTAGGAAGCAAAGGGACCCAGCACCTCTTGCTTTCTGTGACCCTCATGAACTCTAGGCATGACTCATACTGAAAATGGACCATCACTATTTCTTACACTCAGTTACATAGCAAGTTCAAGACCAGCCAGGGCTACATGAGACCTTCTGTCAAAAAAACAAAACAAGACTAAAGAATGCTTCTTCCTTTTTCTTTCCCTGTTTCCCTTCCTCCCCATCTCCATCATCTAGAGTTCAGATACATTATTTCCCACTGCATGGACCTCCTTAGAATAGTGCTAGTCTACTGTTCAGTTAGAACTTTCTGGAAAAGTAAGAGAAGACCTTGGACTTCAGAGAGAAAAATTAGTTTGCTTCTCTGTCACTCATATACAGTAGCTTGGGGGCCCTGTAGCAAACAAACAACAAAATCAGACTAACAATTGATAAAGACCCATACATTTAAAGATGCACACATTCCCTACATGAGAGATAACCCAGAAGGATCTCTAAGCCTCAGAGCGTGGCTGTCAGACTTACACACCATCTTTTCCTGGAAGGGGAGTAGAGAAAGGCCTTGGGAAGCGGCCAGGGAGAGATTTATTAGCAGGGATAGGTTTCGTTTTTCAGATCTTCTTCATCGGTGATTTTTAACGCCCCCTCCGCTTCCTTCTCCTCTTCCTCCTTTCCCCTTCCTTCTTTTTGCTCCTTTTCTTCCTCGGCTCCTTCCTTCTGTCCACCCTCAGCTTTCTTTTCCTACTGATACAGACACAGCCATGCTGACAAACGTACAAGTGCAGCCTTCCTTTACAGATCCACATTCCTCTTACAAAGGAGATGCATTCTAAGCTTCTTCTGTATCTGCTCTTCCTCGAAGCAAACCTGTGCCAAGGCAGTACCCTGTGGAAACGGCGTCCTGAGATGCACGGGCACAGGCTGTTTCCTGGTAGTTACGTTGAGGTTATGTAAGATGCTGTCTTGTGGGAGCAATACGTAGCAATGTTTTCTTTCTTCCAACTACATGTGAACCTACAATTATCTCAAGATAGAAAGTCTTATTTTTAAGAATATGTATTTGCCCAGAAGTGGGCTTAAAGAGATATAAATAATGTTGGCAGTAGGTAAATCTGAGAGAGTGATGAACAAAGGCAAAGACGGTGTCTTGGTCAGAGAATCCTGAATCTCTGACAGTAGAAATGTATTCATATGTTACCTTTATGTCCTTTATAATTTATTTTTTTTTAATTTTACATACATTGGTGTTTTCACTGCATGTATCTGTATGAAGGTGTTGGGTCCCCTGGAACACAAGTTACAGACAGTTGAGCTGCTGTATGTGGGTGCTGGGAATTGAACCCAGGTCCTCTGGAAGAACAGCCAGGGCTCTTAACCACTGAGTCATCTCTCCTGCTCTCAAACGCTTATATTCTTTCAACAAAAAGTTCTTCGTATCTTCATCATCTCTCTCCTCAAATATCTTAATGTACAGCTCTACAAAATGTAAATAAAACATTTTTTATCCCAAGATCAAGCACAGAGCAGTATGTGTGTGTGTGTGTGGCAGCTGCACTAGCAGAGATGCCTTAGCCATCCCTGGGCCTGTTAAATGGCAGCTGTAGAATTGTATAGGAAGGTGGTAGAGGAGTGCTCACATTCAAGAAGCCGGCACAGGTGAGCCATGGGCCCTGTGTGTGAACCCAGGAAAGGACAGCTGCTAAAGAATCCACAGTTAGTTAGTCTGGGAAAACCCAGAATTTACTTTTCTAGCTCAAGTCTCATCGTGACAAATGTTCCTGAAGCTAATGTTTACACTCGGATCGTAAAGAATACATGCTGTGTGTGTATTCCTCACTTCCCTCGCTCCTGTACGGCTCGGGCATCTCCTACTGCATATGCCAGCCCTTACAGCTGTGCCTGAGTTCTGCCTCTCAGCTCTGTCTAAAAAGTAAAGGCTTTATGTTTCCAGTTTCCACCCTACACTATTTGGTGCATAGATAGTTGTGTGTGTGTGCGTGTGCGTGTGCATGTGTGTGTGTGTGTGAGAGAGAGAGAGAGAGAGGTAGCTTTAGCAGGAATGGCTCTCTCTTCTCTATATACACAAGACTCTGGACCCTGTTGCATGTTTCTATCTAGAAGTCCATGTTTAGTGTTAATTCTCATGAGTAGATTATCAGAAACATGGGCAAATGCAGTTTTGTATTTCTACAATGTCAGAATTTATTAGTTATGAATAAGTTTAAAAAGGTGCAGCTGTTTCATTGGGAGAAACTGCCCAAGTAGTTCCACTTTCCTTGATAGCCTCAGTCGAGGCAAAAACCAAGTTCCTTTATTTCAATCTCAATAAATTTTAGATCACATATTGCACATTGCACAGTAAACATCTGCCTATCATCTATCTATCTATCTATCTATCTATCTATCTATCTATCTATCATCTACCTATCATCTACCTATCTATCTATCCATCTATCATCTATCTATCTATCTATCTATCTATCTATCTATCTATCATCTATCTATTTATCTATCTATCCATCTATCTATCATCTATCTATCTATCTATCTAACTTCATAACTACCTATCTATCTTTATATCTACTTATCTATATTTATCTATTTCTATCACCTACCTATCTTCTATATCTCTATAACTATCTATCTGCCTACTTATATGTAGCTTATAGAATTGTTAGAAAGGGATAAAGGGGCCACAGCAGAATTCAAGAGGTTTTGAAGAGCTGGAGAGGCAGGAAAGCTGAATTACAACGAACCAGACCAGGCCTGCGGGCTGCTGCTGCTGCTGCTGCCACTGCACAGAGTCAGGCTGCAGGGCAAAGATGAAAGCCATACAACTGAAGAGCAGAACCAGAGCCAGGGAAATGAAGTGGCGGATGAAAGGTCAGCAGATCCAGACAGATGGACAAACTGACAAAAGGGCAGCAAACCACTTTGTCTTGTTAGCAGTGGGGACCAAGCCAAGCAGAAGCTCCTGCTGGTGGTGGTGGGTGGGTGGGGCATGGGGTTGTCTGAATGTCTGTCTCTTGATATATACACATAGTGGTCTGATGAAAGCCCAGAGGGGTCTTAGCCATTGCAGTATATGGAGCCTCGGTGAGGGAGTCAGATCTTTTCTTCAGTATGATATCTGAGAAGTTCTTGGGCCTAGTTTCTCAATATAGCCTTAATGTACCCACATGCTCCTATAGGCTCCCTTTACTTAGGTGAAGTCACAGGACGGCACCCTTTCTGTCTTAGGAGTAAGTCATTCATCAGTTCACGCCTTGTACATCGTTCTGGACACACTGTTCGTGTGCCCACCCAGGTGCATGATCATCATTCACAACCCAAAATGGAGTTGAAGCTGCACGTAGATGGAGTCTGTCGGGGCAAGTCACAGCCTAAAAACACTGCTACACACATTCAGGGTGATGCAGGGCAGGGCCCAGCCAGTTCTCAGCACTGGCCATTACTGCTTTGTTATTGTTGTTTTGGTTTAGAGTTTTCTCCTCCTCCTCCTCCTCCTCCTCCTCCTCCTCCTCCTCCTCCTCCTCCTCCTCCTCTTCTTCTTCCTCCTCTTCCTCCTCCTCCTTCTTCTATTTTCTTTTTCACTGCTTCCCCAAGAAGATGTAAAGAAACATTGACTCACCCAGAAAGGACATGAAGAGAGCATGGAAAGAGCTCTATCTGAGCCCAGCTGGTGAACAGTGAGTTTACTGTGGTTAAAGGAGTGTGGGTGACTTGCAGAAGCTATGTCACTAAAACGTCCCATTCTCACTAAGGCCACATGATCCAGGTAGCTTGTTAGACATTAGCAGGCTTCGAGGTAGATAGATCCTCTTCTTGAAATCAATAGCCTATGAAACCAAGAATTAGAATTGCAGGTCCAAAGATCAGGAACTCATGGAGACCCACCTGTCTCTGCCTACTGAGTACTGGGATGAAAAGCATCCA
Source organism: Meriones unguiculatus (assembly GCF_030254825.1). NCBI lineage: Eukaryota > Metazoa > Chordata > Mammalia > Rodentia > Muridae > Meriones > Meriones unguiculatus. Next base: position 73,783,793 of record NC_083362.1, read on the forward strand.
TTGTTCCTGCCATAGATTTTTATTTCTTAATAACGTATTACCGTGAAATGGGGAGGAGATGGAAAGCGGCTGAGGGTGGTGGTGGAGTATACCGTTAATCCTAACACTTGGGAAGCAGACCCAGGTAGATCTTGGTGAGTTCAAGTCCAGCCTGGTCTACAGAGAGAGAGTTCCAGGACAGCGGGGGCACACAAAGAAACCCTGTGTCAATAAAAGAAGAATTAAGTAGTAGTGGTGGTGATTGAGGGCCCAAGGCCAAGCGTGGCGGCCCATGCTGAAGCTTGGAGATTAACACCATATATGGTACACAGTAGGGATTCTGAAGCAAGAGAAACTTCAGTCCCACTAGGCAAAGCACAGTTTTCTCTCTCAAAGGTTCCTGAGGGGAGGCACACTACAAGAAAGCAGGCATGACTGTTTGTAATTCATGCTACCTGACTGTGGTCAGGTTGCCTCTGATTCTGAGTTGCTGTGGGAAAGGATAAGGGGCGGCTTTGGTCCTGTGTGCAGTCTGTGAGAAGAGAACAGGTAGCCTACAAACTACCACCCAGAGGGAAGACAGGCACTGTCAAGATGAGGCAGTCATACTTAAAGGCTCTTTAACTAACAGTCGAGCATTGGTTTCTGATTTCTCTCTGAATTCTTGTAGACTCCTAGCATCTGGCCAGTCTCAGCGCTGCTGGCTTTGGTTATATTTGTTAAAAACTTAACTTCATTGCTCTCCATAGTCAAGTCAGACCATATTTGAAAAGCCACTTTGTAAAAGTGTATTCTGTGTTGAATAACTGTTTCTTCATTCTTCGTTCACCCTTTTATCTCTTTGTGGTCATTGTTGATCCTGTTCTCTATTATAATTCTTCCCCATCTATTTTTTTGACTTTTTACATGGTTATCTTCATTGTGTGTTTGGAGGCTCTTTCTGCTAGCTATTCCTTCCTTCCTTCCTTCCTTCCTTCCTTCCTTCCTTCCTTCCTTCCTTCCTTTCTCCCTCCCTCCCTCCCTTCCTCCCTCCCTTCCTTTCTTTTGTAATTATTCAGTTTGTTATTTGTGGAGGGGCCTGTGGGGAGAGGGGCATCTGTGCTGTGACCTGCATGTGGCAGCCAGAGGACAGCTTTCCTGAGCTGGCTCTCTCCTCCCAACTTTACTTGAGTTCTGGACATGAAAGTAAACTCAGGTCTTCAGGCTTGTCCAGCATGCACTTTCTTCCACTGAGACATCTCACTGGCCCTTGGAAACTATTTACCAAGGGTTTTCTCCCCAAGAGTCTATTTGCATAGGAATCCAATCTCTATTTGTTTTCATCCTTGTGGCATCTTGTTTAGCTACAGTTCTTCTCATTCTCTTGTACGTTTCTTCTTATTTTTGTGATGTCAAGACTGAACCAACTCACATGTGCTAAGCCAGTACTGAACCACTCAGTCCCACCCTCAGCCCTACTATAGCAGCCAGGGTCCTGCATAACTGTTGGTTAGGAAGAGGAAATTTCCTTCAAATACCTGCTTTGTCATTAATAAAATGCATTTGTATGCAGAGAGCTCACTCGATTGTGGCATATTCCCCATGAGTCAGCTCCTATAGTGGGTTTCTTATTTAATTTGCTCTGCTTTCCAGTACCTGAGGAGGGCATTCCCATTGTCACAAGTGATTTGTAACTCTAGGGTGCTCAGTGCTGTGTCTTGAAATGAATCTTTAAAGTGGATGTTTCACAGATTGTATTTCTGCTGCTGAAGCTATTTTTACTTCTATTTGTGTCTGCACAGACAAGAACACTGCAATGTAGACTGTGAAATACAAATGAGCTCAGCAAGCTGCTTCTTCTTGTCCCCACAACAGAGGGGGTTGCCACCTCACTTGATTATCCCTGCACTTCCTCTTTTCCTGAGAAGCCAATTCTCCTGGGTTTCAGGTATTTTTATTAACTTCCCTTCCATCTTCAGATCCAAAAATTAAGATATTTATTATGTCAAAGCCTTCAGGACCAACCTCTTCTCCAAAGCCCCAAAGCTGGCAACTAACCCTCAGCATGTGAGCAAGCCCCACAGGGACATGTCATACTAAACTGTACTATTTCTTCTTTGGTCCCTAAAGAAGACCATCTTACAGTGAAAAATATATTCAGTTTATCTCTATAGTTTTTAATGGTCCAAGCATTACTTAAAAGCTCAAGTTTATAGACTCCAGACACCTTTTAGCTATTAATACGAACTCCTGCAAGATTCTTAAAGACCTTACATTTTCCAGTGGCACAGAATAAGCATTACTTTCCAACCAGGAGCTATGGAACATAGAAATGAAGCATAGGATTCAAACAAGACCGAAACCTAGCAGAGCAGACATCCTGTCCTTCCTGGTCCACCAATACACAGGTTTGTGGTAGTGGAATATAAGTCCTGAATGTCTTGTCCAGCCCCACCTCTGACCTTGCCCATTGCAGTCCACACGATCTCTCTCTTAGGCTACCTTAGCAGACTTTCTATATTCCTGGCTTCTCTAACTTCCTGGGGTCTCAGTTACATCTTCAGCTTCACCCTCACAGTTCAACACATTGCTCTCTGAGGGGCTGCTTGCACTCCATCTGATCCTGCTTCACATTGCTTTTGCTCCCAATGTTCCTTTTAAATCTCTGTGGATCTCCATGACCCTATAATTGTTGAATTCTGCATGTCCCAAGGACCAGGGTTCCAGAGATTTGGCAAGATCAGCCACCAGCTCAAAAATTGACCAGGCCTCCTTAAACCACTGCACTATCAGCTTCTGAGGGCTTATCTATCTGACCATAATGAAATAAATCCTAGAAAAGCCTAGGGATGGTGCCACCCACAGTGGGCTGGGGCCTTCCACCCATATCAATCATCAGTTAAGACAATTCCTCAGGGATGTAGCTGCAGATCAGTTTGATGTAGGTAATTCTTCAGCTGAAGCTCTTTCTCCCCAAGTCACTCTAGGATGTTGAGTTGATAACAAAACTAACTGTGACAACAAGGCACATGCTTCCAGGGCACATCTGTGGTTTCCTTTCACTAATTAGGCCCCACCTCCAACTTTTGGGCACTTCTGCATTCCACCCTGTCTCACCCCACCGCATACCGAGCTGGAAAGAATAAAGCAGAATCTGGAATGGGTGGGGTCTACAAGATCCTGGTCCGGCTGGGAGTGCTACCTATGACTACCTTGAGAGTTGGGGTTCACCAGCCTACATGCACCAGGGCATGCAGGCTCAGAACAGGGAGGCAGTGGTTCTTACTCCTGCTGATCTCAATTTTACGATTTCAGGGGTTTGAACATGTTCCACCTTGCCAGTTCCATGCCAGTTCTCCTGGTGGCACAGTTTATGTACTCAAAACTTTTGAACTCAGATTATGAGTCCATCAAGGAATTAGTTCATGGAGCATGTGAGAGTCCTCAGAATCCAACCAATTCCCCAAAGTCCATCGGCTGGCTGGCAAGCTCTTAATATGTAACATCTCACGTATAAACCAAAACAATACTAGCCTTTGTTGGGGGGAGGGCGAGAGAGAGAGAAAGAGAGCTTTCTTTTTATAGGAACAAACACCCAGGCCTCCTTGCAAAGGAAGTCGAGGACAGGATCGGAAGGACTGGTCTTGGCAATGAAGCATCACTATGATTGGGAGTCGTGTAGCCCACAACCTGGACACTCCCCCGCAGCAGCTTCCTGTGAGTCAGGAGACAGTCAGAGAAGGACAATGGCAGAAGAGAGTGACTGAGTCAGCCAGCTGCCCTCCAAAGCTCTGGAGCCACACCTGTGTATCTGAGCTCTGCCAGCAACCAGCTTCCTTTCTTCGGGCAACTTATTTAGACTTTATTGGCCTTTGTTTCATCATCTCTGGTTGGGTCAAATAATCCACGTGCCACAGGGCAAGGATTCCAGTGATGATATATGGACATTAGCTGTTGGCATCCTCCTTGGGTTGAGCCACTCAGTGCGGTTGACGGTGACTACATTTGGCTGCCACCTGAGTGAAGGTGCTTCTGAGACTAGCATGGAGGCCATCTTCCAACCCACTATTATTATCTAGAGAGTTGCACCCTACGCCACTCTGAGACCACAAGCATTGATTCTCCCTTATTCGCTCCTTCACATTTCTTCCATCACGTCGTCATGATATTGCCATGCTTAGAAGGTACTCTGGAGAAATAAGGGAAAGAGGGGGCGATGTTGTCGAGAAAACTTTCTTTAAACATTCTCCAAAACAAAACCACCATCTGTCCCCTGCGTCTTCCTCACAGTGTCCACCGGGTGGCCCTGGCCAGCAGCCGGGAACATCAAGGCTCTGGACGTTAAGCATCTCTGTGACATAGTGTTTCCTTCCCTGAACTGTACAGAAATACTAGGGCTGTCTCACCTATCACATTCCTTAACCTTAGATCTCAAATCTTATCGCTCAGATTCAAATCTCCAGCGAGGGCCCCCTCAGTCCCAGGAGAGTCAGATCAGTTAGTCTCCAGGATCTGGACCCAAAAAAGTAGATGTACATGACGTATTACCGAGATGTTGAAATTAGGTTTGAGCCTGGTGAGAGTCACCCTGTCCACAGCTAAGGAAGAAGATACTGGGGTACTTTCTTCTTCCATCATTTCCTGTTCGAGTTCATCACCTGTCCCATGCCATCTGGGTGGCTCCTTGGCTCTCCCTCTTCCAAGTGTCTGTCTTGATGATACTTGGGCTTTGTCCATGACATAGATGCAAGAGTCATGGTGTTTTCCCCACCCTTGTGTCCCTACTCGTTTTCCTCATTTGAATTGCAAACGTTACTTTTCTCCATTCTGCATTTGTCCCCATTCTGCTACCCCAAATATAGTTTCCCTACTAAATACAGTGAAGGCTAAAAGAAGTCAAATAACCCCTGGGAGTGGCAAGTGCAGCAGCCCAGGGTTCTGGCTGAGTCTGGGTGCAGAAGGTGAGTTCCCTGGGGGAGTCCAACTATATGTAGTTCCTCAGTCTGAGGCAAATGAACCTCCTAGGGACTCTGGGTGGTGACAAGATCATAGAACTATGTGACATATGTCCCCACCACTGAGGCCTCCTCACCTTGCTTGTGCATAGAACAAGCAAGGACACCCATTTCAGTATTCAGATCTGGGGCTCCAGGTCAAATATTCCTTGATCTTGATGTTGGTAATATTTTTGCCTTCTCATGAAAAATGCCTATCTTGATTCACTTGACTTTTATTGATAAGCTATTCAGTGTGCAGGTCAGTGGTCAGGTACTCTGGAAGTATTTGTGTCTTGTATGACTAGACCAGGGGATATGCTTCTTGTATCTTCCATTCACAGGGTACCCATCCCACAGGGAAAAGAAGAGGAGCCCTGGAGAACTACCATGTTTTTACAGGGAGGGTGATGGGGTATGAATGAGGAAGCCAAGCTATCCCACCAAACATAACTTTTCCCCATTCTCCTTTCTTCCCCTTTCTGCTATCTTAAACTTAGTTTCTACACTAAATACAGTGAAGGTTAAAAACAAGAAATCAAACAACCCATGAGCATGACCATGAGGCAACTGTTCTCCTTCAGTCATTTCCCATGATGCCTCATGAAAGTCTGTTGATACCCATTACCTCAGGCTGCTGACAAGGGGCCTAAGAACTATGCATCCCATTAGCCTCTTGGAGTTTCTGCCATGCAAGTGGCCTTCCTCTTCCTCAACTCATGTACATTTCTTCCTCCTATTTCATTGGTACCAGTGTGCAGTAAGGCACACAGCACTCAGTTGCATGGCTTCACAAGAGAACACCTCCTTAAAGTCGGTGCCAGTGAGACGCATGTATTTCACCCAAGACCTGCCTTGTTTGACCCTCTTCACTCTGAATCTTCCCTCTGGCCACCTTCTCTTCTCATTCTGCAGAACACTGCACAGGCTTTCTCCCTCTCCAAAAGAGAATGAATGACCCTGGGAAAGACTGTATGTTCCAAAGCCAGCTATAATATCACCTCACCTACCTTCACAACACCTTGCTCACTGGAACCCTTGAGCAGAAGGTACTAAAGCAGAAAGTCCAACTACCATGTTATGTGAAAGCCCGAACCCAGGCCGTTATTGATTGTGATAGTCAGTTTTGACATGATCTAGAATTACCTGGGAAAGGAGTCTCCACGAGGGATGGTCTTGATCAGGTTGGCCTGTGGGCCACTGTGGGTGACACCATTCCCTAGGAAGGGATCTTGCAAGAGTAAAGTGAGCTAAGCATTGGGCATACACCCAGTCACTGCTCTCTGCCCCTAACTACGGATATGATGTGACTAGTTGGTTGCTTTGAGCTCCTACTTCCTTGACCTCTGTGCAGTGATGAACTGTGAACTGTTACAAATAGACCTTTTCTCCCTTAAGTTGGTATTTGGTGTGATATTTTATCACAGCAACAGGAAATGAAGCTAAAACACTGGGGAAATGACAGAAAGGAGTCAGAGGACTAAAGAAGATGGAACCTCCCAGTTCACCCCCATTCTTTCCTCAACTGTTCCAGCCCATCCTCCACCCACACTGTGAGAGACCAGCCCCCGGGCCCTTCTCTAATCCCATCAAGAAACTGTGAAAGATGATAACACCATCCCTCCTTTTCTAAAAACTTAGCTAAGAATCAATAATTAAGCTGGACAGCCTTCTGCCAGGCATTGATCACCCCACTGACTGTAACTTCAGGCTGAAGAACTGGAAGAATTCTGGTGTTCTTTAAGTCTTCAGGGTTCTCAGTGGTAAATATAAAGAAATAAATATAGAACAAATAAAATTGGTACCGACAGAAAAACATGCTCATGCTCATGCTGAAGATGTTGAGCACAAGCCCAGTTTCTTACAGTGGAAAGGAAAATTAGGACATGTCCTTGGGGATGGGCAAGACCTCAGAGCGACCAGGACCCCCTGGCTTTCCTGGTCAGGAGAGCTCTGGCTGCTTGAGAAGCTCCACCATCATCTAGCATCTGCTGTCTCAGCTTAACCGGTGGGAGAGAATGCAGATTTCCAGCACTGCATATGCATGCAGTGGATGTGCAGGATGGGCCACATATTCATTGGCTGACACAACCAAAGGAAAGGAAGAGCGACAATACAGCCTCTCTCTGGAGAGTGTGTCTCTCTGGGGACACAATGTATGCTGCCTCCTTTGGGTCGAGTTCCCTGTGCAGTTCCCTGACTCTGAGGAACTCTCAGAATACAGATCATTTTTTTCGTGTCTATTTAAACAAAGAACATGACTAGGGGCTTGAGTTCTCCTATGGGCAGATCAGTGAGCATCGTGGGCTTCAGCTCTAACACAAGCTGGGATTCATCTCAGGGGTGTACAAACCATGGGCTTTAAGCAACTTACTACCTTGCCTTTGCCCCAGTTTCCTCGCCTGTAAAACAGCAATAAGGATGACACACAGAACTTTGTGAGGTTTCTTGGAGCTGAGCTGTACTGGCACATACATGAATGGTAGAACTTGCTGCTGTTTAAATAGCAACCGTTTCTGTAATGTTATTCCAGTTGCTCACGGTTCACTTTTGTTTGTTTGTATGCTTGTTTTAGATAGAGTCTTACTCTGCACTCCAGGGTCTCAAACTCTGGACCCTCACGCTGCAACCTCTTTCAAATGCTCAGACTGTGGGCATCACTGATCTGTGCCTCCAAACCCAACCAGAGCTGTTCCTAGTAGGTGAGCAGGAGTATTTAGAAAATTAGCAGGTAATAGTTATCTATTAAACTATTTTAAAAATACAGGACTGTGTTTTTTTTTCTTTAAGATTTCAGTGTGTGTGTGTGCATGTGTGTCTGTGACAACACATTTGTGGAAGTCAGAGGAGGACTTATGGGTTATGGGTGTCAGTTCTCTCCCACCAAGTGGGTCCTAGAGACAGAACTCAAGCCATTAGTCTTGGCAGCGGACAGCTTCAACTGGTGAGCTGGCCCAGCGGCTACAATTTTTTGATTCAGCAATGCAACTTACTTTTAAAACTGAGTAAACAAAATAGAATGGGGAGGAGGAAGGGCCACCAACAGCATCAAGCATGAGCCCCTTACTGGGAACAGCTGTGCCTCTAAGCAGACAGATAAATCTGGGTGGCCTTTGATGTTTCTCACAGCAGAGTACTGCGATGAGTCCCGGCCTCCCCGGAGCTTTCTCATCATTCCTAAATTGGAGTCTGCTGCAAAAGCCCTTATCAGCAACTGCAAGCACACTTCCTGGCAGAGCAGTTAGAAACCCAAATAAATGCTCTCATTTCCCAAATGTGTGGCTCTGGCATGCGAGCCTCTGAGACACGGCTCTTGACACCAGGGTAACCTGGCCGTTGAGGTGACGGCCGGAGCCACACTCCCTGACCCTACATCACTTGTGTTCTTGGCAGCTGGCCATTGGCTCTGTGCAGACAAGGCTCCTTCCTCACATTGCGGCTACCATGAGCATTTCACAAGGTCCAGGGCTCAACAGGGTAGCACATAGTGCTCTTACAAACACAATGGAGTCACAGATGCCAGTAGTTGTTGCCACTCACTCCTTTAAAACAGTTTTTGGAAAATGTTGTCAGCCTGGCCAAGAAAAGGCAAATAGAGACCTTGGTAAATAAATCACTTCGGCAATTCAATCCTGACAGAAGAGTGCAAACGCATTTAGCAGCAACGGGAAAACACACACACACACACACACACACACACACACACACACACAGGTAGTTGATAGGCACCAAAGAGGTATCTCTTCCACTACAGAGCCCTTCCTGAGGGAACTCCTGCTCCCCCATTGACCTTTTGGTAGCCTCTTCTGGGGCCTTGTCTGGGATGAGATAGGGATGTTATTGAACCCTAATGTTGCTCAGAGGCTCATTGGCTTCTCAAGTGAGCCTCTGTCCACCTTCGTCTTTATGGTGATATTTGACCCCACTGGTCTTCTCTGGTCTTATTTCTATGGCTAAGGAAAGGACCTGCAGATCCAGGAACCCTTCAGCCATACATGAACACAGTGCCCAGCTGCTCTGATAATGAACAGATGCTCATGGAAACAGAAGTGCAGGGCTGGGGACCTGGCTCAAGAGCATTTGCTCTACAATCATGAGAATCTATGCTCAGGTCTCCAGCATACTCGTAATAGCCTAGCATGACAGAACCATCCAAGTAACCCCAAAGCTGGTGGAGGGGAGAAAGACAGGAGGATTCTCTGGGGCTCATTGGCCAATCAGTCTAGCCAAAATAGTTAGCAAGTTCAGTAAGAGAGATGTTGTCTCAAAACTATGGTAGAAATAGAGGAAGGCATACAATGTCTATATTGTGCCTCTATACACACACACACACACACACACACACACACACACACACACATACACACATGCTTACTTTAAAGTGGAAAACCCCACCCTCTGGTGGGTCTTCAAAAGGCATCAGAAGAAAGGGCTCTTTCACAGACTTTCATGGTGGGAGCCTCACTGCCCATCCAGGAGGCAGCCACATCTGTGTGGACTTTAACCTGCATCCTTCCATCTTGTGATCTGTCATCCAGGACTTCACCCCAGTGACTAAGCCTCATGCACAAGCTTTGTTCATGACGGTTAAGCTCTGAGAGACGATGTCCAGTGGAAGAATGGTGATCGTATAAACAATCAGGTCAGGGGGTGATAAAGCCATTAAACAAGTGAGTGTGTAAGACACAGACTTCCTGTTACATGGCCAGCCACAGGAGATAACAGGACATTACCAGCAATGTAAAAATCTAATGCTACCTCAAGGTTTGGAAGGAGCTGCATGAAAATGCTGGTGGGTTCGCAGCTTAGAGGCTGGAGAGACTCGTTTTTGCTTTCGCTTCAGTATTTTCCTACAGTCTCCATGTGATGAGAAAGTATGCTAGTTTAATAAAAAGAAAAATCTGAGTGACCAAAAGTTAATTCCTGGTCAAGAAAGGCCTGAGTACACACAGAAGGCTGGGATGCCACTTCAGGTTGGCTGCTTATGCTGCCAGGAAGGATGACAACCCAGGGATACTGCGGGAGGTGACTGTGCAGAGTGGTCCTTCTTGTCCGTTAAATGACAAGGTATCTGCAGGTATGCAGGTTCAAGCACACAATGCTGTCTCCACGTCAGGACCTATCTGCTAGAAGCTTCTGCTTCACCTTTGCCTGACCACCCTCCACCCCATTGTCTAAGTCAAATGCCCACACCTACCTTGCTTTCTCCGCTAGGGTGTGTGTGTGTGTGTGTGTGTGTGTGTGTGTGTCCAGCAACCTTGGGAGTAGTCCCCACTTCTGACCGCTGCGCCTGAGAACAGGCTGTTCCCGTAAGGCCAGAAGAGGGCGCTGTGAGGCAGGACAGGCTTCAGACTGCCAGGCTCACCGTCCACGGTTTAATTTAGTCTTTAAACATGTTCTGTCCTACGAACAACAGGACATAACACCCTGGCCGCCGTGGCTGCAGCGGTTACAACAGCAGTTATGGGTGACCAGTGATCTGTAGCTGCACAGGACTGAGCACTGGCCTCCCACAGAGTCTGGTTCCCAATCATGTGTCCTTGCTTTGTCCCGACTTTTCACCTCCCAAGACATCTTTCATCTTCCTTTTGCATGAACCAGGACACTATCCTTGTCTCACTCTTGCTTATAGGGATTGTGCAGGCTTGCTAGACTCTGTACCTGATTCAGGGTGGCCAACTCTTTGGGCTCTGGAACAACATAGGCTAAGAAAGAAGACATTAGATTCCCTGAGCCAGGAATTCACTGGTTTCAAGGCAAAAACTTTGGACTTTGGACATGGTAACGAGACCTTCCTTGAGCCAGCAGTGAAAGAGCCCTCAGAGCCCTCAACTCTTGGGGAAAGCTCTTTTCATGGCGTTACCTAGCTCACTTACACTTGGACACAAGAGTCCCCCTAAAAGATGTCCGTTCAGTCTCTCTCCGTAGATCCCAGTGCCTACTGCCTGCTACTTGGCCCCAGCTGCAACTCTTGTATTCATTTTCCCCACATGCCCAGCCCAACACTGTTCCATCCCACGGGGCCTGCACACTGACTCTGGCCACAGCCTCTCGGAATAGGTGTGTAGCTTGTACATTGCACCCTCCCTGCGCCCATTCATCCTTCAGTCCGTAGACATGGAGGTAAAGCCCTCCTGCAGTGTGGCTATCCACCTGTGATCCCAGCTTGTGGCCTAGGCTCCCTAGGGAGGCCTGGATCGGGATCCTCCTGGATATAAGATGAGGAAGGTTACAGAGTCCCTCCAAATCTCCATTTCCTCAGCTGTAAGGAGAGGCGTCCATCCCAACCACCTACACAGACTGAACTATAGTACCCACCTGCTCTGGAGCCTGGCAACCCTGCTCTAATCATCTGCTCTGACAGGCTCTTCAGGTGGTCCTCATGTCATCAGAGTCATAATCTCACTCAGCCTCAGGATCAGAGACCCAGTCCTAAATTGATCCAATGCTGCCTTGAGGCCGTCGCTGTTCTTAGCTTTGGCCTAGCATTTTCCTTGTCCCCCACAGGAAGTCTTTCCTTCCTAAAGGCTCCAGTGATGGCCTTTTGCCCTTGCCCTTGCTGAGGTAAGCACCCCTTCTAGATAGCACAGAGGGATAGAGGATGTGTAGGGTACCTGCAGAACTCAGGAGCCTAGCCTACCTGAGTTGGGGTATTGTGACTACAGATCTGTGTGGGGAATGCATAGGAGCCATGTTTACACCTATTATGTCTACTCCAGTTTAGGTGGGCCAGTAGGTGAAGGTGTCTTGGGTAGATATCCCTCGGTGCCCAGTATTGAACCCTGTGATTCTGTTTCCCATCACCTCACACCAGTGGTAATGGCGGCCATCTCTGAAGCCAGACCCCTGTCATCTCATAATATTATAACCAGATACATTAGCAGGAAGCCTCGCTGGACCAAGGACAGTGCTAGAGGACACTGGTGAGGACATGGAATACCAACATGCTTGGGCCACTCAATGCAGCCCTCTGAGAGGAAGCAGCCTTTACAGGTGTCTTGCACATGGCCAAACATGGACACAGGCAGAATGTGGGGGACGCTGGCCAGCATGATAGGAGACCTTGCTGCATTGTACTGACTTTTAATTTATCCTGAAGTTCTTGGATGCACTAACACCATTAGCAAGTTTCACTTTGCATTAAACAGAAATTGCACTGTCTCCCTGTGAAGAGAATAGCCATGGACCTTGGGGACCTATTGGAAAGCTGTCAATAGGTCAAGAGAAGGACAAGGTTACAACAGAGATAGGAAATGAGCGATCAGGATAATAGGGACTCACACTCATCTAGCCAGGGGTCAGAGGCTGAATCTCTGACACATGGCAGCTTGGCCTCTGGTGCAGGGGATCTTTGAGGAAGCTCAGAGGTAGAAAAGTCTAGGGACTAGGTGACCAGCTTCCTGAGTGCGTTGAAGGAGAGCTCATCCTCAGCAGTCTGTAGAGGAGTCAATGAGAGGAGAAGGAAGAGGACAAAAGACCCTGGTGAGGCCTCCCCACTCAACCACTTCCCCTGCCTCCCCTCCTGCCATTCCTCCCCTGAGCCCAGTGAACTGCCTCTACTGTCTGCATAGCCAGGGCTACGTTTACAGTCGTCAACATCATAGGAGACTGTATCAATTAGCCAGGAGTTCTTTATAGGGTATAGAAGGAGGCACATGAAGACAGACAACATCGAGCTGTGGTGGAACCCAAAGCTCTCTGAAACGATTTGCTGTTTTGAATTGACAGCAGACCTTCTCTGGCAGAGACCACATCTGCAGACAGTGCGATAAAACTAAGAGAAGCCACGGCAATAACCATGGCTGCAATCTTGCAGTTTGGTTGCCATAAATAAGAGGGTGTATTCGCTTTGAAGGGAAAGGCAGGCTACAATGACGACGACATGGAGAATGATCTCTTCTGGGGTCTTCTAGAAAGCAAGTACAGGTACTGACCGTCTCCCAGGGCTTGTGTCCAAACCCAAGGTGCTCTGGTAACATTATAATGTGAGAGGTACTGAAGGTAGAAGGTGGCTCGTCAGACCCTTAATTCAAGATCTTTGAGATTATTGCAGATTAACAAAGCGTTGCAAGAAAAAGCAGAGCAGTCCATCTGCCTTGTACCTGGCTTCCTCCATGAACAGTGGGATGCACAGTTGCTATTTAACTTCACCCCCAGAGAATGAGCATTGACAGTCAGGGATACACAGAGAAACCCTGTCTTGAAAGGAAAAAAAAAAAAAAAAGAAAAAGAAATAAAAAGAAATAAAAAAAGATTATTAGCACCATAGACAGACAAATGAGTTCTGTTCTTGAAGAATGAAGAACCCTTGTGGAGATACAGAGAATAGAAGACACTTGTATGAGTGGTCTCAGGAGCCTGCTCAATAGAGACACAGACAGATTATTAACTGTGATGAGTTTATCAGAAAGATTATTAGAGGCCAGGCAGTGGTGTCACACACCTTTAATGCTAGCACTTGGGAAGCAGAGGAGGCAGATCTCTGGGTCATAGGACAGCCTGGTCTACAACCCAGGACAGCCAGAGCTACGCAGCAAAACCCTGCCTCAGAAACAAAAACAAAAAAGGAAGGAAAGAAAGAAGACAGATATTAGCACCATGTACAGACAGATGACAACATAGTAGGGACGCTGAAAAGTGTTAAGGCTCCAGCACCAGAGAGAGACTGCCTGGTTGGGGTTCTTTAGAAAGGAATTGGTGATCCATGACTCAGGAGCAGGTTGGAGGAAGGGGTAGAAACAGGAAGTTGGTTGTTCTCTTCTTATAGCTCGGGGAAGGCGTGGTTTCACAGCAGGTATCTGTAGCTAGGCTCTTTCGATTCTCAGGTGGGAGGTAAGAAGGGGGTGTGGCTTCCAATACCTCCTCTGATGTAGATTTACATCCCCAAGGTGAGGTATGTAGGCACCTGGGGAATTCAGCTGGGGATTCACAATGTCACCATCTCCAAGAGAAGGCCTAGTGCAGGTATTGTGGCCTAAGCAACACTCTGGTCTGGATTCTAAAATTACATTCTAAGTTGTATATCTTGAAAATAACCTAAAGTTAAATGAAAGTTTGGTTGTCTTGTGACAGTTAAACAGGGCGAAAATAGCTAGCAAGGAGTTCACATCCACACATCCACACATCCACACATCCACACATCCACACATCCACACATCCACACACCCACACACCCACACACCCACACACCCACACATCCACACATCCACACATCCACACATCCACACATCCACACATCCACACATCCACACATCCACACATCATCCACACATCCACACATCCACACATCCACACATCCACACATCCACACATCCACACATCCACACATCATCCACACGTCCACACGTCCACACGTCCACACGTCCACACGTCCACACGTCCACACGTCCACACGTCCACACGTCCACACGTCCACACGTCCACACATCCACACGTGTTCACACATATGTGGTCCTGCAAGCCTGTAATCCCTGATGTTTCAGGCTGGGGGTGGGGGATCACCAGCTCAACGACAGCCTTGGCTACTGTTGTGTGACAAAACTTTCCCTAGAGACACAACACACGTGTCTACCACCCTGGATAGGGATCACACTACACACCGAAGTACGGACACCAACGAAGTCCAACTTGGTGAACTACTAAGTTTTATTGGAGTTACGTACAGGAGTATGGGTGAGGGGTTACTTACAGGAACAGAAATGATTCAAAGACAGCTGTGTCACCAAGGCCCATGCCGGCACAGATGACAGCTCACATCGCTTGGAACCTGGACCACAATGCACAGCCTACAGGCAGCTGCCTGCGCAGGTTGGAGCGTTCTTTCCAGATTTCTCGGTTGGTTTCAATCTCTTCCAGGCGGTTCAGCTGGTTTGGCCTCAGAATCTTCTTTCCAGCTCTTTCCAGCTTCTTTCCTTTTGTCTGAGAGGGACTCTCATCTTTTACTGTTTACTCTGGTAGGGATGGGTCTAGTGAATCTGGTCAGGTTCAGGGACTTCCTGGAGCTATTTTGAGTTGCTTACCTTCCTGCTTAAGAAACTTCCCTGTGGGATAGAACGTTTCAATGTCAAAGAAAACTGTGATATAACAACTCTGTGGGGCGTTTGCCGCCTGGCTGGGCTATGGGCTGCAAGAGACCCTGTCTCAACAAACAAACAATATATGTATATGCATGTATATATACATATATATAATTAAGAAAACAAACATAAATATCATTGTGGTCCTTGAAACTATTTCGATGGGCAATAGAATTACAAGTCAAATGACTGCAAGATAAAAATGTCAATTGTTGGGACAAAACACAATGACGAAGGCAACTTATAAAAGAGAGCATTTAATTTGGGAGTCGTGATTCCAGAGAGTTAAGAGTCCATGACTGTGCCAATAGGACAAAAGCCAGGTGCGGTGGCACACCCCTGCAATCCCAGCACTCAGGGAGGCAGAGGCAGGGGGCTCTGTGAATTCGAGGCCAGCCTAGTCTACAAAGCAAGTCCAGGACAGCCAGGGCTACACAAAGAAACCCTGTCTCAAACAAACGAGTCCATGACCAACACAGTAAGGAGCATGCGAGCAGGCAGGCATTCAGGCAAGCAGGCATGGCTTTGGAGCAATAGCTGAGAGCATTTATCTGATTCACAAGCACAAGGCAGAGACAGCTAAACTGGGAATGGGGTGGGCTTTTGAAACACCAAAGCCCACCCCCATTGACACACACTCTCCAACAAGGCCACATTCTTAAACCTTTCCAAACAGTTCTATGAGCTGGGGACCAAGGATACAAATATATCAGTTTATGGGGACCATCCTCATTCAAACCACCACAAACGTGCCTTTTATTGTGTGTGTGTGGGGGGGGCTTTGTGTGAATGTGTGTGAATATTCATGCATGAGTGTGAAGATCAGAGGACAACCTAGGACGACTGTCTCTTCTTTCTCTCTTGTTTTAGGGACAGTCTCTTGCCACTATGGTGTACAGCAGCTAGTTCACCACTGTGTAATGCAGGCTAGCTAGTCCACAGGCTTCCAGGAATTCCTCTCCACCTCCCATTCATCTATAGAAGCACTGGAGTCACACGCTATGCATACAGTGTTTCTGTGGGTTTCTGGGGACCTGAGCAGCCATCACCACCCCTGTGCAGAGAGTACATCATAAACTAAGCCATTTACCCAGCCTGCCCTGGCCTTTCTCACACACTCCACCACTTCCTCCCTCCTCTGCGAGCTCACTGGCTCCTGACAGCATTGGATTACAAATATCTTATGTCTTTATATCAATTCATCCATCTAATAAATATTTATATATAACCATCGGCCAATTAGTTTTCCAGCTGCTGGGAGAGCAGGTGGGAACAGAAAAGTCCCGGGGGAGCCAGCATCCGAATCTGGCCCTCCCACTTCGCTTCATTCCATCATAATTACTCTAGCTTTAGAGTCTTCACCTTCCAGAAGGGTACTACAGAGGCATCCCCCTGCAGCAAGTTTGCTGTGGCTCATCAGATCATTCCTATACATCTGACCCACGCTCAGCGCTCTCCCGGTATCTCCGCCGCTTTGCCTGCTTCTGCCCAGGAGCTGGTCCGTCCCTTTGTTGTCTGGATGCCACCCTATCTCACCGTCCGTCTTGTCCTTCTACCATCTTTTTTCTCACTCCACAGTTGGTTCAGGCTCCCTGGCCCTGTGTGTGACACGCCTCGATAGAGTCATCCTCTGGCTTTTTTACCTGCGAAAGTCCCACTCATTAACCTTCGTGTCGAAACAGGACCTCTGTCAAACGAACTGGAGGAAATCCCGCTTCCTGGAGACTTGGTGGGAGGCGACTGAGTGACCGAGTATCGATCTGTTTAATGTGCGCTTGCTCTCCTGGCTCTGAGCAGACCTCTGCTTCAGGGTTATCGGCATCTTAATGCGGGTTGCACCATTATAATGTGATCCTGTAGGGTGGGGCAGAGAAGGTACTCAGTGTTGTCTTAGCAAAGTTTTTGGCTGAAATATAGTCATTTAAAAAAATTTTTTTGACAGTTATGAAAGACTAAAAAGGAGAGAACACCAAATCACCAAAATGTAACCACTCTAAGGGCTGAGCTTATTTTTATCATTTTCCTCAGTTCTGCACATACAAACACACACACAGTTAACCCCTGTGGGGTTTTTTTCCCACTCAAAATACATTAAAATGAGTTAAGCTTTGGCATGAATGGTTGCACCGAGACTTTACCCTCTTTTCGAGGAATATGGATTTGTGGCAGGCACAGCACATTTTCGCTGGCCACTGAGGATGCCCCATCAGCCACTGACAAAGGCTTTTCACTTTGCTTTCTTCGACTCCTCGTAGAAAAGCTCATGTTGTCATCCCTGTGTTTCATCTTTCTCATTTGCTGAACGTTTCTTTGCTTGCTTACTTAATGGCATGTTGTTGATTTTTTTCCTTTATTGTGTCCTATAAACGATCGATACTTTCAATCCTTCCTTAATCATGTTTATTGGAGAAATAGCTTTTCCTGCCTGTCATTTGTGTGTGTATGTACATTTGTACTCACACCCGTGCATCTTTCTCATCCTTTCCAAACAAGGATGTCTTTATTCCAACCAAAGCCCTTTAAAAAAAAACAAACAAAACTCTAATCTTTAAAAACAAAACAAAAATACAAATTGACCATCATCCTTTGCTTGAGGGATGGTGACTCAGGTGTCAGTTGCCTCCAATCTTTCTGTTCTTTGTTACAGAGACAATACTTTTTAGTAAACTATAGGCCTGAGGGAAATAGGGAAGGCATTTCATCTTAAACGTCCCCTATCTTTGAAACAGAAAAGTCTGAGCTTTTTTAAAACAAAAACAAAAACAAACAAACAAAAAAAAACATTTATTTATAAAGGGTGCAAGTTGAAGAACAACCAGTTAGAGACACCCTACCACCAACCACCGTGTGTTCTGAGCATAGAACTGGTCTCTCGGCAAGGTCCTTTACCTAAACACCTGAAGCGTTTTACGGCGTCATACGATTCTCACATATTCTCGGTCTATTTGCTATATCCTGTTTTTCCCTAAGTCTCTTCTTTTGATAGTTGGAGAATGGAAGGTTTTCTTCGTATGTTCTCTTTGGAGATTATCTCCAAACTCGGACTCCTGAAAGCTTGTTAACCACACTGACCTGAAACACCGGCAGCGTGTTGGAGTCTTTCCCTAACGTCATAATGGATGGAGTAACAGATCCACAAGCTGCTTGGCTTTTGTTGGCTGTGTTGTTCCATGGAGTCCCAGTTTCCCTTGATGGCCGGTCTCGCACCATCACAGACTCTTTTATTCTAATCTTAATTACTATTATTAGTTCTCAGGTCACACATGACAGCCCACATGGTAATTGTATCTATAAATATGTATATATGTAGGTTACAGGATAGGCACAAAGGGGTTAAAGAGGCTCTCAGGGTGGTTGAAGAGGCCCTTGGAGTTCAAAGGGCCTCACCAGAGACAAAGAGGTAAATGAGAGGCAAAGGGACACTGCTGGTGGGTGGATGAGCTATTAATGAGCCCAGCTGGAGAGCTGCTGCTGGAGACAGAGCAGCGCTCAGAATGAAGGGGCACGGGGTGGAACCAAGCACAGAGAGCTGAGGCCGAGAGGTCTATAAGGCTATCATTTCCCAACAAAGGAAATTGGGACTCAATGGGAAAAAGAAACAGCCAGCAAAATCCAGGTAGCTTGTGGGTTTGTTATTCAATCCATTGCATAATATATCTATATATTATATGTGTGTTTGATACACACACACACACACACACACACACACACACACACACATATCTCTTAGGCCAGACCTGGGGCTAAAGCCTTGGAGACAGTAGAGAGTTCTCTGCTTATGGACCAGTTGGCTCACAGACCCAGTAATCAGATGACAGAGTGGTGGGCTGTTATCCTGTTAGGTATCCTCTTCATAGGGTCCTGGTGAGGCTGTTGTACGCTCTGTCCTCGGGCGTGCCTGGTCATTTCATTCCACATAAAGAGAACAAGGTTTTTATGAAATGGTTCTCATACACTATGTGTGCCCAATCCAGTTCAGGAAGTTTCCGGATAGTGCCCCTTTTACTACTTGTGGATGGTGTTATTCAGCAGCCTATGCTTGCTCCATGGTGTCATCTGTGTCCATGAAGAGTTACAGGGTCATGCTGTCTGCAGCAGCACTCAGCTAGAATCAAAAGCTGCTTGTGAATTGCTTTCACGCAGGGCAAGGCAGCCTGACGCCAGTGTTTTAGACCACACAGCACAGTGCAGAGCAGGGCACAGAGGAATTCTGCAAGTAAAAACGCCAAGAGTCTGCTAGCTGGTGCTGGGGTGGCATTGTCGTCTCTCTCCTTTCCCTCCAGGACTTCAGTCTGAGAATGGTTGCAGCAGCTCTTCAACCCCAGCCATCCCTTTCTCACGTGTTTGTCTACGAACTGTTCCCTGTCAGCTGTCTTGAGACACACACCTGGTTGCCGGGAACACAGCAGACATCAAGGGCCCACCATGGTGAACCGAGGTGCGCCCCGAGCCCCCTGACTATCCTCATCTGCAGTAGGTGACAAGATCACCATCTTTCCTGCCTCATGCCCCTCCTCCTTTCTCTTCCATTCAGCTGACGCTGGAGCTGTCTGAATAGGACATAGCCACAAATGTGCTTCCTCGGCTTGAAAGGCCTGCCTCTCCTCCAGCCAGGCTCTGCAGTTTGCCATCTCACAGGGAAGGCTCTGAGTGGGCTGTGCCAGCAGAGGGGTGCTCCTCTCTGTTGCCTGAGACCTCCACATAGGCTGAGTGGCTGCCTATGTCCTGTGAGCACAGGAGCCTGAGCCTGAGTCTGTTCTCTGTGCCCAGCACACACAGCCTAAGACAAGGAAGAGGAGGAGAAGACTCAAACTCGGCCTCATTTCTCTGGCTCCTCCCTAACTCCGGTTTCTCAGAGCACCTCTGCTTCTTTGGAAGCCTCTCACAGCCCAGCCTCTGCACACAGTGCCTAGCTACACTCAAGTGTGAGCATCTTCAAACGTGTTTTTCATTCATTGAACAAACATAAACCATGTGCTTATGACATAGATTCTAAGGATGGATAGCTTCCATCTAAATACACATAGCATACATGCATGCGAGCAGGCGTGCACACACACACACACACACACACACCTGTGGGCTTAGGGAAAGTTACACTGTATATTAATCAAGGTTCTCTAGAGAAAAAAAAAGGAATAAGGAATCAAGGGAATGAATATGTATTAAGAGAGGATTTATTAGGTTGATTTATACAGTGTGGGGTTGTCCAACAATGGCTGCCTTCACACTGGACAGGTCTAGAGCCCAGGTTGGCTTCTCACTCCAGGAGGCTGGATGCCTCAACAGTTCCAACCTGGCACTGAAAGCCTGGAGGATCCATGGAGAGCCACTGGTTGTCAGTCTACCTCAAAGAGTTGAAGAAGCTGGAGCCTGATGCCAGCAAGGATGGTGGTGGCTATCAGGGCAGCTGCAGCAGCAGGAGCGGCAGCGGTAGCAGAGATGAACTTACCAACACTATGCAAAGTCAAGCAGGCAAAAAGCAAAGGGATTTTCATCAGACCTAGAAGGAAGTTCTAGGCTTCAGGAAGAATGTGCCACTCACTTTCAGAATAAGTCTTTCTAGTTCAATTAACCTAATGGGGAAAAAAAATCCTTCACAGAAGTGGCCAAGGGCTTGTCCCATAGATTCTAAAGCCAGCCAGGTTGTCAGCCAAGAGTTCATCACACACCCCTTGCCTGTGCTTCAGAAACTGAACTGCAGAATATGAAGACAAAGCTCTCCATCCCAACAAAGTGAAATTGTCACAGAACATCCGAGCCAAGGCCAGTGGCTTCCAATGGTGAATGTTATAAGTCAGAGTGTCTGTCCCAGGTGAGGGTCCTGAGTTCCTGAGTCACAAACAGGCAAAATACAAGGTGTGACTTGCTTGCAAGGGAGCTGAGTAGTGTGCCTCTGGCAAGTCTGGGTCCCTTTTAACAGGGTAGCTGCAGCTGCTGTAATGGTAGCAATGGTTTCTGCCCAACTAGCCAACCCAGAAGTCCCCAGGGAGATGCTCGGATCTTCCTCCCTTCAGGAGGACCACTGAGGGAGACTGACTCCTCTGAGCTGTTTTCCTCAAGGCTTCAGCTTTCCCTGACTGCACACAACCAGGACTGTGACCTCCCCTCTGCCGCCAGCCAGGATTCCAAGACTCCTTCAGCTCCTTCCTGTTCTCTTTCTTCCCACAGGGGTCACTGAGGCTTCCTCTGCCCCCTCAAATCCTCCCCCATAATCTACACAAGCATTTCCTCCAGTAAAGCCTGGGCATATCTAACCCACCCTGGTTCCTGCTTCTCAGAAATCACACACAGATGCACCAATATTGTCTCACTCATAGCAATCACTGTGCTGTGTGAAACTATATTGTCCTCCAAGGTCTCATACTACACAAGCCATGGGTGTCAAAGACAACAAAGTGAAGTGGGCAAAGAGACACCCTCTTGGTGGTGGTGGTCTTATACCAGTCAGGGGCAGAGCAGACAGCAGGCCTTTGTTCATCCTAGCTTGATGCCTGGCTTGGTGGCCAAAGCTGTCTTATGCCTAGGACTCATAAAAATCAAATCAAATCAAATTTAGGCAGAGCATCCCGGAGGAGGAAGACAGGCAGAGACTTGCAGACCCCCCTGCTGCCCCCAGACCTGTTCCTCCAGAGCACAGCACAGGCAGGCCATAGACACCTGCCTGCTGCCATGCCACACAGTGCGAATGGAGAATGTCACCCAGGGACCCGCCAGACGTGCCCAGGGAGTCCCCCCGATGTACAAGTATGCGTTGGTCAGATGGGAGAGCATGAGAGTGGAACAGCTCGGGCATTAGGAGGAGAGATGAAACTGGAGACTCAGGTGCAGAGAGGAGTAGCCTGTGGTGAGTGGCCAGCCCTGTCACCTGGGGTCATGGTGAAGTCACAGCCCAAGCTGCCGCTGAGGCCTATGTCTGGGTCAGAGACCATGCAGTAGCAGGGCTTGGGTCCGTGTCCATGGATCATATTACCACTAGAGAACATGGGGACTCCCCAGGTGGGGCAGCTGCCAGGTGTGGCCAGTGTGCACAGTTGGCCCTGACCCTCACTGGGTGTAGCATTCTGGAGAGCTGGCCCCATCTCTCACTGTGGGCAGTGCTCAGAAGAGTGGGCCTTGTGCCTTGCCCTGGCAGCACAGTAGAGTTTGCTCTTGTAGTGGTGGTGACGATGGGGTGTTCTATGGACACACACACAAGGGTGTGAGTGTGGGAGAACTAACCCTGCCACTTGTCTGCCATGGGGTGGCATGCAGCACAATAGAGCTGGCTCCCTGCCACCCATCTAGTATGAGGTGGCATGGGGGCAGGGCTGATGCCCTCACCCCTTGTCACTTGTGGCAGTCAGGAGAACTGGTCCCAAAGTGCTGAAAAGAGGCGAGCTGTCCCTGCTCCTCATCTGCAGGACTTGGGAGAGTGGGCCCTGCACTTTGCCTGGGCAGCACAGTAGGGTTGGCCCTGTCTGAGGGGATGCTGGTGAGCCAGCCCTCAGGATGGAAGCACAGGAGAGGTGGCCCTGTCACTCCTCTGTGAGGTGGCATGGGTACATGGATGTGGAGGTGATGCCCTCCCCCACCCTTGCCCCAGAGAACTGGCTCTGAGGTTATGAGAGTGGGGGAGCCGGCCCTGCCCCTTGCTGAGGTAGAGCAGGCTCTGCACCTCACCTGGGAAGCATAGGAAAGCTGCCCCTGGCAGAGAAGGATGAAGGTCAAGAGTATAGGAGAGCTGGCCCCTTCACTTCTCTGGTGTGAGGTGACAGTGGGTGCAGGGATGACGCCTTTCCTCTCCCCATTTCACCACTGCAATAACAGGGAAAGCTTGCCCAGGGGTCATGAGAGCTGGAGAGCTAGCCCTGCCCCTTGCTGGCTGTAGCACTCAAAAGAGAAGACCCTGCACCTTGCCTGGGCAATATGGTGGAGCTGGCCCTGATGATGAAGGCAGAGGTGATCCAGCCCCAGGGGTGTGAGACCAGGACAGCTTCTCCATTCCCTCACAAGCTGTGGGGACCAGTGCCTTGCCGGAGCAGCACGGTGGAGCTGGCTCTGGAGGCAAGGATGTGGATTAGCCGCTCAGAGCGCACGAGAACAGGAGAGCTGAACCTGCCTCCTGCCAATGGTGGCATTGGGTGGCCTAGCTCCAGTAGTGCAGA
This sequence comes from Meriones unguiculatus, assembly GCF_030254825.1. Classification (NCBI taxonomy): domain Eukaryota; kingdom Metazoa; phylum Chordata; class Mammalia; order Rodentia; family Muridae; genus Meriones; species Meriones unguiculatus. Next base: position 73,806,968 of record NC_083362.1, read on the forward strand.
TAAGGAAGAGCTGGTGCACTGGCCAGCTCAGCTACCACCCAGGCCCAGATCTAGGACTATGAAAAGTTGGTTGGGACAGTCCTGCTGTTCCAGGGATGTGGGATCTCCATGACACAGGGCAGCAGCGAGATGCCCTGGAGGGGGTCCCAGTGAGAAGTCAATGTTGATGCTGTCACAGAAGCCGGAGGTCGCAGGCCAGACTGATGACTCATTGCAATGAACACTTGCGAGTGAGGATGTGTGGACAGAGACATATGCTACGGGACGCACTGTGACACTACGACACACTACAGCTTCCACAATGAGCTGCTTTGTTGTTGTTGTTGTGTGTGTGTGTGTATTCTGGGGGAAGGTTGCAAGGGCGAAGGGGGGATTTGAGAGGACAAGTAGATGAGCAGAACTGGGGTGCACGATGTGAAACTCATAGGGAATGAATTAAAAGTTTAGGAGAAAACAACAACCCTGTGTTCGGCTCTAAGCAGCGGTCCCTTAAGAGTTAGCGTGCACCTACACACTGGCCCACATCATCTCCCACAAGAAGTTCGGCAAAACCCACACTTAAATGTTTAGTTGATAAATTGTTCCAATCAGCATTTCCTAAGGAGCCTTCCATCTCTTTTCCTTGCCTGCTACAAGTACTGCAACTTGGCCCTCCCCTTGTGGGTGGAGTCTGTAGAGAGTCATGCCTGCCAATCACATAGTACTTCCTTCTGCCTCCCTCCTGTCTCTCATAGACATTGCCTTATAGGAACTAGCTAGCCAGTCTCAGGAGGGATGAGGCCCTTCCCAGCCACATGGGTAAATGGTAATCAACTGGACACTTTTCACCAGGCCCGCACTGAGACAGAAACAACCCATAAAGAAGCCAAAGAAGCAAGCAGACCCCCAAGAGCCTCTGGTGCAAGGCCTGGACAAACAGAGCAGATAAGCCGGGGTCAAAGCAAACTGGAGCTTTAATCTGTGCTTTGATTTACTAAATCCTTCTAATCTCCCAGGATCAGCAATGAAGCTTGTGTAAGTCATAGATTTAGAGACTCTGAGCAGGAAGACATTTGGTATTCAGAGGCAGTTTCATAAAAAGGTATCTCAGACTCATTAAACAATTACAGTGTCAAAGGCAAAAAAAGACAAGGGCTAGGGGTGTAACTCAGCACCAAGCACTGGCATGGCACACCCAAGGCTCTGGATTCACTCCCCAGCCTGGCCCAAGCGAAAAAGCCTTGAATTTTCTATTTGTGTCAGGCTCTCAGTACCAATAAAGCTTTGAGAAGACCCCCTGGAGATCTAAGACCTCCGTTTTCTGATCTACGGGCTGTAGCTAGAACAGCGCATGCAGGATATTTTAAGCGAAAATAAAATGTGCTGTAGGCAGCACACTTGCCTAATTTTCCTCTCTGTTACGTGACTACAGCTCATTATCTGAGGGGGGATCGTGAACTTAACTTTGAGGGCCTAAAGAATCCTTTTGTCTTTCAAAACAAATCAGAACATTTCTAAACTCTTAGAAGCCTTTTAAGATAATAGCATCTGGAGAGGTAGTTCAGTGGTTAGGAACACTTGCTGTTCTTGCAAAGGAACTGGGTTTAGTTCCTAGCACCATATGGTGACTCACACCCTTTAACTCTGTAACTCTGTCCTGTAACTCTAGGACATCTGACATTCCTTTCTGTCCTTGTGGGCCCTGGGCACGCTCATGGTACACAAACACACACACACACACACACACACACACACACATATATATTCAGGTAAAATACAAATATATATATAAAATAAAAATAAATCTTTTCTTAAAAAGATAATAGTTTCTAAAGTGAACATTCTAAGACAAAGATTTGTTTCTCTCCTTTCTGTATCTCTCTCTGTATCTCTGTCTCTCTTTGTGTGTGTCTCGGTCTCTCCCTGTATCTCTGTCTCTGAATCTCTCTCCGTATGTGTGTGTGTGTGTGTGTGTGGGTGTGGGTGTGTGTGTGTGGGTGCACAAGGCTATTCACACAGAGACCAGAAGTCTCTGCTCTCCCTCTAGTACTTTCTGCCTACGCCTTTTGAGGCAAGGTCTCTGAACCTTAGTCTCGCGTCTTTTCAGTGAGGGTGGAAGGAAGCCAGCAAATTCTAGCCGTCCTCCTGTCGCCACCCCAGTTACAGCTGCGATTACTCACTCTTAACCACTGAGCCGTCTCTCCAGCATGAACTTTTTAAAAAGAAACTAATTTGTTTTCAAAAATCCAAAGCTCAGACTTGATCTCACACCTCTGCTGACTTGGTGCTGCACCCTGAAACAGCCACATCCCGCTGTTCCCAGCCCTTCACCCTTGGGCCCTGTCACCAAGGCAGAACTCTGATTCTCGGTGACTTCCAGCCTGCTCTTGACCTGCCCTGAACCTGCCTCTTCCCAGGGCCACCTCCTTTCTGGATGACATGACGGAGGATGTGTGCATGTCAGGTGGCATCTGCTGTCTGAGCTGGCATTGGCCGGGCCGCTCTGCAGCACAGACATGACACCAGCTTCTGAGCTCCCTGCAGCCCGAGCCCCTACGTGGACTGGCTTACTCACTCAGTATTTGTTAATTCAGGCATTCGTTGGGAAATATTTATGTAGTACCTAATATGTTGGGGCATCTATAGAAACAGAAATTAGCTGTAAGGTTAAATAGGAAACACTAGGAGTCAGCACGCTCCCAGGGGCTGCCGGACTGCTGTGCTGGAAATAATAGGAAAAGCGGCATTTCTCCAAGAAAGCCAAAGAAATGCAAATTAAAACATAATGAAGTGACATTTTCACTTGTCAGTTATTAAAATGCCATGATAAAGCCAGTGCCAGTTAAGACAGGCTAATTTAAATGACTTTCTTTTCAAATATGCATCTGTGCCTTAGTGGAAATGTGTGCTTGAGTGTATGCATATGCCTGTATGTGTGTGTGTGTGCACTGTGTGTATGTATGTGCCTTTGTGTATGTGTGTGCCTTCATGTAATGTGTATGTGCCTGTGTGTACATATGTACCTGTATATGTGCCTGTGTGTATACCTGTGCATGCATGTACGTGACTGTTATGTTCTTGTATATATATGTGTGTGTGCCTGTGTATATGTCCATATGTATGTGTGTACCTGTTTGCGTGTGTGTGTATACCTAAGTGTATATATGTGCCTGTTAGTGTGTTTATGATTATTCCTGGGTATTTGTGTGTCTGTGAACATGAGTATACCTGTGCACATACATGCTCCCGTGTGTGTGTGCATGCCTAAATACATGCCTGTGCCTGTGTGTGTGCTGGTCTGTGTGTGGATATATGCATATGGACGTGTGTATGTTTGTCTGCATGCGCACACACATGCAGTTTTTGTGTATGTGTAGGCCTGAGAAAACTCCGGGTGTCATTCTCAAGAATACCATCCACTGTCTTTGAGACAGGATCGTGTGTTGGCCTGGAGCTCTCAGGTTTAGCTGAGCTGGCAGGCTAGCAAGCCACAGGAGTCCTCCTGCCTCTCTGCCTTCTGAGGGCTGTGAGAAAGTGCCTTGAGGCCTCTTGCTTTTGAAAGCAAGCACTTTCCCCACTAAGCTGTCTCCCCAGCCCAATTATACAATGTCCATCTAGGAGAGGGGACAGACTCAGTCTGTGTTCTCCTTTACGGAGGACAGACTACATACAGCTTGCAAAGGCTGTGCAGCAAATGACCACCAATGTGGTAATTTGAGACAGAAACCATTGGTCAGCTCACAGCCTTTGGGAGGGAGGGCTCAGCTTGGCCTCTGCCAGGGGCTTCTGAGAGTGAGGTCAGTTGTCCCAGCTCTACATTCATGCTGGCTGCCCTGGGGAAGACTCCAAGGTGAGTCAAAGCATCTCTTCTTTAAAAAAAAAATTACTTAAAAATGTTGTTTACATTTATTTATTGTAAAGGCATAGACATGGGTACCTCAGCATACTTGTGGAAGTCAGAGGACAACCTGAGTGAGTTTGGTCTCTTCTTCCACCTGGTGGGTCCTTGGAATTGAACTTAGGTTTCAGACTTGGCACCAAGTACTCCTACCTATTGAGCCATCTTGCTGGGTCTCAGCAAGTTCTTAGCAAAATGCACTTCTCATTTAAGTAGGACTGTGGTCCCCCATTTACGCTCCCCAGCTGGTGAGCGTCAGCTGGGAACCCTGAGCTCCTCAGTCTCCTCAGCCACCTGCCTCTGAAGCCTGTCCTGCCCCAGACTTGAAAGGGAGATTGAGTCCCCTGAGTATGGGGCATGGCTTCCATTCCTTTGTTCCCCACCCGTCAGAAGTCAATCCCACCACGTGTTTCAGTTTCTCCCTGTTCTGACAGAGAAGAGATAATCAGCACCTTTGCCGCCGTCCTTCATGGCTTCCAGCTTTAAACAGCAACTGCTATAAAGTCCGGAGGCCACAGGCTTTATCAAACCAGAGGCTCTGCGAGGTCCAGGGTGCTATGGCCAGAGGCGCTCAGCTCACACCAAGCAGAGGTCAGGCCATGGAGGGAAGGGGAAGTCTGGAGGCTGTGTTCTCATTGGAAAGTGTGGGGCACAACTGAGCACAGCATCTCCTTCTCACGGGGGGGGGGAGGGGAGGTCCAGCTGGCCACTGGCCACTGGTGTCATACTCAGGTTTCCTGCAAAAGTCACAGGATGGAGCTAGAGACATTTTGTTTTGAAATGTGGGGTCATGTCCTAAGGATGGGTCCCTGTGATGTTCCCCTCTGGCACCAGCTTTCTGCCTGATGATCCTTCCACTGTTCACTGTTTGCTTCTGTTCCACCCTGCACGCCTCTGCCACTGGCCCCCTTGGGGCACATGTGGACATACTTACACATAAAATTGAACATGAGCAGACACACATGTGTGTAGGCACACAGCAACTCAGACAAACAAACAGCACATGCAGACACGCTCAAGTGCATGCTTCTACACATGCATGCACATAGACACGCCCCACATAAACATAAACACACAGCTTCCGCCAGAGACACATACGCTGTAGGATACACATACATGTAAAGGTACATGCGGGCACATGCTTCTTGCACAGCTGCCTGCCAGATTTTACTCCCTAGTATCTGAAGCGCTTCTCCTGTGTCACTGCGAACTTGGGTGCAGAGAGAACAGAAGAACTGATACTGCCCAGCAGCACAGCAACCTCTGCAACCACAGGCCAGCCCCTGAGCATGCTGGGAATTCTGCTGACTTGGAATTGGGTTTAAATCATAGATCACAAATGTCTATATTCCTGCTGTGCGTGTGTGAGAGAGAAAGACTATATAGTCCTGGTTCTCATCCGGATCTTGCTACATAGCTCAGGATGGCCTCACACTTACAGCTGTCTCCCTGCCTCCGCCTCCTGTCTCCACCATGCCCAACATTTCTTTTCCTTTTGCTCATTTTCCCTCCCATGCAGCTTTCTTCCATGCTAGGGTCCTTGGTTGTCTTTGGCGCTGGAAGCCTCTCCTGTGCCCCCTTAGTATCTCACGGTGTGGGTGTGGTCCCCAGCCCTGCAGCTGAGAGATGCTCAGCACCCCTTTGAGCACCACATGGCAGCTGCTGGAAGGTGCTGTTGGGGACAGAAGCTGCCTACTGAGCTCTGGCTGGGCTTGAATATGTGTAGAAAGGGGAATTCAAGCAGTTCTGGGTAGGTTTATGGGAAGTTTTTCTTTGTAAACACTAGAGGGAAGTCAGCAATTCCTGCCTGTGCTTGAGTGAGCCCTTGGCTGAGGTTTCCGTGAAGACAGTAAACCACAAGTTTCTGTGAAGTCTGTTTTGCAAGACAAAGCCCTCTACAGTGGTTTGTCTTGCGGCTGTGATTTTCAGGACAATCTCTTCACAGTTTCAGTTGAGAGGCTCATCGCACAGCTAGGAGGGGAGGATGCAGCAGAGAAAGGCACACATGCCAGGGACTCTGCTGTCCTTCCAGGGACTTGGTGAAGATGGTCTGTAGTTGGAGACCGACGTACGTCCCTTCTGCTCCATCTGTCTTTGCCACAAAGCCTCTCACACACAGACTCCCAGCCTCTGAGTGCTGGGTTCTCTCCTTTTACAACCCCAAATCGCAGTTCCAGAAGACAATCCGGTGTCCCTTACCCCTCCTGATGAACTGTGGAATGGGGCAGAGGACCCAGAGCTCTTCCCAGCTCTTTGCGAAGACCACCAGGTGAGCTGGTGGAGGCAAATGGCACCCAGGACCTTGGAACTTTATCAACCGATTTCTATCAGATGCCATGGGTCAGCCCTCACCCTCATCAACAGCATGTCTGCGGATAGCTTGGGAGGACGCCTCCTTCACATCCCTACCTAGAAAGCCCTATCTGCCTGGCTCTAGTCCTAGTCTTATACCAGGCACTCCTGGGTGTCTCCAGGTTTTTGGTTTGGTTTGGTTTGGTTTGGTTTTGGCTCACTTTGTCCTTTGTCCCTCAGAATGGTGACGGTGCGTGGAGTGGACTTCTCTGGTTGTGACCTGGGTTTCTTTGAGGATGCTGACCCTGGAAGCGGCTTACTGGCTCAGCCGCTGCGAACACCGGTGATGGTGTGTTTATCCGGCTTCCTCCTCAGTCTTTGAGGCTCGTCCCTTGCAGGGATGCAGCCCGCCGCCACCTGTCCCACAAGCAGATGTCTTCTGGTAGTTTGGAGGCTTGGCCATGCTGTTAAAGATTCAAGGTGAGTGGCTGAGATGCAAAGATGCAAGCCACGCGGCCAGTTGAGGAACGTGGAACAGAGGCTCAGTGGAAGCAAGCCGTCAGGAGGCAGACGGTTGCTGCCTTCCAGGTGGATGCAGCGATGAGGAGGTGATTCCTGGCAGGTGACCAGGACTCTTCGGGAAGGAGCAGGGGAGAGCTGTCCTGTCTCTACTGATGCCCTAGCACATTTCTACTCCGGTGAAGGGTGGCACAGCTGCAGGTGATGCCATATAAACTATCACATGGCCTGATGTGTCTCTTTGGGCCAGAAATAACCCTTCTGAGAATAACTGCAGAATAGGGAACAGATTGGAAATCCAAGCCTCAGAGAGGACCAGAGAAAGAAACACACAACTATACGCCAAACATAGAAAGGCTTTGCTACTATTGTTTTGAGGCAAGGTCTCACTCAGCCAGGCTGGCCTGGAAATCACTGTGTAATTCATGCTAGCCTCAAATTCACATCAGTTTGGTATAAGTTTTCGAACCCAACCGCACAAGAGAGTTTTGAGCTTACCCACCTGCCTCATCTCTCCACTGCCATCACAGGGTTTGCAACCAAATGGGCCAGAGCCTCCAGATACCATTCTTGCTGTTTGGTTGGAGTTTTGTTATTGTTGTTACTTTGTTTTGTTTTCCCAGACAGGGTTTCTTTCTGTAGCCCTGGCTGTCCCGGAACTCCCTCTGTATACCAGGCTGACTTTGAACTCAGAGACCTACCTGCTGCTGCCACCTGGAATTAAAGGTGTGACCAGCCCAAACATCTTTCAATAAGTTCATTCCACCACCTTCTCTCCACACTCTGGAAACGGTGGGAGAATGCCCTGTTATATTTAAGGACAGCTTGTACTCAATGACCCCAGATACTACAGCAGCAATCCTAGTAGGCTGCTGATGGCTTGGGTCAGCAGTGCGCAAATTTTAAACTCGAATCAGAATGCCCCTACGGGTGACAGACGCACAGGTGGCTGGACCCACTCTGAGTTTCTGAGTAGGTGGGGGTGTATAGAGCCGCTGAGGTAGATGCCTGGGGAACACCCTTTGAGAACTGCTGTCAGCCATTTCTGAGGGCATACCGGACCTGCCTTTCAGGGTCCACAGAGTTAGGAAGATAGATGTGACAGAAATGGGGGCCCCAGGATCCCTAACTGCTTTTCCCGTCACATGACTTGCTCCTTGACATCTTTTGTTCCAGCATAGATAGTAGCTTTGCGGAGAGTTAACCAGCCACTGGAGGAGGCCGAGCAGGTAACGAGAAACCTGAAGCCCAACCCTGGGCTGTCGGATCTCTGTGACTGGCCTCTAGTTGATGTCAGGAAAGTGGCAGACTCTCTTCTGTCAGCCGAAAATCCCCTTCACCACATGAAGGTAACTAAAAAGATAAAGAAAATGACCTTTGAAAGGAATTCTTCAAAGTTTAAGGCTTACTCTTGTTTTGTTTTTGATTAGCTATTGCATCATGCAACCAAATAGGACATCGAAAGCTTAACCCTCAAAATCAGTTTCAAGACACCCCTTTCTGAAGGTTCTGTTGGAGTAGAAAGGATGAGACTCTTGCTCCCAGCATTTAGGGACCCACATTGTGGTCACACTATGTGACTTGCTAGGTGGTTTGGATGTTGTACCTGGTGTCAACTTTGCAGCCAGGGTGAATGAGGTAGATCAGGCTTGTTCAGACCTGTGAGGACATCTTTGTGCTGTAAAGCCAAACGCAGAATGTCAGAACTCCAATGGGCAAACAGAAGGTAGAAAGGACCTCTGGCTGACGGGGTTTGCCGAAGCCTTGAGATTTGTGGAGTCAGGCTTTGCAGCACACTGAGAAGCAAGCTGAGTCCCTTCGAGTGAGGACGTCACTGGAAGCAAGAAAAGTGGGATCTGGCTTCTGTGGGCTGAGGTGGGTGGCCGGCCAGCCTAAAGAGCTCACTCTTCCCACTTGACTATGGGGCACCCCTCCCCCAAAGAGGCAGGGTCTGTTTTCCCCACCTTTGACTGTGGCCTTGAACATGAGATTAAAAAGACCAACCACGCATACAGCTGTGAGTGGTGCTGTGTGCCTGGTGGCTCTCAGGAGACCCTGTGTGCCGACCTGCGAGCTCTGCCCCAATCTGATTGGAAAAGAAAGGGTTCTTCCCAAATTCTAAGATGTTGCTCTCTACTCTTGAAAATAAGAGAGAGACAGAGACAGAGAGTGCAAGCCCAGAAGTTAATCTGAAATTTGATGTCACAGATCTGAGCTCTTCTAGAGATTGGCCTCAGGGTGTTACTTGGGGTCACAAAAACATAGCTTGATACAGAAGAGAGCTGACTTCCCTTTCTGAAAATGAGGAAACCACAGACCATCTCCAGCACAGACAGCAGCCACAGCTCTGTCTGGATTCTGTGAAAAGATATTAGTCAACCCAGGGTGACTGAGGCAGCTCAGGCTTGCTCAAACCCATGAGGGAATCTCTGTGCTGTAAAGCCAAACACGGAATATCAGAACCCCCTGTGGGCAAACAGCAGCACTCCAAGGCAGAAAGGACCTCTAACTGAAGAGTTTTACCAAAGTCATGAGGTTTATGGAGTCTAAGAAGAAAGGGGCTCCCCCTGAGGGGGATGCAGCCTTATCAGGCCACAGAAGAAGACAATACAGCCAGTCCTGATGAGAACTGATAGACTAAGATCAGAGGGAAGGGGAGGAGGACCTCCCCTATCAGTGGACTTGGAGAGTGGCAAGGGAGGAGATGAGGGAGGGAAGGCGGGATTGGGAGGGGGCTACAGCTCAGATACAAAGTGAATAAACTGTAATTAATAAAACAATAAATAAATTTAAAAAAAGAAGAAAGGGTCTAGTGTCATCAGTTAAAAATACAAACAAAGCAGTCAGGGTTGGGGAAGGATGAATCTTATGAGCATGCTATCTTTCATTCTATTGGTTCATACATCTAACGACAAGTAAAACAAAAGTCACAGTATAATCAGGTAATGTGGTACTGAGTCAACCTCCGTAAGTTCTGGCCACCACCTTGCAGATGAAATGTTAGTGATGAGGTAAAGTTCGCCCTGGGTCAGGGGATATGGCTCAGTTGAGAGTGCTTACCTAGCATGTGCAGGGTGCTGGGTTCTAGTCCCAGCACTGCATAAATCAGGCATGGAAATGCACTTGTGTTACCCCATTGATACGGAGAGAGAATCAGGAGGATGGGAAGTTCAAGGTCATCCTGTACTGCACAGCAAGTTCGAGGTCAGCCTGGGACTCTAGAGATTCCATTTCCAAAAGCAAAACCCAATGAATTTACATAGGGATAGTCCTGGAATGAGAGGGGGCTTGTGGGAACAGGGTAACACTGTTGAGTCCTTAGCGGGCTCGCCACACATACCCAACACTGACAAAAGCCTTCCCTAGACGGACACTCATGGTCACATGCAATGCAGGCAGGAAGTCCCTGCTTAGCTAGAGTGCTCTATGAGGAAAGTCATGAGAACCTGTGACAGAGAGAAGACTCATAGACAACAGATCCAGGACAAGAATGAACGCTAGCGAGCCAGAGGCAGAAATGTCACCATGCTTCCTGCTCTGAGAAGCTGCTCCGCAGGGAAGGGAAAGAAACAAGAGGGGGAGAAACTGGTGCTGAGGACCAAAGGTTGGCCCTGCGTTTCTTCACCAGTTAGGAGGGTGTGTGTGTGGGTGTGGGTGTGTGCGTGCACATGAGCGCAGAAGAGAGTGCTCCAGGCTCAATCTCTGCTCAGTGTGTCACCCACAGGGCTCAGTGCTTAGACATCTGTAGCAACGCTGCCTCTGGGGTTGCAAACTGCAGGCCAAGTGACAACCCTTCCTCATTCTGCTTCATATTACAGGGGCTGGAAAGGCAGTTTTCCTTTTCCTTTGTTTTAAGAGAGAGAAAGGGCAGCGCCAAGATGTAGCAAAGCAGGAACGCCATTCACACTGACCCTGGAGACGCTTCCCTGGGGCTTCTGGGAAAATCTGCAGCGCCCACACAAGGGAAGTCTTGAAGGAAACACCTGGAATTCATGAACGGGTGACATGTTGAAGGCAGATGTCTTAGTTTCCTTTCATGTTGCTGTGATGCATTGCCCTGATGGCTTTAAGAATGGAAGAGTTTATTTCAGCTCACAGTTAGAGGTTACAGTGTACCATTGTGGGGAAGTCAAGGAAACGGAGCATGAGGGAGTTGGTCCCATCTTATGTACAATCAGAAACAGAGAGCAATGAATGCAATCATGCCTGCACTCAGCTCACTTTCTCCATGCTTGCACACTCTAGGGCCCTTACCTAGGGAATGGTGACACCCACAGTGGATGGATCCCTTCACCTCGAGTAACACAATTAGGACAATTGTGCCAGATGTGCCAACAAACCAACCTGATCTAGATGACCCTTCACTGAGACTCTAGATTCATCAACCATCACAAGAGAGAGGCCTTGGAGGTCCTGAGGATAGTAACATCCTGCATGAATGCCTGGCTTTGAACACTGGGGTCCTCATCATTGATCCTTGCCCAAACTGCAAAAACTCCCCCCATTCGGTGGGGAGGGTCATGGAGAGGATTTGGGTTGAGACAATCTTTTCACCTTCTTGAAGGTTATTTGTGTTGAAGATCAGCTGGGTTAGATCAGCTGGGTCAGTCCTTTCAACATCCCAGAGATAAGTTCACTCTTGTTCCCCCTTCCTACCCCCCACTGCTGTTTTTCTCATCCTTCTGCTTCATTTCTTTGATGGCAACATTTAAAATATATGTCCCAAGTAGGAAGTTTATCATAGGAAGTCATGTCACTGCCCCGGTTGACCTGAAACTTACAGACCAGACCTACAATCAAGAGCCAGCCTGGCCTCACCAGTGCTGTGTCCTGCAGGTGGGGAGACTGAGTTCTGTCCAGGCTGCTCATGAGGTACTGTTGCCCTCCCCCAGTGACTGCATCTTCGCCCCTTTCCCTACTCCCTTTCTTTCTTGTTCTTTCCACTCCTCTCCCATTCCTTCCCCTCCCTTTCTCACTCCTTCCCACCCCATGCCTCCTCCTCTTCCCCCACCCCTCCTCCTTCCCCTCTTCTCTTTCTTCCTCAGCATGATGTAAGCTACTTAAATATCTCCTCTCACTTTATCAGTTGATTCTTTTACAACAATTTTTTTATAGAAATATTTGATCTGAGAACATCTGTTTCTGTCTGGAACATATTTCCCCAGTATTTGACTTTGCACTTCCTATAGCTGTCAGCTCGGCTCGTCTTACAGATTCTGTGACATAACTCCGTATTACCCAGCAAACATCACTTGCGCTTCCGGCTGGAGCTGTATCAGTCGCTATGCAGAGCAGGCACTGCCACCCTTGCTGACAGATGTCTTTATTGTGGTGGCCTCGTTGTGTCAATATTCCAGGTAGCACTGTTCGTCGTCACTTCAGAAACAAAACTGATACTGCGGGCAATTATTAAGTGTGTCACCAGTGGGGCTAGCTTTGGAAGATTCGACATGTTAAGCTGTAAATTTCAGAAACACCCCATGACACTTGTTGACACTTGACATAATTGGCATAAAGAGTGAGGACACCCTTGGGCAAGGCTGTGGCTCTGTCCCTCTGTGGTCTTCTGGCCTCCCAAGTTTCTGTCCAGAGGGGGCCTCTCATTCCACTAATCGACTTTTTGCTAGGATGGGATTACAAGGAGACACTGGCCAGAGTACTTTGGACTGTTAGAGTGGCTACTCTAAGTGTTCCTGTACCTACACTGTATGTCTCTCTGTGCTCTGTGGTCAGAACAGCCTGACCTTCTTATGCCTGTGGTGTTGGCAATCTGACTTTTAAAACAAAACAAAACAAAACAAAACATTACCTGGCTTTCCATCCCTCTTCCCTGCCGACTTCTAAAATCTGTTCAGCTTGAGATCCAATAACCCTTCCCTAAAATCCTTAAGAAAAAAAACTAATTGTTGTTGTTTGAGGCCAGGTCTTCTTGGATAGCCCAAGCAACATAGTGACACCGAACTCACTATGTAACCCAAGCTGGCTTCAAACTTTTCACAGTCCTCCAGCCTCAGTCTCTTAAGGGCTGATGACAGATGTCAGTCACCATGCTTGGCCCCTCAAGAAAAGTCTGAGCCTCCCATATGTCCTAAGAGCTTTTTTGAAAATGCTTATTAAATAGCAACAGAGTTGCCACCATAGAAGCACCCAGATTAGAGTTCTTGTCAATATTCTTTTCTGTGTCACAAATACTATTTGTCACAATGAGTAGAGGTGATGGTGATTCCCTGACTGTGCCAGAGACTAGTTAAACCAGTTATTCTGGGAGGTCTCAGCGATAAACAGGACACCACATTTGTTTACTGTTGGCACTTGGGCTCTGTAGACCTAATGTCTCATTACCCTCACCAATACATCCTGCAGAGACAGATCAGGGGCTCTTCTTTAAAGATCCAGCTGTGGCCTATGTCAGCTGCTTGCTGATTGGCACCCACACTCTATGCTTCTTATGAACGCTGACGGATGAAGGACTTTGCTCACTGCTATGACTGCAGTTTGTGCCCCAAAAGGGTAGGCCCTGTCTCAGGACTGACCCTACAGAGATTAGCAGCAGCACCCCAAAGGATGAAAAGAAAGCAATCCTCCAAACCCATCTCAGGCAACCCACCTCCTTTTCTGACTCTCCGAGCTCCCCACTTGCTTCTTCCTCCCCTCTACGACCCAGAATCAAGGTCAGATATAGGATTACTGAAGGCAGAGGGCAAGTTTTCCTTCCCAACACATCAGAGGTATTGAGTAAGTACCACAGAGTAGTGAAGCTACAGAAGACTGCTCTCCAAAGAGAGACATCACACATCCATTAAAAATGTTTGTGCTGGGGTCTGGAGAGATGGGTTGGTGCTTAAGAGCACTTGCTGCTCATGCAGAGGGTCGGGGTTCAGTTCCCGGCACCCCCCACGGCAGCTCAGTTACTACCTGTAACTCCATGCCCTCTTCAGGGCTCCTCAGACACCTGCACTCACAGGCATGTGCCCGCAAACAGACACATAATTTGGAAAGCAAAGTAACCCTACAGCATTTGGTCTGACCTCCAGCAGTATCGGCAGCACGTGGAATCTCTTGCGGACCCTGCTCACTACTGTGGGGGTCTCTGCAAACAGGATCGGCAGAGGAAGAGTCCTCACGAGGCAAGAGGGAAATCTGGTTCAACACAGCTCAGCAGCTGGAGTTGGTTCAAACTTCTAGAGTCTGACACTGGGCAGCTTATCTTAGGCATCTTTAAGCACAGTGTAATTTTGGAAAAGTTTCTCCTGTGCACAAGGAGTAATAATTACACTGCAACTCGTCTCAAAGCACGTGCCCTTTCTTGTACGAAGATAAGGGTCTAGACATAGGCTCTCTGCGTTATCTCAGCGGGCTAAGGGAGCATCTGGGACGGTGTGGTGTTGGTCATACAGATAAAGTGGAGGTCATCTGGGCTATATTAGCCACCTCTCGTCCTGGTTGTGAGAACTTGTGGGGGCAGGCAGGGATGGCCTGACCCTACAGATAGCACTGGGGTCACCTGAGCTATCATATCAGCTCCTTCCAATCCCAGCCTTCTCTTTCTTTGAAAACACACCCCTGGGCTTTAGTTTGTTTTTTCTTGAACACTCCTGGTTTTCCTAGTGTTATCTGTGGGCACAAGGACCCCTGTGCTCCCAACACACTACTGTTGAAATGAGAATAGCAAATAATTTATTAGATAATAATAGTGTAAAGTATGTAGCCGTTAAGTGAGGAAAACGAGTTGCTGGCCCTGCACGGGCCTTCTGAAGGACTGGAGGTCAGGATGCCTAACTTTCTCCAGCACAGTGGGCTGATCTGACTAAAACCGACCAACTAGGAAAAGAGGGGTGGAGGATTCGATTTTTGTTTTTGGGGAAACTGGGGACATTTGATTATGGAATGGGTACAAGATAGAACTGAACTTCCTTGTTAACTTTTCCAGATCTGATATTATGTGATTATGTTTTCTTTGAAGCCCCTCTCTCCTAAAGGAAAATTTGCACAAAGCCGTGATTCCTGGCTTTGCTTTCAAGGTTTTTTAAATGTGACGTGGTGAGGTGGCTTTGCAGGTAAAGGCACTTGAGGCGCAAAGCTGGTAACCTGAGTTTGATCCCTAGAACGTATGGAAAGGTGGAAGGAGAGAACCGACTCCATGGCGTTGACCTCTCACCTCCACATACACACCATGGCATGTGTGCTTATACACACACAGACACACACACACACACACACAAGAGAAAGAGAGAGAGAGAGAGAAAGTCAGAGAGACAGTAACAGAAAAAAACATGTTTTTTTTTAAAGTTTAAAGTGAAGTAGAACAAAGTGAGACAGGATTTTAAAAAATATAATTGTTGAAACTGAAACTGAGTGAAATGACATGCAGATTTTTATCTTTTTTTGTCTGTTTGGTATTAGTGGGGACTGAACCCTGTGTGCTATGTGCTGAATCTCCAGCCCATCTCCTCCAGCTTTGAGATACACTTAAATCCACCTCATACTCAGAAAAGAAAAAGGAGCAAGTCCATCAGCTTACGGTAACAAGACTGAATGTACTGCAACCCTGAATGAGCTGCTGGCCTCCTTTCATAGTCTACACACACACACACACACACACACACACGATGTGACACAGTTACCTAGGTCCCTCACTAGAGCTGAGTCACTCTCAGCTCTAGGTCATGGGCCTCCAGAGTGTGAGCTAAAAGACAGTCTAGATCTTGAACATCCCCAGAGGCCCTGTGGTAAAGGCTTGGTCCCCCAAATAGTGCTTTGGGGAGAACAGAACCTTGAAAGGTGGGGCCTACTGGGGGTTGGGGAGAGGGAGTGTCTTGGGTTGCTGAGGCCCTGTCCTGAGAATCTAAAGCCTCAGCTGCCCAACTCCTCTTCCTCCTCTTTCTCCCCATCCTCCACTTCCTCCTCTTCCTCTCCTTCCTCCCTCTTCTCTTTCTCATCTCTCTCTGCCTCCACCTTTAAGCAAGTGGTTCACCCCCCTACCCTCTTATCCCATGGCGTGTTTGTTACCTTGCCCAAAACATAATAGCAACAGGGCCAAATGTCATGGACAGGAGCTACAAAATTGTGAGTTCAAAGACATCACCCTCGTTTATTAAGTTCACCATCCGAACTATTTGGATATAGTGGCAGAAAACTTATGTGCTACACAAACCTTTTTTCTTTGTAAAGTTAACCTGCTATGGGTATTTTCTGGGAGTAATACAAACGAACTGACACACCAACAGATCAGGATATTTAAAATGGAGAAACTGAATGTACTTAACCCCAGAAGCCTCCTAGTAACAGAAGAGAGAGAGGAAGAGTTAGGGACTTAAAAACTGAGACACCGCCCAGAATTAATAAAGAAAGACTGGGGATGTTTTTGGATTTAGGCTAGGGACCACTCAGGTCACACTCACCTACAGTGGTGTTTCTTTTCCTCCCCATTCTTATTAGAGCTGCAGTAAAATAAAATGGCTGCACACGACTGTGGATGCCTGGAGGGGGTCTGGGATCCTCACATCCCCAAAGTAAGTTTACCAAGCACCTCAAGAACCAGCAGTTACAGGTGGCACGTTCCGCATGGTGGGCACTGGGTGACTGAAAGGGCACAACCACGGGCAGCTTATGCTTACAGCTCATCAATAGCACGGCAGGAGACCTCCACAACCTGAAACCTCTCGAGAACTCCCCCTTCCTCTCCTCGGCTCGTGGCCCTGAACTCTCCTCAGACTCCACCTGGCCTATCTGCCTGCCCATGTAGTTAAGGATTCCAATAAATCTCTTATTCTAAAGGACAGTCCGCCCCAGTGCTGCCTGGAACCCCAGACTGTACTGTTTCCAGGCCACCTTGAATTGTAATGTTTTATTTGTATCTGAGTTATGCAGATTATCTTTAAGACCCAAACAGTGAAACTGGCAGACTGCGCCTGTGTTTGTCACTGCGCATCTGAGATGAATCTCTAAGGATTATTCTTGAATACTCAGGAACACCGACAGCATCTTCGCTCCTGTCAGATGAGCGACAGGCATTTAGGTGAAAGCCTTCTGAATTCATGTCTTATAAAGTTTGAATGTGCCTGGTTAACTATAAGTCAGCAGGGCCAGCTTTGTGGAAGGTTGAGGAGCTGTGCTCCGGGCATTTTGTTTTTGAAAGAGCTCCTTAGTGTGGATGTCACGAAGATCTAGAGAGCCATCACCATGAGCTCTCCTGTCACAGGGGTCTCTTACACTCAGGACAGGGACTAGAGAGGCAGGCTGCCTTCTCTGCCAGGCCACTGCAAGGACACTCCAGCTGCCCATCAGAATGCCATGGTCTAGAGCACCGGCTCTTTCCCACATTCTCTGGAGCCCTACAACAGAGTTCAAAGTACTGATGAGTTCTGATCTACCCAGTTAAATGGGCCTATCTGCTACAGGACTTGCCTGGGCTTCAATTTGAAAACATCTAAGCACAGAATATTCTGTCTCCTAACATGGTTGGCTGTGGCATCCCTCTTCCCCCCGCTCCTCACAAATGTGGTGTGTTTGGGTACATCTTCCCCTGAGCACGTTGTTGAGGACTACGCATGAGAGTCACAGCTTTGGACCGCATTGAAAGCATGGTTTTCACGTTATCTGCTGAGCCAAGCCTGCAGACCATAGGGGCTCATCACCACAGGGGCTCTCGGCAGGTGTCGGCTAGCCCCATTCAGCCTCTCCCAGCCTTCCACTGAGACACCCAGGAAGGCACGTGCATAATTGCCAAATTGCAACTGCACCAGAAGCTAAGAATATCTATGATTGCCTGGTCACAGTATGGGAGGGACTTCTGCCAAGAGCAGATGCGGATAGACTGTGGCGTTCGTTAGCTAGAATCACAGTGCTGAGAGCAGGCTGAGGAACCAGGCCTATGACACAGGGAGGCCGAGAGGACCACGTCAACCCCCAGCTGACCAAGCAGCCTGCTGATCCAAATGCCTTAGAAGCTGACAACAGGATGCCATGGACAACTCGGGTCACCCGGACATTCTGGCCCCCTCTTCCATCCGGGGAGCCTGAAATAACCCCCACACCAGCTGAACTGAGAACAGGGCAGGATACACGGTGAGATCTCAGAGCTGTGCCGGAACAGCAGCCCTGAAACCTTCACTCACCAAACAAAACAACCGAGGCAAACAGTGCTAAAAAACCTAAAGGCAACTCACAGTTCCCTGCACTGAGCACATCCTAAGCAGCTTTGGTTAGGAAGGAGTTTCACTCCTCACAGGAGCTCAGACTATGGCTCTAGATCTTCCTCGACATCTCTGAGGTGCTGACATCCTGGAATGCCACTCAGAGCCCCGGACACTGCACTTGAACAATTGCATCCAGGAAAGGCTGACATAGTTGCTTAAATGAAAAAAAGGAAAAAGAAAAAAAATGTGTGAACACTATAGAGCCCATATGCTTCTAATTTTCTAAGAAAGAAAGAAAGAAAGAAAGAAAGAAAGAAAGAAAGAAAGAAAGAAAGAAAGAAAGAAAGAAAAGAAAAGAAAGAACCCATCACACCACCAGTGAGTCTGTAAGGGAAATCGGAGATGGGTAAATTTGTTTCTTCTTAGTCTGTGTTTCTTAAATTCAGAACAATCTATATGGTACTTGTACAATACACAGATGACACCTCCCAGGAGTACATGTCACCGCATGCTGGCTGCCACAGGATTCCGCTGGACCAGTGACTTTCATCAGCCCCGTCACTATAGTCACAAGTGCAGTGCCCACTCAGGGCAGATGCACTCAGGTGAGGCCTGCTCATGTGTGATCTCAGGTGTGTTCTGGTCAGGTGTGATCTACTCAGCTGGGAGCTGCTCAAATGAGGGCTGCTCAGGTGTGATCTGCCTGGGTGTGATCTGCTAGGTGTGATGTGCTTAGGTGTGTGCTCTGCTGTGCTCTGCTCAGGTGTGAGCTGCTCAGGTATGATTTGCTCAGGTGTGTGGTTTGTTCAGGTGAGTTCTGCTAGGCATACCCTGTTAGGATATGGATTACTCAGGCATATCCTGCTCTTCCCCCAATGGCCTGTCTCCTGACTGGTGGTTGCTAGAGTCCTCATCAGTGCAGAATTTTGGATTATTTTTCCCTCATAGCAAACCAAAGCATTTCTCTTCTTCCAAAATTATATCTGGATTTAAACCCATTCAGTCCAGTGTGGGGATTCAATGACAACTGCCCTTTCCTTGCACACTCTGATGGGTGAACTTTTGAAGGTTTCCAGGGCTATTTCTCTGGATGCCCCTGCCTTTTCTCTGCTTCTTCCATCCAGGACATCTCTAGAGATTGTGGAAAGGCACAATGATGAGTGAGGAAAAGGTCCTCCTCATGTCCTCATCCTGCATTCCACCAACTCAGTCAAATTTCAGCTGAGGAAGAGGCGTTCCAGATGGAGGGGTAGCCGAAGGGCATCTGAAGCTCAAAGGCTGAAACCAGAACAACGAGGGCCTGGGTGGGCTGGGGCAGGAACCCTGGGACCGCCAAGCAGGATCTCAGAGGCTTGTGGACTCGGCTCTTACTGAAGGAAGGTGAGAAGCCACCGTGAGCAAAGACTGTGTAACCAGATCAGAGGGACACAGCTACAGAGGATAATATCTGTATCTGTGGAATGTACCTCTAGACTTCAGGTAGCCAGAGAGGAGAGTGGATGTGTAAAAGAGGAAAATGACACGGGGCTTCTTAGTCAGGAGAGACTTAATCCTCGCGCATATCAGACAAAATCTGGAAACCTAAGCAGATCTTGGCCCTTTGCTCAGGCCAGAAACATGGGGTTCCTTTGCCTCTTTCCCTTACTTCCCAGATCTGATGCATCGGTGGGTGGGCCATTCGGCTCCCATTCCAAAAGGACTTTCACCTTAGAAAAGAAAAAAATGCTTTGTGCCAATGACCTTAAATGTGATGATGTCATCTTTAGCTAAGGGAAACAGGGCAGTTTCTAGGACTCCGCTGGGTCCCAGGATGGTCCCAGGCTCCCAGGAAGTGACTTACAGAGAGAGCCAGAGTTGTAGGCAGGGATCTTCGATGTCACATGACTATGGTTTGTTCACTGTGTAGCTCCATCTCTAGCTTCCAGCATACGGGAGTCAGAATGTGATTATGAAATAGAAACAGGGCTGGTGGACTCCGGCTGAGTCAGCTCATCTTTAGAGCCAGACTGACCTATGTCCACCACCACCATGTGACATTCTCAAATATGGACCCAGCCTTGTGACTCTGTGACTCCTGCCATTTTCTACACTGTCAGTGGAAGCTTGCAATGCCTAGTTGTGGTTATGGACAGTAAATCATCTGGGCTTGAACTGGCCATCTCTTTGCCTAGCTTTGATGGATGTTGTGCTGTGTTTGTTTGTGCCCAGCCTGTGCTTCAACAGTATGGGAGGGCCCAAGGAAGGAATTTACCTTTCATTGACTAAAATAAGGATATGAACTCTCTATTGGTTTCTGAGAACATGCCTCCAATCATCAATTTAGCAGAACAGTAGGAAGTGCCCAAGATGAGCTAGGTGAGAGGAACCTCAGCCAATGAGGTGTGAGGAAAGCAAGCATGTGACCAGACCTCAGCTTTCTGAAGCTCTGTGGACGGTGGCTGGAGATAAAGAACTTGGATGGCATGGTCCGTCAGAGACCGCGAGGAAGAGGGAGGAGTAAGCATCCCTCTGAGAGCAGATGACAGATGCTCCGTGGGAAAACTGTAGCTGTGACTGTGGTCTGTTGACCTGTAGGGATCCCTTTGCTGCTCAAGAGGTTTTCTTTTATATACAGGAAGGCAGCTTCATGGAGTCACCTCTTCAGGCTTCTGGTGGAGGATAAGACCCTGGTCTGACTGGCAAGGTCAGAAATGAGCCCCCTTTCCTCTCTCCCTGGTCATTTGGGCTGCCTGCTCCCCACTCACCCTCCACAGGTAGAGCAGGGACAATGGCTGTGTGTGCATGTCTGTGCTGAGATCTGGCATCAGGAATCTACATGGCTGTACATCCAAGCCCCGGTCCTTCCGCTTGTTCTCTAGCACCATAGCTTGCATTAGCTCTAACCCCACTCTTTGTTGGTCCATTTCAACTGTCTCAAACGCAGCTGTCACATCGTACTGCCTCTTCCTCTGCCACACTCTGCCAGCAGTGTTAGGATTTCCCCTTCCTGTGGCTGCTTAGATACATGGTATCCTGCGCCATCATGGCCCTATGATCTGCTCAAGGAGGGCCTCTGAGGGAAATAAAAGGCATAACATAGAACCCGCTCGAGCACCTTGTGACCAGTATGCACACAAGGACCCACTCCCAAAAAACTGTGCTGTGCCCCCCCGCCTTGAAATTCTTAAGAATTTCTTTAAGGTGGGGGGGCATACTTCCCTTTTTGCGCTAAGCCCTGCAAATTGGCTGGTCCCAGAATTCAAAGCAAGGTCGGAACTTATCCTCTTGAGCCCTGCTTTGTATGTTCCACTCTCCCAATCTGACGACTGGGGAAGCTGAACCCACACACCACACTATCAGGGCTCTAAGTGTCAAAGCTGAAGCCAGATCCCTCAGCAGCGTTCCAGGCCGGAAGGGCTGATGAAAGACATCCCAGCCCCCTGATTGCCTCCCATATGTCTCACCACCCCTGAGTGCTGCAGTCTTTTCTCCAGGAAAAAGCTATTCCTGGGGCACAAAATGGTTCTCCTACCTGGATTCAAGTAGCTCATAGCTGAGTCACTCAAAGGTCACAGATCCTGGATGGGAGAACTGAGAGATGTTAGGAAAAGTACAAGGGGCAAAGGGTTTGAGAGGCATCTGTAAGTCTAAAACAGAAAACAAAAGCTTCCTCAGCCCCATCCCACATCCCTCTCCCAGAGACTACAGCAATATGCATCTTTGTTGTTGTTGTTTTGTTTTTGCTTTTTGGGTTTTTGTTTGTTTGTTTGTTTTGTTTTGTTTATTTTTCAAGACAGAGTTTCTCTGTATAGCCCTGGCTGTCCTGGAGCTCATGCTGTAGACAAGGCTGGCCCGGAGCTCAGAGATCCACCTGCCTCTGCTGGGATTAAAGGAATGCACCACCAGCATCCGGCCAGCATGTGTATCTCAAGGACACTTTAACAAGAAGGACGTTTGTTTCCATTCATGCCAATGACAACTTCATAACCACAGCAGTGAATGGGAAGCATAGTGCAAGGGAAAGGATGCCTTGCGACACTCATGCTTCCTCATGAGGGCAGGTGCCCTTGGAGGCCAAAGGTATTGGGTTTCCTGGAGCTGGAGTTACTGATGGTTGTGAGCCTCCTGACATTATGCTGGGAGAGCCAACTCTGCAGTCTCTTTCCCTGTGGTTTTTGAAGCAGAGCCTCTTTTACTTGGGCGTGGCCAGGCTGGCTGGCAGGGAGCCTCAGGGATCCCCGTCTCCCCTTTTCCAGACCTAGGTCACCAGCACACCACCAGGCCAGTGAGCTGTTACTTTGTTTCTTTAATGTGGATACAAGCTGTTGACTCTGTCTTGGCCCCGGGCACCGCAAGGTCTTTACCGACTGAGCCAAGCGGTCTCCCTGGCCCACAGTGTTCTTTTTGAAGCTTTCCTCTGTACAATTTGCTGGTGTTACAATACTCAAGCTGAGCGTGAGACAACTGTTTGTCCGCCAGCAGCAGAGCTCCCTCATCCACAGCAACACCCCCTAAACTCCCCGAGTGACGGGGGAAAGCAAACTGGGTGGCACAGGCTAGCCTGTGCCTATGAAAAACAACAATTTTGTAATGTCACCCTCTCCATTTATGCTTAATTTGACTAAAACTATATGTCCATTCAACTCAGAATAAAACGTCCACAAACACGTGCTCACATGACCACTTAGAAGTGCCAGTACCTTCTAAAACGGTGGTCCTCAACCTTCCTAATGCTACAATCCTTTAATATGGCCGCTCACGGTTGTGGAGACCCTCAACCATAAAATTATTTTCATTGCTACTTCATAACTCTCCTTTTGCTACTGTTATGAATCATAATGCAAATATTTTTGGAGATAGAGGTTTGCCAAAAGGGTCACAACCAACAGGTTGAAAACCACTGTTCTATAAGGTCCAAGGTACAGTATAGAAAATGCTTTGTCATCAGGGAAAAAGAAGGTTGCATAGACACAGAGGATGGGCATGGAGTTGGAGTCTTCTGTGCACATGGACCTCAGAGAGATCGAGTTCATGAAGAAAATCCCTAGCCAGGCCATGACTCTTTCCACCTGAAGAGGTGCTCTGGATTTCCTCTTTGTAATCAAAGGATATTAAAAAAAGAAAAATGCCATCTACCATCCCCCATCCCTTATCAACTCTGTCACACTGCTGGAACTGTCTTTTCCAGTTACCTCTGATTAGCACGAAATCTCAGGTAATCAGCCCCTATGCTGTCTCACTCTCATGAAGTGTTCCACTTCCCAGAGTTGATGTGGTATTATGGGCTCTCCCTCCTGAGTTACCAGGGAGCCATGACTGACTGTCCCCAACACCTATTTCTTCCTGTTCTCCCTTGGGAGAAGGAGGCCCCTTGCCCCTCCTGCCTATGGCCCACGGTGAGCCTTTCTCAGAGCCTGCCTCAGCAGCGCCTGCTTTTAGATTGTCATGTACAGGCTCGTGGCAGCTGCCTGCTGATGAAATGGAATTTGGATAAAGATAGGGGAGGGAGGGAGCTGGAGCCGAGTGGCGTGTTCTGGGTGTGCACGGGGGACAGGGTGTTAGGCAGCTGATGACTCGCTGGGCCTGTCCTCAGCAAAGCCACAAGCACCACATCTGGGTCGGCTGAATCACTAGGTCCCTGTCCCCTCCCCACACCCCCAGAGGGCTTCCCTCCCTTGCAAATGACACTCTCAGGAGCAGCAATCCAGGAACACTTAGCTTCTGTTTTGTTCTGTTTATGTTTTTGAGGCAAGATCTCACAAGTAGGACAGGCTGGCCTGGAGCTCATGCTCCCAGTGCCTCAACCTTCCAGGGCTGGGATGAGAGGCTTGCACTGCCACACCCATCCTAACTCTCCAAACACTCTTAGTGAAACGGTTTAACACCGAAATGAAGGGCGAGAAGATTCTCTTCCACATTCTCTAAGGGGTCCCTAGGCCATGTAGAAAATGAAGCTTGAGAAGATTCTCTTCCACATTCTCTAAGGGGGCCCTAGGCCATGTGGAAAATGAAGCTTCCAGCACAGGCCCTTCTATCCTTTCTTTCTTCACACCCCGGCCCTGGGGCTTTCCTTATCAACTGTGAAGTGCCTTGACCAGCTCTACCAGAGACTAACGAAAGGGAACAGTAACCTGACCTTTCACTAGCTTATCTCCAAGGCCTTCTTGGTGAAGAATCTGACCTTTCTTTCTTTTTCTTTCTTTTCTTCCTTCCTTCCCTTATTTCTTTGATTCTTTCTTTCTTTTTTCTTTCTTTTTTTTTTTTTTGTGTGTGTTGTTGTTGTTTAAAACAAGTCTGAGTTTTCATGTGGGCGTGGCAAGCTTGATCTGTCTGAAATCATGTTTAGGCCAGAGTAGGCTACAGTGTTTACTGCCTGACCCCTCCACATGGCATATGTCAGGGAAATCCCATTGGTTTGTACCCTGACCCTGACAGAGGCCAAACAGGTATGTTAGTAAGAGGAACTGTTCTTCCTCTAATGGAGAGGGAGCAGGTCCTGTGGGATGTGTGGGAGAAAGAATCCATCAGCCCAGCAGGGAAATGTGGTGGACCCCGGAAGCTGTTCCTCCAGCCACATGCTCAGTCATAATTCCACCCTAATAAAGCAGGCAGAACTTTCCCTAGGTAGCCATTTGTCCACTATAGCAAGACATCATGAGGACATCCCAGACTGGCCACCAAGGCCACACACCTACCCTCAGATCTGCAGACTAGCATCCCAGTCAATCAGGGAATTCTGAATTGGCACTGGCTAACTCACAAAAGAGGTGTGTGTGGGGGTAAATAACAGTAAAGTAAGGCCCAGGATGTCCACCACCATGACGAACAGTGGAGCATCACCATGCTCATAGGCAGCCTGCTGTATAGAACAGCCTAATGCATTGTGTTTCATTCAGCTGTAGTATCTCATAGCTGAAACACCAGCGCTGAAGGGACTGAGGCAGGAGTATTGCTGTGAGTTAAAGACCACTGTAAGATTCAACTTCAAAACAAAACATTCCTTTACTTTTCTTTGTAAATGTGTGTGTTCTTATGTTTTCTTTCTAGTATTGTAACAGATTCATGGGATGATCAGCTTATAAAAGAAAGGGTTATTTAGGCTCACCAGTTCTGGGAAGTTCAGTGGTTGACTGGCACGTACTTTGGGACTTACAGTGAATCAATACAGCTTGGTAGGACGTATGTCCTTAACTCCATGTGTCCAGAAAGCAGAAGAGAAAGAACAGAGAGAACCAGAGACCTGCCATCTTTTTTTAGGTCATACCCCCAATAATCTAAAAGCCTCCCATTCTACCATCTCCTTAAAGATCCCCCAGTTGTAACACAGGCTGGGACCAAGCCTTCATTCAACACATGGAACTTGGAGGACATTTACCCAAATGATAATAATTCCTAAACCAACACATTTGTTTAGGAAAACTGTAATAGGCACACACTGGGTTGATGGAAAGGACAGGAAAGGAAAGGAAAGGAAAGGAAAGGAAAGGAAAGGAAAGGAAAGGAAAGGACAGGACAGGACAGGACAGGACAGGACAGGAAAGGAAAGGAAAGGAAAGGAAAGGAAAGGAAAGGAAAGGAAAGGAAAGGAAAGGAAAGGAAAGGAAAGGAAAGGCCCTGTCACATGCCACTCCCAGCAGAACATGCAGAGCCCTCCTGGGGGCCACAGTCTGGCTTCAGCTGCTCATGAGAGTTTGTAAGGTCCCTTGTAGGAGAGTCAGGAACAAGATCTTGAATGAACACTGGTACCCTGGGGACCAGCCTCCTTTCTCAAGCTCTCTCCGGGAAGCTCTCTGGTCCCTCTGCTCTCAATTTTGTTCTGTACCTGTCTCTGCTGATTCTCTTCCAGGCATTAGATGTTCTTTTCTTTGTGGGGGAAGTGCTGGGGATTGAACCTAGGGCATCATGTATGTGAAGCAAGCACTATCCCATCAAGCCACAACTGCTGTCCTGGAGAACTGGATTTTTCTGTCTCACTTTTTCATACCAGGAATGCAAACACCATGGCCTTTATGACATCTTGATGTCATAGTTCAAATGACTTGTGGCCATTACTCAGGGCCTCAAGCTTCTGGGCTCAGAACTGCTGGGAGAGGACAGCATGCTGGGATTTGACCAGGAGCTGCTGTCTGAGTCTCACAATTGTGTCAGAGGATGAGTCATAAGGCCTGTGACCCTCTCAGTGGGAGACACATGGGAACAGGTCTGTGGGAGGAAGACAGACTGAATAGTCACCTGGTGGATTCCCAAACTACAGAAGACCCTAGAAAGGACATGATCAATAATAAGTCCCGGACAGAACCTAAGCAGCTTGCTTAAAGGTTCCGAAGTTTAGTCCATTATCATCATGGTGAAGAGCATGGCAGCACTCAGGCAGGCCTGGTGCTGGAGCAGCAGCTGAGAGCTTTACATTTGATTCATAGGCAGAGAAAGAGAGAAAAGCACTGGACCTGGTGTGGGGGTTTTGAAGCCCCAAATACTTCCTCCCACAGGGCCACACCTCCTAAACCTTCTGATCCTTCTCAAACAGTTTCACTCCCTGGTGACTGAGTATTCAAATATATGAGCCTATGGGAGCCATTCTTATTCAAACTACCACACAATTTCCCATAAGCTCCGTCCTGGACGTCAAAACTCCAATACCGCCAAACCACAGCATACCATGTCCTTCTCATACAATCCGTGAGTTAAAACAAGCCAGTATTAACTCTTAAAGTTCAATGCTGAGAGCAGCAAAGGATACCCCAAAAGTAAGAACCAGGAAAGAAGACAGACTTATAGGTCCCAAGTAAGTGCTGATCCCAAAATGGAAGTCAACAAAGGCCCACAACCAGCCACGTGGGGACTTAGGGCCTAGATGTGCGCTCTCACCTTCAGTTCTCCCAGCCGGGGTTGCAGTCATGACCCTGCAGTTCTGGGCTGTTAGCGGTGGCCCAGTGTAACGGCTGCACTGTCTGATCAGAGTTCCCTGCAGGAGCTCCACCCACGTCTCTGCTCAGCATTCTGTGATGGCTTCATCCCTGTGAAAGCCTGCTGGGGTCACCAGGCAGCCTGCGATGCCCTTTGAGGTGGTAAACGTCACACCCCATCAACATTTGCTTTCTGCACGCTTGCTCATTTGCCATGCTCTGGATGTCACTAAGGCTTGTCACTCACAGCTTCTGGACAGATGAGTTCAGCTGTTCCTGGGGCTGCCCTGACCCATATGAGCAGTCAAGGAACACAGCGATGGTGTTCAGGGAGTAGGGAATCAAGAGTGTCTGGGATGCTAAGCCTGTGAGGGGTAACCTCAGCCTGTCCTTTGAAACCATTTTGCCCTCTGAGCACTCTGGGCCTGTGGGGGAAGCCGCAGCCCTAAAGATCTCTGAAATGCCTTTGGGGGTCTTTGTTTCCATGAATGGCCTCTGGCCTGTTCCTGTCTGCACTAGTCTTCTTAGCTAGGACAGTGGTTCTTAATTCCTAGGGCTGTGACCCTCTAATGCAGTCATGTTGTGGTGACCCACAACTATAAAATTATTCTGTTGCTACTTTCTAACTGTAATTTTGCAACTGTTATGAATCATAATGTAATATCTGATATGCAGGATATCTGATATGTGGCTCCCAACAGTGTCACGACACACAGGTTGAGAACTGCTGATCTAGGGCATCCTGGCCACACCTTTGCACACACCTTTCTTTCTTTCTTTCTTTCTTTCTTTCTTTCTTTCTTTCTTTCTTTCTTTCTTTCTGTCTTTCTTTCTGTCTTTCTTTCTTTCTTTCTAGGGCATCCTGGCCACACCTTTGCACACACCTTTCTCTTTCTTTCTTTCTTTCTTTCTTTCTTTCTTTCTTTCTTTCTTCCTTCCTTCCTTCCTTCCTTCCTTCCTTCCTTCCTTCCTTCCTTTCCTTCCTTTCCTTCCTTCCTTCCTTCCTTCCTTCCTTCCTTCCTTCCTTCCTTCCTTCTTTCTTTTCTTTCTTGATACTTCTTTCACTTTAAAGAAGCAAGCTTCAACGTTTCCAAATATCGCTGTAAGGTTATGGAACAAAATTAATTAAAGACGATTAGGTGTACGACAGATCTTATATATAAAAGAGATTTATTAGGTGGATATGGAGAGAGAGAGAAGGGAGAGCAGGACATGATGGGGGGAAAGAAAGAGGGAGGGGGAAGAGAGAGAAAGGAAAAGAGGGAGAAGGGGAAAGAGAGAGGGGGTGCCCCGATAGAGAAAGGACCAAGAGAGAAAAAGCCAAGAGAGGAAAGGCTAAGAGGGGCCAAGAGAGCGACCACATGTTGGGTTGTCCCTTTAAGGGACAAGGTAACCATGTCTTCCAGGTATGGCCACCTGGCCGGAGACACATGATGACATCATAAGTTACTAGGCAACCCAGAAGCAGGTTTTGTTCCAGGCATCTTACAATAAGTCACACAGGGCTGGGGATGCAGCTCTGTTGGTTGGCTGCTTATCCAGAGACTAAGGCTCTAGGTTCAGTCTCCAGCACATCCCTGCGCCACTTGAGAGGCGCAGGCTGGAGAAGAAGCTGAAAGTCATCCTCAGCCATGTGTGGAGCTGGGACAGCCTGGGTTACATGAGATTTCAGAGGGTCTCAAAATATTGCTAACAGCAATAATAACACTCTGATGCTTAGATAGCATCTTCCATCAGGTGTCCAGTGAGCGAGTCACTCTTGCGCTGCTCTCCAGGGAGCCCCGGGCCCACGTGTGGTGCAGTGGCCTTTACTCTGCTTTCCTGCTCAACACTGACATTCCTACCTTTACTCTGCCTCAGTCTTCCTCCTGAGTCCTCACCAGAATCTTTAGGTGTGTCCAGTCAGAGAGCACGGCATGAACTTTATGGATGATGGTGTCACATGTTGTGGAGTGAAAAGCTGGCCGTGCCTGCGTGATCTGCGCTTTTCCTAGCCTGCTCCTCCAGAGTCTCCCAGCTCCTGCCTATAGTTTTAGGTATTTGCATCACAATAGCCCACTTCTCGGCTCTGATTGTGTCATTCGGGGAGAAAGCTAGGGAAAGCCTAGCTTTCCCTACAGCCACAGCACTAACAGCAGGTGTCAAGAATTGTCTTCTCACCTGAACGAAAACAATGGCTTCTGGAGCCAATCCACTGGGTGTCCTTTAATCCCGTTTAATCCCAGTCTAGCAGGTCATGGTGTCAGTTACCACAGGAGCAGAAAGGGAGGGGGTTGATGTAAGTGCTCGTGGTCCCCAAGATGGCCCCCTTCTTCAAGCCAGTCACAGACCCAGCTTGTTTCCACCTGTCTGTCTACCCAGTGGCTATAGGCTGAGTTCCCTCCACTCTCCCGGGGTCTGGTTGACATAGTTGGATGGTTCACGGGCTCAGGACTTGGAGGCAAAGATTCCCGGGGATGGACAGGGTATACACCGCCCTCCACAGCTTTTCAGAATCTCTGAAAACACCGTCCTCGAGGCCTTTCACGGAGAA
This sequence comes from Meriones unguiculatus, assembly GCF_030254825.1. Lineage (NCBI taxonomy): Eukaryota > Metazoa > Chordata > Mammalia > Rodentia > Muridae > Meriones > Meriones unguiculatus. The sequence goes on from NC_083362.1 coordinate 73,836,212, forward strand.
TTCACTGCAGAGACGCGATCTCCAATGCACCCACCCGGCAAAGCCGGTCTGTTCAGATTCTTCTCGGTCCCTCGGTTCAGCATTCCTCCACCAGGGCCTGGCACAGGACCCTCTGAAATAAGGAGGTCTTTCCTCTGACCTCATCCAAGCTGAGAGAAAAATTTAAAACCCAGCTCCATATGATATGGGAGATGTGGGAAGCTGGGGAACGGACAGTTTCTATGGCCTACCTCAGCGAAGGGATATTCTAGCTGTACCACCCGCCTTGGGAAGGCCAAACACTTATTTCACATCGCAGCCTGTTTCCTGTTAGAACAGAATAAACTGGGGAATTTATAGAGAAGAGCCACCCATTTCTTACTGTTCTCAAGGCTGGAAGGTCAAGGACATGGTGCCAGTGAGCATGCAGCGAGGCCCCACCCCCAACCCCCATGCTACACCACAGGCGAGGAAGGGCAGCCAGCATGTGGGAAGACTAGCACAGCAGGGCTTGCTCTGAGACACTGTTTCCCTGACAAGGATATCAGTTTACCCACGGCCCCCTTACCGCATGGAGGCCCTGCTTCTTTAGGCCATTACAACAGCAGTTAAACTCCAGCAGTTGGAGATCAACCAGAGGCTGGGCATAGCCAGGGCAATGCCACCAACCACCTGAGAGATTCTGCTTGTAAACATCTGACTTGAGTTTCCTGAGGGGAGAAAAACTGTTCAAAAAGAGCTAAGGTTTTCGGAGGAGGAGCTGGGGGAGGGGAGGCTCAGTTGGTAGAATGCTTGCCCAGCACACATGAAGCCCTGGGTCTCCTCCTCAGCACCATATGGCCTTGGGTGTGGTGGTACTCATGTACAAGCCCAGAACTCCAGGTGTGGAAGCAGGAGGATCAGAAGTCAAGATCCCTTTATGTGCAGATGAAGTTTGTGAACAGCCTGGGGTACATGAGACACTGTCTGAAAAAAACACAGTAACTCCAGGAAGGTAACAACAACAACAACAAAAATCCATTCAACCAAACACGGGCTGTTCTATCCATAGGGAACAGGGGACTCTACTGGACACACGCCTGTGGAGCTACAGGACAGTCCCCAGAAAAGGAGTACTGGTACACACACAGCAAGATATCTTGAGAATAAAACCCAAGTATAAACACAAAATTTGTATCCTATAGGCTTTAACACATAGATAGTGTGAAGCTCCTTTATATAATATTTATTCTCTACCCACCCAGCTAAGATACAAACATTCCTAAGGCCCACGCTGTAACTGCCAAGTTTTCTGTTGTGAGGTTGTTCAAGCTCTTAACTCTGACCAGCATGGGCTCTGACCACCATTTCCCACCATACTGCTCAGCATCGTCTCTTATTGCTGTGCTGGCAGATTTGGCCTTGTGTAAGTTTACACTTTGTGACTCTCTAGTGATGCTGACATTAGAAAATTGTGTTTGTGACATATTTGCAACTTCCCCTTTTGTAGTCTCTCTTATATTAGTGACCCAGAAAACCTTCATTTCAGAGTCTTGAGTGTCTGAAGACCCGTCACTGACCACCTCGCTGCTGTAGTCTCTCTTGAGTCAGTGTTTTATTGTTGTTTGTTTGTTTTCCCCTGAGTTTTTTCCTTCATTTTTTTGTTTGTTTCTGTTTTTGTTTTCTGAGACAGGGTCCCTTGTAGCACCTGCTGTCCCCCAACTCCTTGTTCATTGAGGAGGTCCTTGCACTTCTGCTCCTCCTACCTCCACTTCCCAAGTGAAAAATAAAACTAAAGATGGGGATGATGCAAAGCGTTAGGAAGCTCCTACTTGCGCCTTCTCTGCTCCTTCCCACGGCTCACTGGGAGCCTCCTGCATTCTCAGGCAGGCAGTACTGCAGACTGCCAGGGTCTGAGGAGGTGACCTCATCCTGGAGCTCCTTGACAGCGGCGTTGATGTTGCCTGTGGTTTCTGAGGGCCCACTGCACTTGGATGTGGAAATCACAGAAGGTCACAGAGTGTGTTTTCTGTTTCAGTAAGATTGGCCATTCATTGAAAAGGAAGCTTTTTCCTTGAGGTGCTACTTTTCTGTGTGTGTGTGTGTGTGTGTGTGTGTGTGTGTGTGTGTGTGGTAATTCAAAGACTACAAATACCAGCTTGGCTTGTGTTTATTTTGACTTTTGAAAACAGCTTTCTTTTAGAAAACAGCTTTTTTTCCCCTCGATTATGTGGTTTAGAGGAAAGAAAGCAATTGCTTTGTGAGTGGCTTGTGTGTATTTGCTGTCTAAACTTCTAGTGTTTTGCTATGTGCAACAACTGTTCCTGGGGTCAGAACAGCTGGCCATCACCTGCCACAGAAGAGCTGCATTACTGTCTCCGCCCTCTTTCTTTACTGTAAATATTGGGTCCCAGCATTCCCCTGAATCTATACAGGAGACAGCGATTCTCACAAGTGATCCTGAGAGAAGGGGCGCACGGTCAAACCTGCAGATTTGCAAGAGAAGGCCTGTAACGAAGGAGCGAGTGTGTCTCAGGTCAAATCCGGTGTCTTCAAACATTTCAGCACGCAAACCTGTTCACCACCTCTGGATGACATCAAGTCTATCAGACACCTCAAAGAACCGCCGCCCTTACCTGCTACTCCTCAGTGAGTGCTGCCCGCATGTTCCCTGTCTTCACAGCTGTTGATGTGCTCCACATGCAGGCATGCCCTCACATGTATGTGGCTGTGTCTCTGCCTAACTTCAGGTCAGCCTCTGTGTGCTGTTTCATCAACCACGGGCATTTCCAGTATTTTTGAGCCCCCAAACCCTTGTTGCTTTTGGAGGTTGCTGTGTGCTCCCTACCTGATCCTGAAGCCAAAATCCCAGGCCCAGCACAGCTGCTGTTCTTGCAGAGGCTGGTCTCTAAGGTGGGTTGCCATCGGGTGTGCTTGTACCTCATGGGGGTTACTAGGGCACTTTGACCCCACGGCTGATGTTCTGAGTCATTCACCTGTCTGGACCAGCTTCCCCTGTGCACAGCCCAGCACTTGAGGGTTTGGTGGCAGCTGGGAGAGCTGTCAAAGGGCCTGTACATGTTGTTTCCCTGTGCCCAAAGGAGGAAAGGGTTTGGCTCCTCTCTTATCCTCTTCTTGCATTCCATCTTTAGCAGGATGCATTTCCCAGAAAGCCTCAGGGCCAGGAGGATCCTTCACAGGAAGTTATCCTCTGCTGTGGCCAGGTGGCAGGCCTTCCAGGCCTCTAAATTCTCTGCTGTGGCAGATAAGTTAGCTACAGTCCCTTGGCCCCACCTTTCCAGTGATCCCAACTTAATACATCTCCCATCAGACCCTCTGAAAAGGCAGCTCAGCTCCCAGGGGTCCGGGGGGACCTCTCAGTATGTTTTGCCTATGGAGATATGGCTGATTTCCAGAGGTCCAAGCTGTCTTGTTCATCCCAAGACCCAGAGCTCAAGCATCCGTTCAGATCTTTAGAACTGTATCTGTGTCTTAGTCTTCCTCAGTCCATCCCTCCTCTCCTGATTCTCCATGAGTAGTTCTTACCTACCTATCAACTCCTCCCTCTGATTCACAACCCTGGCTATTTCCCTTTAAGCTTTGAAGCTCAGGAGCAGACAAGGCAGGGGCATATGAGAGGGCTCTCTCTGGGTCTGCTAACAGAAAGGGACACAGAGGGAGGTGGAGCCTTCAGCATGGGCTGAACAACTACCCCAGAGCTAGCTCTGCCAACATGCATTCATGAATCCCATAGAGAGCAAACTCTTCCAAGCCTAGAACCAGTGGAGAACTTAGCAACACACACACACACACACACACACACACACACACACACATTCACTCAACCATATAACAACCCCCACATACCACACACACACTCACACACCATGCACACAACTACATAACAAACCCACACACACCACATACTCACACACACACACACACCACCTGCAAAGGAAAAATAAAACTAAAACTCTTCTCTCTTTCAAAGTGGGAGATCTGAGGTCTTTATAGACTCCTGTTCCTCTTCAGGTCAGACTTCAATAAAAAACTGTCTCTGTAACAGAGAACTGAGGGGCTAGAGGTAACCTGGGAACCATGTCCGTCTGTCCCCAAAGGACCATGTACTAATGAGTCTCATAGAAAATTTGCATACTCTAGTCTTTGTTTCTCAACTCTCTGTGATTTTGTTTTGTTTTGTTTTCCGAGACAGGGTTTCTCTGTGTAGCCCTGACTGTCCTGGATTTGCTTTGTAGACCAGGCTGGTCAAGAACTCACAAAGATCCCATTGCCTCTGCCTCCCTGAGTTCTGGGATTGAAGGGGTGTGCCATCACGCCCAATTTGTGATTTGTAATACAGGCACAGTGGGGAGGAAATTATCCCCTGGTTAGCCAAACTATAAGTACGTCCATTTTCCTCTACAGATTTCTGTTTCCTAATATTTTTGGAATCTGGAGGAGTAGAGGGGACGGGTTTGCTGACCTCCATTCTCAGCAACATTAGTGTTTCTTCAGCATGTTTCCCCCAAACCCTCAGAGAATGGACAAAGCTAGGTTGGTGGGATTTTGCCTTGGGTCTCCCTCACAGGTTAGCAGTAATACAAATTCCTTTGTGACAGATCTTTACCCAGATTTTTCGTTCACTGTTAATCACAAGATGAGGTTATGTTGTCCCCTGCAAGATTGTCCCAGCTACCTGTGCCCAGAAGCGTTCCTGAGGGCGGGGGTAGCAGTGGCGTGTCCATGGGGCACAGGGTGGATGTCACGAATGCATGTGTATTTGGACATGTGTTGTGTGTCTGTCAGCTTTGCTTGTTTGACATTGTTTTTCAGAACACTTTTGGGGGTGCAGCAATGGAGGGTTTCACCCAGGCACTACAGCAACAGCTTCGTGATTTGTTTATACAGATGGTGGGTGGCCGCCATGTTCGTCTGCAGAGCTGACATCCACCATCCCAGGACGGTTTTTTCATGATGGAGAAGCCTGCAGGGCTTGGCTCTAACTCTCGAACGGCACCATGGCCGCACACCTTGGCCTCCCACCATGTCTGTCATCCTGTGCTGGGAAAAGAGGAAGCAGATCACAAAGAGAATCCAATGAAAGTTCTGTGGTCTTGTTCTTACAGGAGAAGACTTGGAAGCAGAAATGACCATGTGTCTGCGAATCCAGCTTCCTCTCGGCCCAGGCCCAGAACCTTCAGACAACCCTGCTGGTCTTTTACAAAGGCTTTGAAACTGGGTGTTTTGCTCATATGCGAAAACTTGCCTCCCTACCCTGAAGTCATTTTTGTGCCTGACCCCTGGATTCCCCAGGTGCTCAGGGCCTCCAAGCCACTCAATCAGCCACGCTGACTTTGTTTATTTGTTTGGTGGGAAAGTGGACTAAATTGCTCCCTCTGCCTGTCAACCATCCTAAATCACACTGCCTTTCCAACCTATGGGGTGGGAAACTTCAAAGAACCAGGCCAGGGCCCTGCTTAGCGTTTTAAGGATGCCGAGAGAGTAGAGACTTGAAAGGAGAGTTCATCGATTCCCAGAGGAACCGCTGCAAATGGTGAAGCTTCTGGTGATGCCGGGGGAAGAAAAGCCCGGGTGAAGCTCGGTGGCTGTGCTTTTGTTTGTGTTTTCAGAAAGCACTGGAAACCGCACTGACGAGTTCTGCCAGTCAGAGGAGCCTGGTGCGGTCCCTTCAAGTCAGAGCTCAGTTAAAATGCCTGGACACCCCAAGGTGGGAAAGCAGGTTGGGGGAAGGGGTGGAAACCCCTTAGTTTTAACTCTTACAATTTCTTATAAAAATTGCATGTTTTTGTTTGTTTTCACTGAGGACCTCAGCCTAAAATCGGATTGGTTTTCTTTTGAAACACATACACACACACACACACACACACACACACACACACAACCCTGTGGCTTTGCCAGCCCCTGAAAGCTCCATCTTTGCAAGGCTAATATCTGCCACTCAGAACCCTCAGAGGCCGGGGAGTAAAGGTGGGGGTGGGGCATTTTGTAGCACACACAGGAAGGCTGGCTTCTGCCTGTGACCACCGGTGCCAATCAGTCCTGTACTGTGATGCTTTCTCTGCTGAAGAGCTAATGTTTGGGCAACTGCAATAGGAACAAGTGACAACAGCTGCCGCGAGTGAGAAGTGATGGCGTCTGAGAAGGGTCACATCACCTACCCCAGCCTCTGGGGCTGTGTTTATTCGCCTTTGATGTCTCTTGAAGAGGGTTCTCCTTTGTGTGTCTTGATGAGATAGGCTACAGGAGCTAGCTAAAAGCTAGATGAACTAGCCTGCATCCTGAAAGCAGAGCTTGGGTCTCAAGAGTATACCCAAAAAGTGCTGGAGGGCACAGATATGCAGGAGGGGACCCCACCCTCCCTCAGCAGACAGGAAACAGAGCCTAAAGTCTAGGGAGGAAGGTGGATGATGGCCATGAGTGTGCATTTTAGCATTCAGGCCATCTCCTAGTCCTGAGGAGTTGGAGTCCCTGCCGCAAACATAAGCAGACAAGCACGAAAGATAATCAAGACACAGAGCTTCAATCAACATGTGACTTGCTGGAGAACCGTCCTTGAGCTGGAGATGCGTGTTGGGATAGGAGCATATTGGAAGGCAGCTTCCCAGAGCTGAAGCCAGCAATGACTGTGGAGCAGGCTTTAGGGTGTGCACTAGCTACTCTTCCTGTTGCCGAGGTAGATAGATGCTCTGACAAAATCAAGTTCCGGGAGAAAGGGTTGACTGTGGCTCCCAGACAGAAGACACAGTCCATCTCGGTGGGGAGATCATGGCAGCAGGGTCGTGAGGCAGCTGGGCAAGTTGCATCTGCCGCCAAGTAGCAAAGGGATGAGTGTGGCTGATCAGCTCGTTTTCTCGTTTTTGTGAATCAGGGACCCCAGTCAAAGAGAACACGCCATCTGCATTCTAGCAGGGAATCTTCTCTCTTCCATCAGCGTCTCCAGCTGAAAGGTCAGCTGGGCACAGTGTCACACGCCTTTTATCCCAGGACTAGGGAGGCAGAGGCAGGAGGATAGCTGAGTTTGAAGTCAGCCTGCTCTACAGGACAAGTTCCAGGCTACACAGAGAAACCCTGTCTTGAAAAAAAAAAAAAAAAAGAAAGAAACACTCTTTCAGACACACCCAGAGCTGCCTTTCCTTGGAGATTCTACACTGAGTCAACTGTGAAGATCAGCCATCATTGTCATTTTCTTATGATAAATTCCAAGAAGAACTAATGAATCAAAGAATATGGGCATCTTTCAAACTTTATAACTTTGAACCTTGGTTTTTCTGTTGCCGTCCAATTCAACACTATCCCGACACACATCCAGCTGAGGGTACTTCCCAACCAAATCACATGCTGGCTGGGGCTCTGTGTCTTAACAAATAGACACAGTACTGATTTCACCGTTTGATTTACTGTTTCGGGGATAAAACACTCTGACAAAAGCAACTTACCGGAGAAGGGGTTTATTCGGATCATAGTTCTGGGGTACAGCCCATTAAGGCAGAAAAGCAGTCAGGAACTGAAAGCAGCAGGTCACATCCGGTGAAGAGCAGAGAGCAGTGAATGAGCGCTAGCTCACTTTCTTCATTCTTGTTCTACCCAGAATTCCCCTCCTACAGCATGGTACTGCCCACAGCAGCCTGGAGCTTCCCACCTCAATTAATACAATCAAGATAATCTGTGGACATGCTCACAGGCCAACTTGATCTAGACAATCTCGCATTGACACTGTCCCAGGTGATTGCAGATTGTAGCAAGTTGACAATTAAAGCCATGTATTGTACTCTATACCTGACCTTTGCTTTGTGGGCTCTTCTTTTTCGTACCCTCTACCCCACCAGTGTTTCACCCCCTATCACTAGACAGGAGAGAAAGAAAGATAAATAGGAGGCTAGACTATAGAAGGAGAAATAGAGATCCTTAAGTCTAATTTCTTCTTGTTTCTTCTTTGTGCACAACTACTGATAAACTCTAACCAATTCCCCTAAACAATTACCAACTAACCACCCTGCCTATGGAGCCCTAGCATTTATTACCCCCTGAAAAATTCCCAGAATTCCAAATGTTACACAATCGCAGAAATTATCTGCAGCTGGCAAAACCACGCCTCCGTTAGATCATGAGGCAAATCATAGTCAACTGCTGTGAAGTAGCCCCATATCCCCACCCCTGGGATTAAAATGAAAACATATTCCTATGATATTTCTGTGTTTATTATAGAAACCAAAATTCCAGAATTCTCACCACAGTGAGAATATGCCGTACACATTCCCCCCAGCCTATTAGGAAGGTGCAGATGATTTGGGAGCCCCAGTTCTCTCATGGCTATGTGGAAATGAGGAAGAAATCCAAGGAGAAAAAAACTCTTAAGGTTTCAGCCTGGAATGGTATGTGGTATTATTTCTTTGCCAGGTAAAATCGTATCTTCCCAATGGGGCGGGATACAGACTTCACCCAGAGAAGGTTCTAGATCCACATGAGACTGGGAGTAGCAAAACTGGGTCCATTGGTATCCATGGGAAATGGAATACTTTCTGAGCCTGACACTAATGGAAGCCACAGATGTTCATATTGGTCCTGTAACATTTATGTGCAAACTGCAGTGCCTCCTGCCTCATTTTAACCACCTCGAGATTATACACGATACCTCGTGAGGTGTGAGTGCTTCAGGGATAGCAGGAATAATGGCGAGGAGAGCATGTCTACGCATGTCAAGAACAAATGTGTTTTGTTTTTGTTTTTTCCCTCAAAACATTTGCAAAACACAATTAGTTAAATCTCCAGATGAAGAATTCAAAGGGGGAGCTGACTGAAGGGAAAGTATGGAAAAGCATGGTGGTTTGAAGGAGAATGGCTCCATAGGCGCAGATATTTGAATGTTTAGTCCTTAAGGAGTGAAACTTTGAGCACAATGAGGGTTAGGCGGCCTTGTTGGAGGAAGTGGGTCACTGGGGGTGGGCTTTTAGGTTTCAAGAGCCCACACCAGGCCCAGTCTTTCTGTCTGTCTGTCTCTCTCCCTCTCTGCTTCCTGTTGGTCAGACTGTAAAGCTCTCAGCTACTGCTCCGAGGCCATGCCTGTCTGCTTCCTGCCATGATGATCATGGACTAACCCTCTGAAACTGCAAGCAAGCCCTCAAATAAATGTTCTCTTCTCTAAGAGTTGCCTTGATCATGGTGTCTCTTCAGGGCAATAGAACAGTAACAAAGACAGGAAGAGAAGCTAATAAGAGAGAGCAGTAATAAAGGCAAGGCTCAAGTGGCCATGCTTAGAGTCTGGAACTGGAAGCCCTGCCTCCCAGGCTTTAGTCCCCTGACCCTGTCTGTTACTCCCATAGGTCACATCCCTCTGACTGGAGCTCTGACGTCACACTCCTTGCCTCTGTCTGGGCTTCTGCTCTATAGTCTAGGGACCACTTAGCACCACTTGAATTCTACCTGTAAACAGGATCTCTGTACCTTGCCTGCAAGATCAGAACAACCTGATGGACACAGTGGACATGGGCTCATGTCCACTTCAACCTCAGAGCCATTTCCGGATCCTTTGTCCCTGAGATCCTACCATGATTCTCAGCCTGGCAGTTTGTAGCACATAGTGACCACCCCATTGAAAGATGCCAGCACAACGCCTAGCTAAGGGTAAGAAAGAAAGATGCCCTGCTGTCAGGCCACCAGAGCCACTCCTTCAAGGTGGGCATGCTGGACACTTGCTGCTCTCCAACAACGGGCACTGGCAAAGGGCAGTGCACACTCCAGCCCCATCCTTGGGCTTGTCCATCATCTGTGGGGCATTAAAAGAAAGTTTGTTTGTTAGCTGCAACAGGGGGAGCCTTGCCAACACACTTTCTGGGTTTACTCTTGGTCCTGGCAGCCAGAGGTAGCCAGAGAGAACAAAAAAACAGACCAGCACAAACTGGGTTGTGAGAGCCTACACCTGTGATCACAGCACCTGGGAGGCGGAGGCTGAGGGATCACAAGTTCAAGGTCAATAGGTTTAATCCATAACATCACAAACAAAAACAAAGCTTTGAAATAAATAGATGAATGAGTCCTCTGGTTTGCCCCCCAAAACAGCAAAGACAGCAAGAACAACAAAAAGCCCTCCAAGGTCCTCTTGGACTACTTAGTAAATTCTGGGCCAGCCTGGAGTATGAAAAACTATAAAATAATCAAACCTAACAACAAAAACCCTACACGAACACACAACATGACTTAAAACAGGAAAAGAAACCTAACAACCCAGAATCCAAGAAAACAGACGAGAACGCCTATCCCTCACTATTGGTTGTCACTAATATTGCTGAAGCTTTTATTCCGATTTTATCCATAAGCTTAATGAGACTGAAATGCTCATTTACATAAACTGACATTCAGTTTGTGGTCCGGCATCAATAGCCATTCCTTGTAAGCTGGCTTTTAATGGCTGGCTCCTTTTCTAGTCACAGAAAGGACCAGGAGCGCTCTGTAATTGCTTTACCAATCCCCTTATGGATGAATACATGGTTTTCATTTTTAGAGTGATCAACAGTGGAGTATGAAAACTTTTATGCATTTGTATTGTTGCATAAACACACGCCTGTGGCTATCCGACTCATAGCCGTGGGAGTGGAACACAGTATTTGGTGTTTACAAGAAGCCTAAGAGAAAGACAGCTGTTTTCTAGTGCATTTGGAATCTGTGGGAAAAGCCACCTCTCAAGAGAGTGTGACTCAGTGTCTGTAGCCTACATTTGATCGTGTAAGGACTATAAAATGTGGGTGAATACAACTTATCAGGGGAAACATCTTCTGCCCAATATGGGTTATCAGCCTGGACCCATAACAAAAAGAAAGCATTCAGACTCCATTGAACCCAGGTGTTTCTGGACCCACCATGGAGCTGCATCCCTGTAAGCCCTTCATAAATTGAAAATGTTGTTAATTGCTGTTGTTTAGTGGTTAAGAGTATTTGCTGCTCAAGCATGAATTTGCATCCCCAACACCCGTGTAAAAAGCCAGGCATGAATGCATCCGTTCACTTGTAATCCCAGTGCTGTTCGGGGTGAGGGGGCCTGGGGCTCGCTAGCTGCCAGCCTAGCTCCCAGTTCGGTAAGAGACCTGAACCCTTTTGAGCACTAAGCAAGTATGCTCTCTGTGCAGTTAATGTAGTCACTTTAAACATTGAGGTTACATTTAGGTATATTCCCGGGCGGGTTGGCTTGCAATCATTCAACTGAGGAGCTGAAGCCAACACCTGACGGTTCCCAGTCTGCTGTGTGGGGAGCCAGGCAGGTGCTGGAGAGAGCTAGAGGCAGAGCAGGGCAGCTTTAGTTATTGTCCCCCAACCCTGTGGTCTAGCTTGGCCTCACGAGACTTTTTCTGGGTATTGAACCTCTCTCTCCTTTTGATTGGCGTGAGCTGCCTTTGCAAGCTGCAGGTTCCCTGCTCACTTAACCCGTCCTGGGCTACTGTAACCTCTTCGCTGTCTCTCAGTGAGACACTTATCTCCCAATATTTCCTACACTTTCCTAGTTGCTAACTCAGGAATTCAAAGATTTGAGGAAAAACGTTTTCCCCAACAGCTGTGCATTTGGGACATGACTGAGTTCTGGGTTTTTAAAGTAAATCCAGATGAAAATCAGCTCCATGCAATGAAAGCATTTTCTTCTGCTTCTCTTTGGGTTGCCTGATAAAAATGCGTGGTAAGTATCTAGTAAGACTTAGTTTCTGACAACAGCAAATACCTTTTTGCAATCTGAATGTGTCCCAAATATGTAATTCCTCTTTGCCTCCCAAGTAAAGAATCATCACCTTGGGTTAGAACCACCCATCTGCAGAGACCACACCTACTCAGGGCTTCAAGGCTGGTGTAGATAAGATCAGAATCAGAAGCTGGACAGAACAGCATGGCAGATGTTTCTCTGTGAAGATGGAGAATTCTCACTATGTCAGAAACCAAACTCCAGTGGTTTACAGGTTTAATTGGGGTTTATTAGTGGTTTGCAGTTCTGGTGGCAGGCTGTTTTTGTGATATTGCTTGAGCAGTGTTAATTCTCATCAGATGGCATCTGGTTACCTCCTCACTAGACCAAGTCCTGAGAGGTGAGTACCTGAACACACTAGTGAAAACTGGCCTGTATTGTTTGGCTGTCATCTCTTCCCATGCCTAGCTTGCTTGCGTGACATGTTAGATTGGTTGGGTGGCATGAAACTTTGACATGAGTGACTCCATTTTGGATTCGGTCTTCGGAGGCCTGCAGGCAGGAGTAGTGTCTGAAAACAACAGCCTCACACAAATCTGACTTAATGGCCCTGTGATCGCTGCTTGGGAACCCATGGAGAGAAGGTAAGTTTTGAGAAAATCTCAGAGGTGAGTTTGACCTGATAGTGTGTAGGCTTCCCTTTCTAGTGTTGGGGCAGGAGGATGTAGAGAGTGATTCCCTCTTTCCCAGGTTCCTGGGGAAAGAGATATGCAGTGGCTAGGGAGGAGAAAAGAGACAGAGGGTGAGAGAGCCAGGGTAATGATCCTTAGGTCACCCTCTAAAGCTCTGTGGGCAGATACCTCAACTAGGGAAGTTTTGCTATCTTTATGTGTCTAAGGCATAAGGCAAAGGAGCTCACAAATTCACAGGTACTTGGGACAGAAGGATCATGGAGGAGGGAGGCTGCTGGCTAGGCCAGAGGGAGCAGGAAACAACATAGCCAACTGTGCGGCCTGAGAAGCACTCTCAGAAGCCTTAGGTTGGTGGAAACCAGGATTCTTAATTAACACTGAAGAAATAGAACTGAAAGTGTGAAATAAAGTCATTTATTTTGAAAAGTGCATTTGGTTGATTTGCTTGGCTTTTTTGCTTTTGTTTTTTGAGACAGGATTTTTCTGTGTTGCCCTGGCTGTCCTGGGAAGAAAAGTGTTTTAATAGGAATTTAAGAACAGGCTGGGGGTTGGTGAAGAATTAAGGGAAGGACAGCTGTGTATGTCAAAGGATGGAATGGAATATGGACTTTCTAAAGAAGAATCACAGCTAAGTGTCTTAGTGCTCCCTCCCTCCCTCCAACTTTTCCACCCTCCTTCTCTCTCTGTGTATAGTGTCTTCAAAAATCCTAGCAGACAGACAGACAGACTGACAAGCAGACAGAAAACTCTTTACTTTGATCATGCTTATCCTCCACCCACAGCTCCTCAGAGAATGTGACTACCACTATTGAAGGGATTTATGAGAGCTACATGAGGCAGGACAGTGATAGGCCAGGGCCAGTGTGTCTTCTGAAAGATGGTACACATTTCTACCAAATATGTTGTTTCCAGAGGACTATACCGCGAGGAGGCTCCCAGAATAAACAACCCCAAATGAAGAGCTGGGTATGCATTGCTTCCTACTTCCCCATGACATCCAAGCAGGTGTGGAGAGGAGAAGGATGATGTCATAAAGACAAGAGGAGTCACACAGGCAAAAGCGAGGTTTTTGTGAATCTGCAGCTTTGACATCAAATGTGTACATATATGCCTTCTCTCTCTTTCACTCACACACACACACACACACACACACACACACACACACACACATACACATACCTCTGTGTTACCCAACCTTCAAAGCTTACTCCATTGTGGTTCAGTAATCCAAAATTGCTTGAATATAGATCTTTTATCTATTTTTGTACCTGATTTAGCTCCTTGGGAAAGAAGGTCTTGGCTTTTGTTTACCTGAAGAAAAAAAAATCAGGAAATGTACAAATCTTATCAAAATTTAACCAGAAATATCACTGTGCTTGTATTCAGGATATTTTTCTCCGCGGAGCACCCACCCCCACCACTGGCTAAGCCTGTGTTAATTGCACACCTCAGACAAAGATGTTGCGAATGGTAATCCCATCCACACATGGCTATCAGGGCTGCCCTCTAGCTCTGTAGAAAATCCCATCCACCCTATCTCGATGCAGAACAGGTAGTTACTAGAGCCTGGGCCTGAGGGAGAGGGATGTGAAGCTGCTTTCAGAGCAGGCTTGGCAGGCCTGACCAGCAAGCTCAATGGCTGGCTGCCCATCCGATAGCGGTGACGGCGAATTCAGGGAAGAGCATTTGCAGTCCCCAGATGCCAGAGATGGAGAAGAGGAGGTGAGAGGTCATGAGGGCTGCGTGCTCTGGGGAGTACAGGTCTGAGATGGCCATCTGGGTGGCTGTGAGTGAGTGTGTCCTTTTGTTCTCCTTCTAGGAGGTAGGAAGAGAATGTGTCTCTTAGTCTTTGCACCATCTAATCTGTCTTACCTGGAAGAACACCTGGAACCTGGAACAAAAGGAACAAAAGGAACCTGGAAGGAACACCTTTCTCATTATCTGGAAGGAGTGTGGCTTGTAAAATGTAAGACTCCAGTACTCTTCCGCTATGGCCATGCCCAAATGCTCTTAGCAGTAGGATTCTAAAAGCAACAGGCCAGCTTTCTGCCAGCCAGGAGCACCCCACTAGTAGAGATTTAACCAGAAATTAGGAATGCAGACCACTGATTGTGCCCCTGGTGGCTCTAGCCAGAAACAATTATCCGCTTGGCTCATTAAGACAAGTGACAAATGGCTAATTGTCTCCACAATTAGCCAAGAGCTGGTTCGGTTGCTTGTGACTATGAACCGGGCACTTTGAAGACGGGCTGGCAGAGGACAGAAAAGAAATTCAAATTCAGATGCAGAGAGGTGGGCTGTCTTTTCATTTGGGATTCTCTTCCTTTAGGAAGGGAATAGAGGGTGGGGGGCTGTGAAAGAGAGGGCTGCCTGAGTGAGCCTGTACCGTTCTCTCTTCCAAGTCCTGCAGCTCACTGTGAGAGAAAGGCACTGACTCACGTGGACCTGTGGTTGGTTTAGACAAAAGCCACCCTTTATGTGGCCCTTGGCAGGGAAGTTCCTGACCCTTCTGGAAATTTCCTGAGGCCTATTGTGAGGGTAAATGAGACCCAGGGCCCAGGGTCCGGTGCTCATTCTTGCTGCATAGGTATGAACACGAGGTAGGCAGGGTTTTGAGGTGTGTTTTCTGTCTTAGTCTGGGATTTGATGGCAATATGCCATGGGGAACGAGGAAGCCATAAGTCAGCTAGAGGCTGTGAAATGTGGAGCTATGCTATGCAGGACCACGCCAAACTAGCTGGCTAGGAACCAACATGGCTGACCCCATGACCTGACCCCTGACCCCGCTTTGCTTCATTACAGTAGTAGCTCCACATTATTAGCCTTGTACAACTGCCTTCTCCTATTCTGCATTTATCTGTCTGACACCATGACACAGCTAGAAAACCTCATATATAAACAGAAATTGAGGAGTGACCCAGTTCTAGAAAAATCACAACCCATTCCTGAAATTCTTTATATCCTACCACCCCCAATTCATGAGCAATCTCCTTTAAACATTCTTTAAACCAGTTATCTCCAATCTAGTCGCTGGGCCTCTCCTTTGAGAATACTCTATCCACCCTCTTCTGTGCACAACTAGACTCTTAAGTATCCCCCTCGCTCTCAACACCAGCCCTTAACCCTGTATTAACACCTTTGACTAAACTGGGCGCTGAGGTACACCTGTAATTCCAGCACTTTCAGGGTAGATGCAGGAAGGTCAGAAGTTTGTGGTCATCGTTGACTACATGAGGCCGGCCTGAGATAGTTGAGGTCCTGCCCCAAAACAAAAACAAAACAACCACAGCTACCAAACCATCTTTCCACAACAAACTCCATAAGGACGGGTCCTAAAATTCTTTTCTGTGATAGAGCGTGAAGACCACGGCTTCACCTGACTAGAAATTTCTGGTAAGAACTCTGGTTGCATCAAGCTTTGTCTCCAGTGTTTAGTGACACTAGAGGGGAATTCATTTCATCGGGAATTTGAGAAATACAAACATTCAGCCATGGCCCTTTGCTCCGACTCTTAGTGTGAAAGCGTGGGTGTTGGCCCAGATACCTCCCTCTGTTTCCTGTGATGGTGTTGAGCTTCGGTTTGCCCATTTCCCCTGATTTCCTGAGGCCCTTTCTATATCGGTCTATTTCCGGCGGTGACACCCAAGAGCCTATGCAACTTTTATGCAGACAGGGTGTGCCCACTGTCAAAGGCAACAGGTAGAGGCCAGCCCTTTGCTTTTGAAGAGATGCCCTTGACAGCAGGCATGGGAAATGAAAGAAGTGATAATTCAAAAAAAAACATGAGGAGAGAAATAATAAAATATATTCAAAGCAGGGAGGAGAGAGAGAATCCTGGTTTAGTAGTTGGGAGAGCCGTTTCTCCCTGCTGACCCCTCAGGGCGTCCCATCTCCAATCCTCAGATCTGAGTGTTTTAGCCTAACCCATACGGACTGATGATGGCTGAAATACTGATCACGCAAGTGTTTACATGTAGAAAACAGGCATGTGAGTGGCCCTGGGTATCACTGCTGCAGAGGTTCACACCTGCGGTCATTTAGACAATCCAGTCTCCCACATGCCTACCTCAGATCTCATAAAGCATGGACTGTGAGTGTACTGGAGTCCAGTGGAGGCCGGATGAGGGCTCCGTCCTGTCGGATCTCCTGAATCTGGAGTGACACGCAGTTGTGAGATGCACAGCGTGGGTGCTGGGAATCAAGCTTGGGTCATCTGGCCTAGTAGATCAGGAAGCACTCTTAGCTGCTGAGCCAGCTTCCCAGTCCCCATGCTGTCTTTAGCTTCAGAAAATGCTGACCAACATGGATCATGTGGAATGGGTTTTTTGTGTCTATAAAAAACTTTTCTTGAGGCAATGCTTGCCGCTTGCAGTAGTTTGAAGTCCAGCTTTCTCTGTCACTGCTTTGAGCACAGACTTCCACAGGCTTGGATGTCTTGGATTATCAAGACATCACTTCCTTTTATTAAGGGATGCCCCCAAACTCTGGGAAGGAAAATGGTCCATTTGGGTGTTGGGGGTTTTCCACTCTGAAAAACCATAGTGACAGACCCACAGGCACAGGGAGGGAAGGTGTGCATCGTGTCATCAGCGATGACTCTCTCTGGGTTTTTAGGGTGTCGACCCTATATTCTTGAACTGGTGGGTTTAGGGTGGTGACCACATGTGCTGTTGGCTTAGCAGGTGCCTCGCTAAAAACGACACCTGCTCTGACTTCAGGGTTGCTGCCCAGGGTCCTTCCTGGGGGATGCTGCTTGGGAAAGCAGTGCGGGTGACAACCCTGACCAGCCTTTTCAACTTCTCTCCTAGGGACAGATGGGCAGTGTCAAGGGTATGTTTTGATGTCATAAAATGAATGTGTGTCCTGTTAGCCTCTTTTCCAGGGTGCTCTCTATCTCTCTCTCAGGAACCAAGTCTTCAGAAAACATGAGGTGCTGGCTCATTCAGCAAAAGAAGCTATAGGAAGAGGGCCCCAGTAAACTCTCCTTGCCAGTGTACACAGGAAAGACCAGCCTCCCCAGTGCTGACCAGCTGTGGGCAGGCAGGGGTCAGGAGACTCCTGAGTTACCAGCCTTGTGCCTCACCTGCTGAAGGAGAACCTGACCTCCCTCCCCCCACACCTGATCTTCAGTTATTGCTGGGATGGCCCAAGTGCCTCCAACACCCTGGGACTGTTCCCACTTCCCAATCTGTGCTTTCTCAGAGCACCCAGCGTCCCCTGATCTTTTTTTTTTTTTAATGTAAACTTAATAAATTCTAAAACAGATTTTTCTTATTAGTTTGGTGGCAGCTAAATGCTAATTTTCTGTGGTATCCAGCACTATTTTATCACCATTTTAAATGACTGCCTAGAGTCCCAATGCATAAAACCTTTCCACCATTCTTTCGCTTTTCATTCTTTTTCCACCCTGTCAGAATACCACTGTTGTTATTCAATACTTCTCTGAAAGTATAGCCAATCCAACAAAGTGTAATTCCAGAAGGGAAGTAGAAATTAGCATTTGACACAGCTGTGATGTAAGTGACAGAACTGAGCTATGCAAATTAGCAAGAATGGCAGAATTGTGGGTAAAACAACAACATATATTTGTATATATGCGCACACACTTAACTTCTAGGTTACAGCACATATTTTTCCTGTGTGGCAAAGTGATCACCTAAAATATTATATGAAGAGCAATAAAACTGGGGCTGGGGAGATGGCTCAGCGGTTAAGGGCAATAAAATTATACCCACATAATGTATAGCTGAACTCAAACATGTCTCATAAGAACAAAGGTCTTCGCTGAGAGGCAGAAGAAGACACGGATTTTATGATAATGAATGCTATCATTTTTAGTACCACTACCCTCAAACTTTCCATGGGAGCCTTTTCTGGGGCTTTGAAGATAGCTTTAAAACTCATCTGAAAATAAAACAACAGGAAGGGCCAACCCCAGAGCACGTGCCCTCAACACTCTGCAAGGCAGGGATGGTCCCCTCCGCACAGGCTCAGTGGCAGATGAGTGGAAGAAAGAACAGGAAGTCCCAGACAGAAGCAGGGATGTGGAGCAACGGAGGATGTGGTTAAAGACAGATCTGAGAACCAGGCCAAAGGCAAATGAGCAGAGGTCACACAGCCTCAAGTCCTGCTCGTTTTCCCACCAGGCCCCTCAAAGGTCACTCGCTCTCTTGTTCTCCGAGGAGCACAGTGGTCAACGCTTTGGACTTAGCCTCCTCCACTGCTCAGACCCTGCCAGCTAGGAGACAGGTAACCCTGGGCGAGTTGCTCAGTGTGACTGTTTCCATGTTTTGTATTTCTAAAATAAAATATATAACTTCTAACTCATCTTGCTAGGTCCAAACTTAACAACTACAAGAGGATAAAAAGACTGACACCTGCAAAGCATTTACAGTACTACCTGGATCTAGGAAGAATCATATAAGAATCATAGCTGGGCAGTGCACACACCTTCAATCCCAGCACCCAGAAGGCAGAGGCAGGTGGATCTCTGAGTTTGAGGCTAGCCTGGTCTACAGAGAGAGTTCCAGGACAACCAGGGCTACACAGAGAAACCTTGTCTCGGAAAAAAAAAAAAAAAAAAAAGCCTAACAACAAAGAAAAAAAGAATTAATAATTATCTCCTATCTCCTGTCATTTTTTTTTTTTTTTTTTACAGTGTTACATAGCCCGAGCTGGCCTCAGATCCACTGCCGTAGCAGAAAAAGAGAATGAACCCCTGCTATTCCTCCTGCCTCCACCTCCCAAGTGTTGAGGTTTCAAGTGAATACATGATCCATGGCCTGTTGTGGCTTTTCTCGAGGAAAGACATGAAGAAGAAAGCACAGACTTTATAGGGTAGGTGCCAGCCCCTTCCCTTCTATGCCACTACAGGCCTAAGGCTCTCAGGGACAAGCTGGCCTACTTCATGTTTTACCTGCCCTTGCATATTTGCAGAGATGTCAGCCTCTATGAATTCATCCTCCCAGCTGCAGCTGTCCTGCGTGACTGACAGCTGGGTGCTGCAGACTGTTGGCAGGAGAACTGTGTGGGCTCCCGAGATCTTCTTGTATTGTGTCTGACTCCCTTGGGTTCCACATTAGAGTAAGTGTACTGTTTGAAACTACGTGTATCAACTGACACCAGCAGCAAAGGCTCAGAGAGATCTTCAATTATTTTTATTACTTGTATATGTATGTTTACATGCACACACACACACACACACACACACACACACACCGGTGAATGTGAATGCCAGAATCATCAGATCCCTCGCAGCTGGAGTTACAGTCTGTGAGTCTCTTAAAATGGGTTCTATGGGTTGAACTCCTGTCCTCCACAGTAGCAGTGAGAGCCTTAACCTCTACATCGTCTCTTCAGCCCCCCTTACATTTTTTTATTTTTAAAAAGGCAGTGCACTGGTGATGTGGCTTAGTTGGCAACGTGGCCTAGCATGAACAAAGCCCTGGGTGTGATCCCGGCACCACCTCAACCAGGCAAGGTTGCACAGACCTCTGATGCCCTGCACTTAGGAAGTGGAGGCATAAGGATCAGAAGTTCAAGATCCTTGCATAAAGGAAGGGAGGGAGGGAAGGAAGGAGAGAGGAGGGAAGGGCTCATGGCTGGTAAACTTTTCTAATCTCCAAGCTCCTGGCAGGCCAAGACAGTAGGTTGAAAATCTCTCTGAGCCTTTGCTGCCATGTTCCTGTGCCCTGTCTCTTTAAAGCACCGTTCTTAGACACTGCCATCTTCCACACCTGTCATTTGCACTGACTACCTTTCATGCTAAGACACTGTGTCACTGGGCTGGGGCAATAGTTGACTTGGTGGTTATGAGCGCTTTCTGCTCTTCCACAAGACAAGAATTTGTTCCCAGTGTCCACATCAGGCAGCTCACAGCCACCACCTATAACTCCAGCTCTAAGAGGTCCACCATCCTTTTCTGGTGTTTTTGCGCACAGGAACATGGCATCCCTCCCAAGAAACAGTGTGGGTTTCTGCACATTCCTGGATTTCCCCGTGAACACTTTGGCTGCTCTTTTTCAGAATCTGTAGCCAAATCCCCCCCTATCGTTATCTTCCTGGTGGGCCATCTCCCACACCTCCCTCTCACTCTGGGCTCTCTTGTCCTTTTGTGGGGACACAGGACAACTTCACCACAGAGACTAGATACTGCTCAACAGAGGCTCTGGGTAAGAGCTGGCAGTATTCGGCTGCCCTGCCCAGCCAGACTCTCTAATCACAGCATTGCTTCACCCTCAAAAGGTCGAGAGTGACCTTTTCTGAGTCTTTCCAAGTCCCAGCACCAAGCATAATTAATAGGCGTTCTGTTGTGGGAAAGTGGGCGGTGGGGGGACTCCCAGTCTGTGGACACCATCCCTGGCAAGCCAGGGCGTGGCTCCCTCTGCTGTGGCCTGAGATTCGGTGACCAGATGCAGCCACTGCACCATCTGGAGCTCTGCAGCCCAGCCCTAAAGCGTCCTTTCAATCTCCACTTCGTGTGCTGCAAGTTTTAGCAAATCTGGGAAGTCCAATGGCCTCCTGCAGGGAAAGCATGGCGCTGGTGTCGGAAGAGCTTGACTGCAACACAGCCAAGGCTCCTTTAGAATGGTACATCTCTCCAGCCATCCAGGGAGCCTGGCCTCATAGATGTGTCCTGACTGGAACTCCTCAGGATGACAACGGACATGTCAGAGCAGTAGTTTCTCGGCCTTTCTGGTGCTGCAACCCTGTAACACAGTTCCTCTTGCTGTGGTGACCACCAACCATAAAATTATTTCATTACTACTTCATAACTGTAATTTGCTACTGTTATGAATTGTGATGTAAATTTTTGATATGCAGGATATCTGATACGTGACCCCAAAGGGGTCACAACCCACAGGTTGAGAACGACTGTATTGGAGGGTTTCTTTCCAGTGAGGTTAGTTATAAAGAAACAGGTGACTTCCTGGCTTACCTTGAGTCCATCTGAAGGCTCTGCCCTGTATTTTTTCTCTTTTGACCCTTCCAGTCCCAAGAAGACTATGCCATCACCCCCTCTTTAGTGACGAGGTAATGAGGTTATAAGTAGTTGATAGCACCCTGAAGACATGAACCTAACATGAGTGGACTGGAACAAAACAGAAAAGCAGGGATCAACTCCAGAGCCCATTTGGCCTCGGTCTTCCTGCTCTCTGGTGGCTTCTCCAGAAACCAGGTCCTTAAAGGGTTCATATGGCCTTCCCTAGGACCATCATAAAGTTCCTATGCCTCTCTCAGGACCTGGAGACAGCGACTGCCCTTGATTTTTCATTGATTCCCATGTACATACCAAAGTCCTACAGATTTCCTCCAGCTCTGCCTCAGGGATGAATAAGAAGCAGAACCATATGTTTCTGCTCTCCATGTGTACATAGCTATGCGGAAGTGCCAGGCCATCACGCAGGTGGGGTCTCTCTGCTGCCAGGGTAGACAGGAGTCCTGTGTCTGAAGGAAGTGACTGCCAAGGAGAATGACTTAATGAGCACTGGCTGCTGAGTTTTCTCAGGTGCCTGCTGGTTAGGGAGGCATTAGAAACGCAGAGTGAAACAGGAGGCTGAGGTCTGGCTCAGAAGTCAGCAAGGCAGAGAGCTAAGTGGGCTCTTCTGTTTTGGGGACACATAATTGTGGGGACATAGATCAGAAGAGAGGGGAGGGAAATGCTGTTGG
Organism: Meriones unguiculatus; assembly: GCF_030254825.1. Taxonomy (NCBI): domain Eukaryota; kingdom Metazoa; phylum Chordata; class Mammalia; order Rodentia; family Muridae; genus Meriones; species Meriones unguiculatus. Next base: position 73,858,214 of record NC_083362.1, read on the forward strand.
ATTTGAGGAACTCTAAAAGAGATGATGTCAGTCCAGTTTGTGTGTGTGTGTGTGTGTGTGTGTGTGTGTGTGTGTGTGTGTGCGCGCGCGCGCGCGCGTGCACACATGCCCATGTAGAGGTAAAGAGAAACCTTTCAGGACCAGTTCTCTTATTCTACATGTGAGTCCCAGGTCTAGAACTAAGATTTTCAGGCTTAGAAGCAAGCAACCTTACCTACTAAACCATCTTAACCACCCAATCCTAGGGTATAAATGTGATCAGAGCCACAGATGCTCAGTTGAAGGCAACAGGCAGGTCATAAGATTTTTTTTTTCTTTTTTTGAACAAAGACTCGTATAGTCCAGTCCAGCCTTGAACTCCTGATCCTCCTGCCTCTACCTCCCAAGTGCTGTGCTTTCTGATGAGACTCTTGGGAACTTTTCACCTTGACCCCTCTCCTTCCTTCATGTTGATGTTTGATAGATGTCCATATCACAGCGGATTGACATGATGGTGTAGTTCATGTGTGGAACAACCCCCACTTCTGTGTAAACACTTGGGGCCATTTCTGTGTTCTGAAATTCAGAAAAGAAAAAAGGAAAACCATCTCGCTGGCTTACTTCACGACGATGGAACCCCACATTTATCCTCTTGCAATTAAAATAGCACACGAAGACTGCGCTGCAAAGGGTCCCCTTTCCTGCCATAGTTAATTGTTTTCTCATTTTGTTATGAGCTCCATTGTTCAAATCCATTGGAGGATTTGAAATGCTTGCAGAGCACACAGTTTAGCTTCCATCTACAGAAAAAAAAAAAAACAGTGGAATGCACCAGTATTTACTAGGAAACTGGGATTTAGTGGACTAAATTTGTAGACTAAATTAGTAGACTAAACCAGCATTTGTCTGCATTCGACGTAAGGCAAAGGGCCATGGATGGACAAGTGACAGGACGGTGAGAAGAACAAGATAATCCCAAACTCATGCTCACCAAACAAGCAAAACTCCCTGACAATGCAAGGACTCACTCCTCAAATGACTGTCCTCTCTCTTCCTGGGGGCGACATCTGGGTGTGACTGGGATGGGGGTTGGGCACTGGCAGGGAGTGGCCACTCCTCCAAGATCTGGCAAGTTCCCAAATGTGTGAAGTCCAGGGACAGCCGAAGCAGCCAGAGGACTTGCCCCCAACTCCAGGGATCTCTATGATACGCAGAGCATGACCCTGTCACTTCCCTGCTGTGACAGGCAGAAGAAATGAGGAACATGGCAGGACCTGGCCCCACCCACTTCTCTATCCTTCACTGTCTCTAGTCTTCCAGGTCTTCAAACCAGCTCCGTTCTTCCGCCTCAGGGTTTTTGCATCTCTTCTGGGCAAGTTCCATCCCCAGCAATGACATCTGGCGATGTCCCCAAATGTATAGATGCCTTCACCTCCTCTGAATGAACACCTGAGTTTGAGCATGCCCAAGAGGCTGGCTGACTGGTGACTGCAAGGTCCCAGTGACCATCCTCGGAAACCCTGATCCCTCTTTTCCTTCAGGCCTCAGCTGCACATCATTTCCCTAGAGCAGCCTGCCCACTCCTGTTCCCTGGTGACCATCCCATTACCTGTCTACTTGCCTCATCACCTGTCACTCAGCACCTTACTATCATAAAGCCTTGCACGGCTACTGCCACAGCAGGGACAGGTGACCCTTGTACAAAGTTCAGATCTTATTTCTGGCTCATGGTAGCTCATTGGACAAGCAGCTTAACCTCTCTGTGCCTCAGTTTCCTCGAATGCAAGGTGTTATCTCTAGTAGAAACTCCTAATTTGAAGGTCATCGTATGCTACCATGAGTACTGTCAGGGAGGGGACTATCCAGAAACAAATGTTACTGTACCACAGTCCAGGAGCTTCGAGGGTGCTCCTCTGTCCTGCTGAGCCTAGACTCACATGTCTTTTCTCTGTCTAGTGTTTCCTCTGTGCAGCAACAGGGGTAATGGACTAGAAAGTGCATGAGCTGGATCTAATTTCTCCAGTTTCTAGCGAGTAGCTGAATTCTGAATCTCAGTTTCCATGGCCCCCACCATCCTCTCCTGGTTGCCGAGCAGTGGTTCTCAACCTGTGGGTCAAGACCCTCTTAGGCAAACCTCTGTCTCCAAAAATATTTGCATTATGATTCATAACATAGCAAAATTATAGTTATGAAGTAGCAACAAAAATAATTTTATGGCTGGAGGGTCACCACAACATGAGGAACTGTATTGAAGGTTTGCAACATTAGGAAGGTTGAGAACCACTGTCCTGGATTCCTGGGATTTGAATTCTAAGGTGGTATTTTACTCATGTATTTAAAGGCATACCAAGTCTTATGGAAGTGGGGGTAATAACTCAGGGAAGCTGAATTGTCAGTTCACTTGCTCAAGAGAAAGCAAGAGAAGTTAGGTTAAGTTTAGACTCCTGGAGTGTTTAGAACAAAGAGGAATTCCCCTTACTGTTTGCATATGTCACTGCCCTTCATACCTGAAATCCACTGGTGTCTCAGCATCCTGAGATGTTTTTTAAACTGCCTAATTGTTACAGAGGGCATTGCTATTTATATTTTTTATTAAAACTGAGATAGATAATCCTAGTCTAGCTCAGTTTCTTGGAGGGAAAAGGGACCTTCTGATTCCCAGATAAGGCCTTTTCTGAGAAGCTATACCCACGAAATCTCAATAATATGTCCACCTAAACAAAACCTGCACAGTGCCAACACCAGCTGACACGCCAGCATGGGTAAGCGAACTCTCACAAGGCCCCACCCCTAGATGAAGACCTACAGACAATCCATGGCTGCTGAGAGAGAGGCCATTGGTCTTTTCCAGGGAGCCAGTCCCATGAAATGCTATCCAATCTCAAGTGGTCAGCCTTAAACACTTCTACATATGGGTACCATTAAATGCACTCAGCAGGTTTTGTGTATGTGTGTGTGTACATATACATAGCATATCTAACAGGTATGCATTAACACTAATTAAAGAAAAGAGGTTGTGAATTATAGGAGCAGGGTGGACATGGGAGAAGATGCAGGAGAGAGCAGAGGGATATGATGTAAAACAGTGTACTCAAGTACGAAATTCTCAAAACATTTTTAATTTAAACTAAAAAATAAAGGAACTTTCTGAAAACTACTGTGAAAAGAACTCCACTTAAATGCATCCTCTGAGAGTCAGTTCTCTTCAGCCCTTTGGCTGGCCTGAGGTGATTTCTCATAAGAAAAGGAACCAGCAACACAAAGATGTTGTCCCCTGTGGCTGCTGCCTCTGGGGGTATCCTGTGAAGCTGTTGGGCTCAGCTTTAATGGACGCGGGAAACTCATACTTGTTTGAATAGTAACAAGTAACTGACAGAAAGAAAAAAAAAACTTGACTGGAAATAGGGGACTCCCTACACAAAAGAAGGAAGCGTGGACACAATAAGAAATGAGATGAAGTTTGCAGAGAGGAAGCGGGTGCTGGCTGCATTGATAGTGAGCCTAGAAAAGAAACTGCCCTGGATTTACCCCACAGCTGAAGAAAGAAATCCAGCCGCCTCCTGAACTGCAGTGTAAGGTGGTGCCTCTCATACCTCCGGGGAGGCTGGGCAGTGGGCGGGCCTCAGTGGGCCTTTGTGAACTGTGGACATGCCAGGAGACAGGTGTCCAGTGGATCTGGATTGAGAGCACAGGGGGCAGCCCCTCCCCTGCTCTGCGCCAGTGCCACCTTCGTGAACACAGTAAGTCACTTTCATCACAGTGGACCTGGAGCCAGAAAACACGCTCGGCCTGGTGGCCTCCACTACCTCTTCGCTGTAATGTGGACCAAGCATTTCTCCTCAAAGCAACAGTTTCTTCTCTTGAAGATGGCATAGAGGTGTCCCTGCCTCACGTAAGAGATAGAAATGAACAGATAAGCCCTCTTGCCTGGTAGACATTAGCGTGGTTTTGATTACCTATCCTTTCCTGCCGGCCAGTGCAGAGGGGCAGAGCTGAGCAGGATAAGACGGAACTTTAGCATGGTGGGGACTAGAAGGACAGTTCGGACCCCAGCCCCAGAGACAGGTGGCCTGGCGGGGTCTCCGCCGAGGCTCAGAGCCCACAGGGAGGAAGAGGAGTTCTCCTCGGGTTTTATAGGATGGTGGGAGATCCCAGCAAGTGCTGCAGCCGGGCAGGAGGAAGGGAAGCAAAAGGGGAGCAGGTATGTGGAGCCAGTACCTCAACGCCCACAGCCTTTGATGTTGATTCACTTCCCAGATGAGAAGTCCCGTCTGCCAAGTCAGGAGCTGCGAGGGAGGCTGGGAGAAATGCTGTCCAGCAGTGGCTGGATTCTGACATCCCATTCCTATAGAAGGCAGCTGTAAAGTATGTTACTGGTAAGTGCTAATTGTGCAGAATGAAAACTAAACCCCCATGAATCCCTGAGTGTTGTAAGTATCTATTCACACATGATCACACACATACACACATGTACTGATGACTATGGCTACACAGTTGTATAGGTGTGTCTGTATGTACAGGATGTGTGTATCTGTGCACAGAGTGTGCATCTCTATGCATTTGTGTAAACCAGATATGATAATGGGTAATTATCACAGGATAGTGCCTCTGAATAAGGATGCAATGGTGTGTGCGATATTATTAAGAGTCAGAGAGATACAAACGGTGGCCACAGTGCTGTGCTGGTTTGCACTTCCTAGCCTGGAGGAATTGAGCCATCTGATAGTGGAAAAAAGCTGAGCTTCTTTAGAAAATGGCCGCTCTGGTTCCGGGGGTGGGTACGTGAACCTGGAGCACTTCCTCACACAATGCAAGTTATCGTGTGTGGAGTTGAGCCTGGCCTATATGAAGATGCCGACATGAACTTGGTTACGGTGCAGCCGTCAGCTGGACTTCAGTAGAAACAATGCCGCAATAAACTGGTGAGATGGGCTGTCGCTCAGGGATCCAGCATTGATTAAGTATCTTTGAGGTTTTAGGTTCAGACCCTACTACAGCAAAACAAACACCCCACCCCTCATTATATATGCTTCAATACACGAGTTTCTAATACTGTCCCTGAAATGATAATTGGTTTCTATAAAGGGTGGTAACTATTTCATCATAATTTAGGCGAGTAGCTTAAGCATGTTGTGTTAATTAGATGGGTCAGCCAGGCAGGGCCTGGAGAAAGACAACGTATCAGGTAGTTCCAGGAGCTGGAATCAAAGGTTGTTGAAAAGGCTGGGTTTTGAGCTGGGCCTGAGGGCTAAGACCACGGTCTGGCTCAGGTGGGGAGGGCCTTTAGTGTCACAGGAAGGAGGCCCTGTGCAGCTGACACTGAGTGGCTTCTGTGGAATGCAAGGCATGTTTAGAGAATGACAGCCATAAAGCTGTGTGCAGAGCCCTGGATGCCAGGTTGTGTGATGCTGGGCCTTACAGGAGGCCCTAGATCCCTCTGCCCTTGGCCCAGAGGAGCAGCTGTCCAGACAGCAGCAGTGTGTGAGTGTTCCCCATCATCAGTCCTTCCCCATCACTGCGGTGAAGCTGACCTCACCAAGACAACTGTGTCCCTAGATGAACACCTACTCCCGGGAGACTGAGGCAAACGTATCTTCTGAGACCCAGCCCATTTCCCTCTCGATTTCAACACGAAAGGGTGGAGAAATCTAAGGGCACATTTAGGGCACAATGGGAGAGTCAGACAGGCCAGGGCTGGGGGCCTTGCTCAGCCACCTGCAATGCCCTGTGCTTCCACTTCCGGGCATGCCACTGTGGTGCAATCTCCACACGTGTATCAGCTCCTGGGTGCACGCAGGAGGTGTTGGAACAGCTTGAAGCAGGTGATTCACCATCTGAGATCAGGCCATAGGGCTCTCCCTGGCTAGAGGGATCCCCTGGCTTGCTGGAACCTGGCCTCACTGCCCTAGCTTCCTTTCAAGTTTCCTGCTACCCATCCATCATGCTCATCTTCTGCCATCAAAGCCAGATTCCAGGGACGTCTCCCTTTGACCTGCAGGTCCGTCTAAGGGGCACACACATTCCTTGCCTCTCCCCTGCATAGTTCACATTCTTTCTCTGAAGCCCCTGTTCCAGGAAGGAATACAAATGACACCACTTTGGAAAGCTTGGCCTTCAGAAATGTGTACGGTGGAATTTTGTATGGTGGAAGGAAACATAACAACCAAATACACAAATATAACAAAAACATAACTAGGTTCTTAGCTGTGTTCTGAACTGCCTTTTTACCTTTTCCATCCTGGGATCAACAATTTGTGTGCACTATGTGTGGTTCACCAACTCCGGTATCTTAAAAACCTGATTTAAACTTGCAAGAACTCGGACTGGCTGGGGAGATGGCGCAACCTGTGAAGTGTTTGCTATAAAAGCTTGCCGGCCTGAGTGTGAATGCCTAGGCATCTACACAAAGAGTCAGGGACAATGGCGTGCCCCTGTAACTCCTGTGCTGGGGCCTCACTGCTCTACTAGCTTAGGCAAATGGATGCGCTCATGGCTCAGTGAGAGACCCTGTTGTTAGTATTTATATAAAAATGAAGCCATACACACGATAGATCTTATACGAAAGACTTCATTCAGGGGAAGGGAAGTGGGAGAGAGTTAGAGAGTTAGGGCCTGAGTGAGCCATGAGGGCAGAGAGACAGAGGGAGAGAGATGGGAGGAGAGGGTGCCCCGAGAAAGAAACAAGAGCAGAGAGAGTAAAAGAGTCACAAAGTGGCAGGTTGGTCCTTTTAGAGCTGACGCACAACTGAACAGCATCTGCCAAGTGCATCGGCCACACATGTGGCGGGTGACGCATGATGGCAACCCAGGAGCAGGTGGGCTATGGGCAACACCTGTCTCACAGAAACAAGGTGGCACACCGTTAAGAAAGTCATCCAGTGCTGACCTGTGACTGCCACAAACACTTGCAGACATTCCTTCTCTCTCTCCCTCTCTCTTTCTCTCCATTCCTCATGAATAGAGGCAAAAATTATCTTTTCAAAAAATTAAAATGAAATTTAAAATAATTGACTATGAGAACAATTAACTATAAGAACAATTAATTCAGTCGCCCAGTGCCATGAGCATGAGGCTGTCACATTTTTCTCTGACTTAAAATTACTTTGCAGCCAGTTTGAAAATCTGCAACCATACCCAGCCTGTACCAAAGCTCTTATTAGGATTATTGGCTTTACCAGGCTTTCTACGCCAGCCTACAATTTTTGTGTTATATTTCAGACAGATTTAAATGTCCATCACTCAGTCTTCATTCGGGCTTTGAATAGAAAGTCCTGAGACTGAATGAAGACACAAAGAACTCTAGTTTCTCAGACCATTGAAATGAGTAGTTAAATCCCTCTGAAGTCGCTAGAAGCCTCACCTGTGGAGAGCTTCTTCCTCATGGTGTGGTAATTTCTGCCTCCTGATCAAGCCATTACCACTTCCAGGCCACGTAGAATTCAAACTTCGTCATGACGTAATGGCGAGCCTGCTGTCTTTCTGGAATGAACACACAGGATGTACCTGCTTCTGTGCACTTCAACAGAGCCATTCACCAGCTGTGTGGATCTGGGCTCCTGCTGCCCTCAGAGTTTAGAACCAGCTAACATCCACAGGGCCCTAACAGACTTCAAGGGCTGAAGATGGTCTAGACAACCTCAGAGCTCTCAGGAAGAAAAGGTGTATGGACCTCACAATGAACCTTGGACTTAGGATCTCTTGGTGCTTGTAGGAAGTTCCCAGGTGCTGCTAGCATCAGGGCCTTTGGGAGACAAAGATCTGGGGCATCAGTCTTTCATCACTGGACCACCTGACCACTATGTCCTGAGCTGAGCAGATTTCAGTTCTCAACAGAAGAATGGGATGAACAGAGCCAAGAGTAACTCTGCAATTTGACCAGTTACGGCTTTTTTATATAATGGTCCCCATCTGCTACAAGAAAAGCTTCTTTAGTAAGGGGTGAACATGACAATTAGGTGTAGGAATAAGAAAAAAAAAGATACAGCTAGGAGTTACACTTGTTTAGGAAACGTGGCAGTTAACAGGTTCTCTCGGGGTCTCTGACTTCACCAGCCAGGGGTAGTTGGCTAGGTTTACAACAACCAGCATGCAGCTTCTCCTACTAAGTGAATTTAGACAACTGTGCTACTACCACGATATAAACGTCGCTGTTGTAGCCTTGAGGTTATCTTGTCATGCAGGGCATTATTGAGATTTGCCATAGGAGTCAAAGCTGCGTAGGCTTTATTGATTTTTTTCTCCCTTAAAGCCCCATCCCTAGATGAAGATGATAGGTAACTAAAGGCTGCTGAGAGAAAGAGAGAGAATATTTTCCTAGGACAAGCCTCTGTTAGGTTATGCAATCCCAAGTACTAAGCCCTAAACACAAATCCATACATACATGCAGCATTAATTGGACTCAGCAGGCTGTGTATATATGTGTGTGTATCAATAATTAAGGAAGAGCTCATGAATTTGAGAGAATGGGAAGGAGTTGGAAAAGAGACAGGAGGGGATATAAACAATGTGAATACAGTACTCAAGTATGAAATTATAAAAAAAAAACAAATTTTAAGTTTAAATAAATAAAAAAAGAAGAAGCCAGTCATGGTGGCACATTCCTTTGATCTCAGTATTCAGGAGGTAAAAGCAAAAGCTAAAGAAGGAGGAGCAGACGACAACAATGAAGGAGGAGGAGGAGGAGGAGGAAAAGGAGACTGTGTTAGGTAGGGGCATGACCCTTTACCAGCCAGACTGAAGGAGGAACCTGCAGCCTTCTACAGTGACCCCAGGCATGGCTGGCATGAGGTGTTCCCATCGTGCTCACTTTGTTTATGGCGGAGGAAGGTATGTGCATTCCAAGACGAGTATTTTCACAATAGGAAGGAAGAAGAGGACATAGTAACTTACACAAATTATAACGTCTTACCATAAAATCTTACATCCTGTCCTCTGTAGAGGTAAGGGACAATCCAAGAAACTGAATGAGAACCAGTTCAGGGTAACCTAATGGGAAAGGAACCTATTCTAGCAGCAAGATGACACCCGGACTCCTCGGTGCTGGCCAAGACAGACACTGGGTGTGAAGGAAATCTAAATTGCTGGCTTCCTGTGGTGTGATTAGGTCCTGGGCCAAGTCCTACATGACCTCCTATATGGTCTCCCTGGCACCACTCACAGGCATCAATAGTCTTGACTGAGAGGCAAGAGATGGGCCACAGCAGGCAAACATAGGGATGGCTGCTCCTCAGTCTGTCTAGCTGTCACAATGTAAATGAATAAAAGACAGAGAATGAAGTAGCCTAATCTTTGGCAGAGTCTTCCATCTCGGGATAGTGCCATCAGTGGAGACAGATGGGAAGTGGCCAGTACCATCGATGAATTAATTAGCACTGTGCGCTGGACACCAGACAAATGGAAGGCTGAGGAAATGTCACAATATTGTGTTGCTAATGTGATAAATGACTTAGATGGAATGCTAAACACGTTAGAGTGGATATGACAGCCTGTGTGTTTCACTGCTGTATAGCTATCCCTGGAGTGATTTAATTTGGCATCAAAATAATATTTCAAGCAGAAACGAAGGAAGGAAGGAAGGAAGATTGATTCACAGTTAAAAAGTTACAAAGCTCTGAGATTTACAAGAATAATAAATGCAATCACAATATAATTTGACTTTTCCATGCATCAGAAATTGTTCTGAAACCACATTTTCTTCTGTTAGTGAAGTAGCTTCAGATGACAAGGACTCCAATAACAAGCATATAGCTTATCTTACTGAACAAATTATTACAGTTGACTCAAAAATAAGAAAGAAACATTGGCGGAGACATTAAAGTAAAGTTAAATGAAGGTAAGAAATCTGTGTTGATAATGAGCAAGCTTGTCCAAGGGTTGTAATAGATGACAAATGTAGCTAGTAGCTAGCTAAAAAAAAAAAAGGCTTTAATGTACATTGTCTTACTATTTAAAACAAAACAAAACCTCAAACCCAAAACAAATAAGGAAAAGGGGATTGAAGCAAGCTGGAACCTGGGCTTCCACTAAACGGGGTGAGGGTGTTACTTCATTTCTTAGAGCAACTTTGGGAGGTTTAGTCCAGTTCGATAGACTTTAACAGGGGTTGACTTCACATGCTACTGTTTAGTGGTGATATGTAAAGTCCTCAAGCCCTCCTGTGCATCTGGCAGCGGAGACGGGTCAAATGACAGGAAAGATCAAGAGTACTAAAGCCCTGGTGTAGCAGTTTTCAGGGCTGAAGCGTAGAACTGAGATGGTTTAAGCAACAGCTCCTCTGGGCTCGCGCTTTGATAAAAGAGATCTCAGCCGATCTTGCAGGCTGATGCTGCCCACATCCTCCTCCTGCCTCATGCTTGCTGGCACCCACAAGACACAGAGGGAGCCACTTCCTTCTTATCTCACCACGGAGGCACCTTTGGTGAGGAAGAAGGCACAGGCTGAGGACGGCAGCACCTAGACATTTCCGTTTACTTGTTTGTGCTGTTACTGTTACTTGAGAGGGGGTCTGTTATGAGGCTCAACTTAGGCTTGAGGTTGCTTTGTAGCTCAAGCCAGCCTTGAATTCTTCATCTTCCTAGGTCAGCTTCTTGGGTGCTAGGATTATATAGCCCATGAAGCCCAGCTCTTCTATGAACATATTTGAACACAATCAAGCAATACACTTATGAAGCCATTTGTACGGGATACTTTTCTCATGGCTGTGACCAAATACCCACCGAGAAGCACATAAAGTGGGGGAGGAATTTGGTTTGGCTCACAGTTTGAGAATCCTGTCCATCACGGTGAGGGAAGCATGGGGGCAGGAGTGTGAGAGAGCTGATCACATTTTATCCACAGCCAGGAAACACAGAGAGGTGAATGCTGGTGCTCAATTCACTTTCTCTTTAGACCAGGACCCCTGCCCATGGGATGGCACTACCCACGTTTGTATTATGTCTTCCCACCTCTATTTACCCTATCTGAAAACCCCCTCACAAACATGTCTGGTGGTTGGTCTCCTCGGTGATTCCAGATCCTGTCAAGTTGGCCATGGGTACTCACCCGTCACGTCGTTCTTTGACATCAACATTATCTTTTCAGATTCTGCTTTGGCTTCTGAGAAAGACCCTCAGACCCTCCATTGTAATTCATGAACTGCTAATAAGCAAACAACCGTCAACCAAAAATGATCAGTAAAGGAGCTTCGTGGGGCGACATCTGGAAGGACGCAAAGATGTTTGCAAACTAAATGATGTAGACAGAATGTTCCAGGCCTATCTGAAGGCCCCAAGGAAGGATCATGGGAGCCCAGGGATAAGACTGGAGAAAGGACTGAGGACAAGAAGGAGAGCCAAATCTAGGTCACCCCCAGACCAGGGCATGAATTTAGATTTTGTTTGTGTTCTCTAGATCTACCAAGTTTACACGGCAGACTGCCATGACTTGATCCCAGTGTCCCACAAATGGCTACAATGTGGGACACCATTTCAATGGCAGCAGCAAGAATGGAATCCAGGGGGCCAGATCAGAGGAAGCCTTAGTAGGGGCCTAGGGTTGATCTGTTGTGTCTCCAACCAAGACAGGAAGAGTAGAAATGGCCGCAGATATGACTATTTAGTGAGGAAAGTATGTTAGGATCTTCTAGTGGGTGGAATGTGGGGAAAGAGAAAAGACCAGCAGCTTGGTGAAGGAGCAGGCTCTTCTCATCAGTCTGGGTAATACGAAGCTTGGGATTGCTGTTGGCTTCTGGGGAAGCAGCAAAAGTTTAGACTAATACTTAGTCTGAAGTTGTGGGGAGGTGTCAGCGCCAGAGATAAGGAGGGAAATGTGGGGCCGGCAAGATGACTCAGCAAGTAAAGTCAGTTGCTGCCAAGTCTGATGGCCTGAGTTTGATCTCTGACACCGACCTGGTGGAGGGAGAGAATCAACTCCCGCAAGTTGTCCTCTGACCTCCCTGACAATGTAATGGTACATGCTTACCCACCCGCATGCTCACAAACAAACAACGAACAAAAAGCCTGGAGCTAGAGCTCTAAGTGCTTGCGAGCCACCCAGCACAGCCTCGGGTAACTGGCTGGGAGGCTCCATAAGAGCAGCATGAGCTCTTAACAGCTGAGCCATCACTCTATGCTCCTTTTCCCTCTCTATTCATTCTATTCCTCCCTCTGTTTTCAACAGCTCCTGAAGCCCAGTAAGGAAGTTTGCTCTCTACAGCAAGCACAGCTTTAAATAGGGTGGTAACCTCGACCAGAGAGAACACCATCTCCAGTGGCAAGTCATCAACAACCCTTTCTTCCATCTGTCCCGTCTGTTTCCCATCCACTGTCATCCATCTGGCCTGCATCAGGTACCTAAACATGAACAGTGTTGCTTGAACATCGGACTTTCTTTGTATGGAGTGTACCGAAAGGCTAAGGTTGCTTCCTCAGAGGTGAAGTGCTCAAAGGTGGCAGAGATGGCACAGCTGGCTTAAAGACAGTTACAAGCAAACTTTCAGTATTTTTTTTTTTTCCCTGTGTAAAAGGTCAATGGCTTTTGCAAGCACTGGGAAGTAAATTTCCATGTCATGGCATTTTGCACAGTCATTATGCCTCTGGCCACATCAAAATGGCTGATGGTGGCTGTGCTACAGCCTTAAGCATACAGCATAGGAAAATGAGACCCGGGGCCTAAATACAAAGCCTTGCTAATAGTCAGGGGCTGGATGACACCTTCCACTGTGTTTTCAGGATTTTCCCAGACAGTGTGAATAAAATCTGATATAAATAAAAAGGCTGTCCACACGAGAGGACCCATCATACTGTCATTTGTGAAGGCAAAAAATAAAATAAAAATAAAAATAAATAAAAAAATAAATAAAATAAGAAAACCATTAAAAAAAAAGAAAATGGAACAATAATGACTCAGTGATGTGTATAATACATGCAGATAACTTGGAAGAATTTTAGGTTATAGGGAATATATTTATTATGCAATTGTATTTACTCTTTTAAATATATACATAAAAATGATTGAATAAGTAGATGCCAAGGAAACAAACATTTATTGAGAAAATTATATATGTGAAAAGCAAAGTGATTGTCTTAGTTAGGTTACGATTGCTGTGATAAGACACTGTGACCAAAAGCAATTTGGGGAGGAAAGAGTTCATTGCAGCTTACCCTTCTACATCACAGTCAATGAAAAAAGTCAGGGCAGGAACCCAAGATAGGAAGCTGGAGGCAGGAACTGAAGAAAGAGCCGTGAAGACAGGCTACTTTCTAGCTTGCTCTCTATGGCTTCCTGAGCCTGCTTTTTTACTGCACTCAGGAGCACCTGCCCAGGGAGGACACCAACCACAGTGTCCTGCGTCCTCCCCACACCAATCACTCATCAAGAAAGTGCCCCATAGTTTTGCCCACAGAGCAGTCTGGTCTCTGTTGTGGCTCTTTCTTCTCAGACAATTTTAGCTTTTGTTAAGCTGACAAAATGATAATAATAATAATAATAATCAAAAACAACCAAGAGAGTGATTAATGTTCCCAAAGTGAACTTTTATTTTAGAGGAAACCAGCAGCTCTCGAGATGGAGGCCCAAGCTGCATTGGCTGGGAAGAACTTTTATTTTAGAACAATCTTAGATGTCCAGAAAAATCACAAAGGTACCACAGAAAGCCCTCACAGCGTCCTATGCAGTTCCCCTCCACAGCACCCCGTGGTTTATGTGTTACACCAGTGTGGTCCATTGTCACACTGGATGAGTAGATGCTGACTTGTTACTGTTGATTGGAGCTTCTATTTATCCAAGTTTCCTTAGTCTCTGCCTAAGGTGTCTTTTGGGTTTTGTTGTTTTTCCGTTCTAGGACGGCCCCTCATATCATATGAAATGCAGCTATCCTATCTTGGCTGTGAATAGTGCTTGTTTGGGTTGACTTGGCAGTTTTGAAGAGTACTGAGCGTTTGGAAGAATGTCCTGACTTGTGGCTTGCCTATTGTTTTGTTTGGTTTGGTTTGTTTGTTTCTTTTCATGGCTGCACCTTTCTTCAGTATCACTTTACAGAGGAAAAGTGCCTGTGTTAGTTACTTTTCTGCTGTGATAAAAACACCATGACCAAGATCATTTATAAAAGGAGTTTGTTTGGGCTTATGGTTCAGATGGATAAGAGTCCATCATGGCAGGAGGTTTGGCAGGGAGCAGCAGGCATAGTGGCTAGAGTAGAGAGCTGAGTGGTCACATCTTGAACTTCAAGCAGAAATCAGAGAGTGCAAACTAGAAAGGACAAAGTCATTAAATCCTTAAAGCCCATCTCCAGTGACATACTTTCTATAAGGCCACACCTCCTAAACCTCCCCAAACGGCACCACCAATTGACCACCAAATGCTCAAATGCCAGAGACTATGGGAGACATTCTCATTCAAACCACATCATCTTAGATAGTGTCTTGGTCAGAGTCCACCAGAGACACAGAACCAGTAAGGTATCTCTCTGTCTCTGTCTTTGTATATTGATGTATATCGACAGGTTAATCTGTTAATTGGTGTTTACTTTAAAGAAGGGGCCTGTCAGAGCTGGATTTTGCCAAGCTGGAGACCCAGGGAAGAGCAGATTTGACAGCCCGCATCCAAAGGCCGTCTAGAGGTAGCCTGCTCGTCAGGGGTCTCAGCCACAGAATGGCATCCGATTTCTTGAAAGCCAGCTGAATTCAGGGGTAAGCACATCTCAGAATCCCTCATTGAAACAGCATTCTAGATCAGTGGTTCTCAACCTGTGGGCAGTGACACCCCCCCCAAAGACACTGGAAAACAGATATTTATATTACCATTCATAACAATAGCAAAATTACAGTTATGAAGTCGTAACAAACATAATTTGATGGTTGGGGATCACCACGACATGAGGAACTGTACTGAAGGGTCACAGCATCAGGAAAGCTGAGAACCACTGTTCTGGGTGATGTTTGAATATATGTTCTAGCCAAGTAGACACGAAACAAATAGAAGACAAGCATAGTGACACATTCCTTTAATCCCAGCACTCAGAAAGGCAGAGGCGGGCAGATCTCTGTGAGTTCAAGGCCAGCCTGGTCTAGAAAGTGAGTCAGGACAGCCAAGGCTACACAGAGAAAACCTGTCTCGAAAACCAAACAAAGAAAGAAAGAAAAGAAAGAAATAGAAGCATCAGTCAGCTAGGCCATGGGGGGCCTCAGAAGCATGGTCTCCAACCAGAGCAAATGAGAGAGGAGGGGTGGCAGGAGGGAAGCAGGATCTGGAAATGGTGCCACCAAGCTGGGGCGTAAGGAGCTGCCCCCCCTCCCCCACGAACCTCGGTCCCCACAGCCGCAGTCTGAGTTAAACTGCTCCTTCTGCCCACGGAAAAGCACAGTGCTAGCCTGCTTGTCGTCCAGGCACTGTGTGAACAGGATATACTCTGTGGAAAAGGTCAAAATCTGAACGGAACAGGACAGAGTGCTATGACATAGAGGCTTCCTGGCTGAAGGGCTCAGTGTGGAGCACGTGAGAGGCCAGGACCAGCCTGACAAGGCCACAAGTTTCACGATGCTTCTTGAATGGTGCCTGGGCTGCTGCTCCTCCCTCTCTCCCTCCAGAGATGTCTGTGTACTGATGCTGCCCCTGCTTCACTTCAGTGCTGAGTATCAGAGCTTTCCAATGACGTTCCCAAGTACGATCTCACTCTAGTTCTTACACGATCACCTTGGGGGCTGCTCGCACTCAGGCAGTCCCCAGGCTAGAAAAACTTAGCAATTAAAAAAAAAAAAAAGCCAGAGGGATGGGTTAGATTGCAAATAAGAGCACACTCCAGCCTGCAATCACTGAAGCAATAGGACATTAATTTTCTCCCATGAAATGAATGCCAAGGTAGATAGGGTGGGCTGGAAGATTCTAGCATGGCTGCCACCCCGAGTCATATGCAATGCTTGGCAAGAAAAATCCGTGGGGCACAGATAATGACTGATGGAACCACTCTTTTATGACAAACTCAATTGCTAGTGATCATAAACAGTAGGCCACAGGGGGAGAGCAGTAGGCAGGAGTGTGGAGGAGGGAAGCCAGCATTTACTGGATGACAGTAGGCACAGCAGGGAAGAGGGGGTGCCTAAAAATCAAGATAGACTACTCAGGGGTCATGAAACATGGGTGTGGATAACACTTCATGAAAATTAAGGGCTCAGATAAAACCAGCAGAGTGCATAGCTAGGTAGATAGATATATGATAGAGAGACAGGTGTAGATAGATAACTAAACAGACAATGGATACATAGAGAGATTGATCATCGATCGAGCTATAGATGAGAAATATAAAGATGGATAATATATTACTGATGGGTAGAGAGATAATAAATAACTTAGATAGAAACAGGTGATAAAGAGATAATAGGGAGAAAGAGAGAAAATAGACGAAAGGGAATCTATTACAAGAATTGAGAACTGGCAAAGCCCTCTACAAGTTGTCTACAAGCAAGCAAGCCTGGATTGCCAGTGGCTTTCCAGGACCAGAAATTTTAGGCCCAAAGACCATGGAGTCTGGAGTTTTGGTGTCTCAGGACAGGAGGAGAGAGCATTGCTCCCGATTGTTTTGCACCTCCCCCCAGAAACACCCTCATAAACACACCCTAAATAATGTTTCTGTAGGCTTCTAATTCCTAAATCCAGTCAGGTTGACACCCACAATTAATCATTATACCCATACCCATCACAAGGGCATTCCTAGGGTCTGTCTGACGTGGGGGTCTTTACACTGGCTTCTTTCTTTCTACCTAGCTACAAGCAGCTTTGAAGTACATAAGGCAAACACATGTTCCCTGGCCTGAGGTGGAGCCCAGGCCACACAAGCAGGCAGCCTTGGCACTAACAGGCCAGTGGCACACATTAGCACTCGGGGAATGGATGAGTAAGCCGACGACGCTTTTCCACAGGCTTCCGAGGAGCGTGCTTTTCCTGTAATCATCGCTAGTAAAGTGCAAAGGGTAATTATTTCGGGAAGGAAAAATGTGGCCATCCATGCATGAGACACTCAGGTATGCTTCCCCAAGCTCTGGCACGGCATGACTTTCATCTGAGCTCACCACTTATATAGAGTGCTCCGGCATATGACTCTTGACATTGACTTTGGTGGAGTCTGTGGTTGAGAACTGTCTGTTCTTGAGAGCTTTCTAAACCCCTTAAAATTTGAGCTGAGGAATTCTATAATTACCAGCTCCAGGATTTTAAAGATTAGCCACTGCTGCTGCTTATTATGAATCCGAGGGTAGTTTATGTGTGCTGGCTATGAGACCAGAGCATCTTAGATGTTAAGCATACTTCGGACCGCTGGGCTGCATCGTGTTCACTTGAAGAGTTCACATTTGTGCGTTTATTTACTCATCCCAAATTCAAAGAAGTGTGAAAAAGCTGCACGGTGGTGAGGATTTTGGAAACTATAGAAACCACAAAAACAAACTGAGAAATCATTAGAGAAAGAAGAAATCCCATAGTGAAGTAAAAATTAAGCTCTACTTTGATGAAGATAGCAGAGATCCCCAACAACAGGATAGAGCTGTTGAAACGGGAAGAGCTTCTACCATAGCCTCAATAAGAAGGGTGGTGGGGGGTGAGGGCCTTATTCAACAGGTGTTGGAGACAAGCGTCTAAGACAGCAAATAAGTACCACTGTGTTGCTGTGGTTTGCCAGAATGATGCCCACCATGACGCTGGGATTCTGTGGCTGTGTCCTGTCACGCAGCAAAGGGGAGCGGATACTGACAGGATGAAAGTTGCTCATGTTTGACCTTTAAATGGGAAAGTTGCCCTGGACTCTCCAGATGCGACTATCGAAATCACGGGATTCTCAAATGCAAAAGAGGGAAGAGGAAGTCAGAGTGACACAGTTTTAAAAAAAGAAGAAGAGCCACACTTTGGGTACTGGCTTTCCTGAGGCAAATGCCTGGACACCAGGTTCTCCCTGAAATGCATACAGCCCTGCTGACCTCCATTACAGGCTGGTGAGACCATGCCAGACTTAGGACTCATAGAGCCCCACAGACTGTGTGCTGTGTTAAGCCACCATATTTGAGCCAATGTGTTACAGCAGCAGTAGAAAATGAAAAGCCACACATCAGAGAATGGAATGAGACCTACTTGCTCTTGCTTATAACTTCAGAATTTGTGATTTTTGCACGCCTAAGCCAGAGAGTAAGACCCCCACCAACAAAAGCAAACAACAACAAGCAAACAAAAAGCTATCAACATCCACAGGATGACTCAGTGGATATTAAGTGGCTGTTGACTCCTAAATGGTGTTCTCTAACCTGTTAGCACACGGGTCTACACACACACACACACACACACACACACACACACACATACACACAGGTTCTTGAAGGTCTTTCCTAGGACTGGGAATCTATTGAATTCCACTGTTGTCCAGTTTTTGGAATGAATACAGTTGGAGGCTGAATCTCTTCAGGGAGGTGGTTCTCCCTGTTAGACAGCTCTACCTTCTGCTGTATGCTACGCTTTACCAATAAGGTATCTGTGACTGCCTCACCCTGGACTGTAAGCTCCATCATGACAGGAAATGCATTTGCCTAATCTTCAGGATCAAGAACGACATGCATCCTGCTACAAGGGCTTTAACATGCATTTATGGGATGGATCTCTCCAGAATCAATCACACACTACTTTAACGAGCAGAATAATCTGAGTTGGAAATGGAGGTATTGGTGGAATGAAATGAAATGGCTTTTTTTTTGCCCTTTCAAAGAGCAAAAGTATGAATGAACCAGGCTTCAGCTCCTTCATTACATTCATTCATCCTTACAGAACTGGACGTCTGCATTCAGGAGAAATACTCAGCAGAGCAGATGGGGAATCCTAACTTATTTTCAAACCATGTTCCCACACATATTAATAATTGCTCAGAATTTACAATAGCATCTGTTCAAATCTGAATTAAGCCCGGGCCTCGATTCATGTGACTGGAGTTTAAATACAAGAATGGCGATCACACGCAGAGGCGGAGCATGGCATTATCTGCTTCGGGCATGTCAACCCACAGCCTACCACACGTGGCTATGAAGTGCCGTAAATGGGGCAGGAAAAAAAGTGTGAAACATTCTGGGTTTATTAATGATGTTTTTGTCAACTTGACTGAAGGTCAGTTTTGTGGGTGGCAACGTCTTGTGCAATGTGAAAAGGTAGGCCAGGTCTGATCACACCCTTTCAACAAAAAAAAGTATTATCCTGGGAGAAGTGTAATCCACTGTGTGTAAAACGAAGCCTTTCAAAGCTAGGAAATGGGACCTCTATTCATACAGGCCAACGAACCACATCTACCAGACAATGAAAACTACTTGTCAAAACCAGCTCCCTAGAAGCTCATGGGGCTGAGCCTGGCTCCCAACCACACACCTACCCAGATGGAAGCCACACAGGAAAGGCAGATGCTAGAACAAGGGATGGTAGGCATGGAAAGAGACTCCACAAAGGCTTTGGTCAAAGTCTCCCTGGTGATGGTGAGTGGGGTGGTGGGAAGATGTTAAGTGCAAAAATGGGGAACATGACAAGAGCAAGTTATATATCATGGGTCACCCAAAGGAAGGTTCTTGGAGCAGCTGAATATTGCTGGAGGTAAGGCTATGCCATGAGTGACCAGAAGCAATGGCCCAGAAATAAAAGAGCTGAGCCAAAATGAGGGATCTCCATTCCTTGGTTCTGTCTAGAATACAGCTCAGCAAAGGAAGGCAGGAGGACCAATCTGCTACGCAGAGAGGACCAGGGGGCCCATTAAACCATGGTCCAAGAAAGTCCCTGAGAGGCCACGGAAGTCCATCCGTGATTCATGGACTTCCCGTCACCTTTGGTGTTTTCATGTCAAGTGAAGCCAACTAGTCTGCTTGCTCATTCCAGGAAAAGGGGAACAAGACCCTGGGTCTGGCCTGTGGTATTTCCCCCTTGATTCACAGATGATCTCCCTTCTCTCTGAGGGACTACCTGCCATGTGCAGAAGAGAAGACTGAAGCAGCAGACATCAGGCTGCTGAGGCTAGATCACAGCGTGAGGTACTTCCTGCTCCCACCCACTTTGTGTGGTACCACCCAAATCATCACTTTGCTGGGATGAAGAACTCCACCCTCCAGCAAAAGCCACTTCCTCAGAGCTGAGGCAAGACGGGTGGGGGTGGGGCAGAGAGGAGTAAGACAGCGGGAGCTGAACAAAGGAGGCCAACAAACCCCCAACGCCGCCCCCCTCCCCCCATCTCTGAGGTTTCTCGTCTTCAGGGCAGGAGGCTGCCTTTGGAGGTGACCCATAGACTTCTGGGAAAGCATGAAAATGATGACAGTAGCAAAGATAAAGTGACAATAAACTAAAGTGGTGCAACCTTTCTTCCCACAAAGATCTTTAAAAAAATAAAAAAGAAGAGAGAGAAAGAACCCTGTTGGAGGAAGTGGTTTCTTTCTGGCACATCAGTCCCATAGAACCTCAGGCCTCTAAGTGCCTTGGCAAATTTCATGGTGCAATGGGGACCCTGGGATATGGCTCTAGTTCTAGTTTGAGATGTAACCTACCATTTGTGGGCAGGTGAAAGACTGAGTTTTCACCCCACCGAGAAGTTCCTAATCCCAGCATGTAGCTTCTCCACCTGGAGTACAGAACTTTCCAGAAAGGGCAAGAGATGAGGAATAGCCAGTCCTTCCCATCCTCAAAACTAGCAGGGTTTCCTCTTCCACTTTCCCAGGAAACAGGTTGGTGGGTTCGCTGGAGACAGCTTTCAGAAGAGAGAAAGACACGAAGAAAAGGGCAAAGGGCCGTTCTCCTGCCCAGTGTGTGGTCAAGTTCAAAAAACACCTTTCCCTGAACTGCCGGGGTCAGTTTGGAATGGAGCATCTCCTGTGCCACAGCAGAGTCAGTTTGGAATGGAGCACCTCCTGTGCCACAGCAGAGAGGAAATGGCTCCTGGTGACACTGTGCGTCTGCAGCCAGTAGCCACGGGTGACTGTTCAGAAGGTGACTGGGCTGGCGCACGTCAGGACCAGAGCCAACCACCCACTCCTCTGTCAACATCTCTCTCTGGCTTTCTCTCCCCAGATTCTTTTCCTTTTGTCAGGCTGCTCTGGGATGTCAACTCTCCGTCCTCTTGGTAGTCACAGAGTCACCATAGCATGCCCCACTGTGCTCCTTGATCCTGTCACCTAAGCAAACATCACTCTCTGGTGTTCTGGAACAACAGGCAGTTAAGGTGTGACAGCAATAATTGTGGTAGGTCTTTCCTTGGCTCAGACATTATCAAGACTATCAAATCCCACCCCCTACACACACACACACACACACACACACACACACACTTTCCAAATGCTTCTTCAGTGATTTTGCTGGAGATGAGCAACTCCTACTCCTTCCCTCCCCTTGCTCTACCTGGATGTCCCATTTCTGTTTTCTAGTCTGGCAGCTTCCTCTGCATCTTAAGAGCTGGCATGCACTCGTACAGCCTTTTGTTTTTTCACAAGCTTGAGTTACTATAGAGAAGTGCTGTTCAGTCAACCCAGCTCAGTCAACACTTCCAGAGACAGAAAGAAACAGGCTTCTAGGAAGAAACTGAGACCTGTGGGAAGTCGTCCAATCAACAGCCACCTCACCCTTTCCTGGAAGCTGCAGACCTCACCCATGCCAGCCCCCCAGGAGTTAACATTTTCACCATTTTCGATGTCTCCAGTGCTGTACCCAGAGAACGTAGTGCCAAATTCTTCCACAACCCATACCCATAACCACTGTGACATAATCTTTTTTCACTTGGTGCCTATATGTTGCATACTTGAGATCAAAGTGCTGTTCAAATTCTATTTGCTGTATTTGGGATCATGTTTGTGTGTGTGTGTATGTGTGTGTACATGCATGTAGAGCCTAGAAATCAGTGTTGTATGTCTTTCTCAATTCCTCTCCATCTATTCTTTGAGTCACAGTCTCTCATTGAACATTTTCCTCACCAATCAGGCAAGGCTGACTGGCCAGCAAACTCCGGGGATCCTCTTGACAATGCTTTCTCAGCACTGGGATGACAAATGCTTTTTACCTGGGTACTCAGTGACATTGTAACAGACCAGACTAGGACACATCTCCTCTTGTCAGAGAACAGGCTTCAAGGGTAAGGATTTGTTTTTATTAATAGCTGTATCCTGAATTTCAGAGCCATCCCTGGAATAGTGCTCAATAAATGTGTGTATATAGAAGAAAAAAGAGAGGGGTCAAAAGGAGGAGGGAAGGAAGGAATGAGGGAAGATGGCAGGGAGGAAGGAAGGAAGAAGGGAGTGAGGAAGGGAGAGGGTGTTCTGTTGCTTCCCCTTGTGTGATACCACGCATCCTGGAAGAAACAAAAAGAGTTCCACATACTCACTCCAAGGTATCAGAGGCCAGTAGTTCTGTGAACTCCCGATTCCAGCTGTCTTCCTCTATGGCTATGCCCCACATCGACAGGGGTTGACCCATGGGGGGTGGGGCTGTTGATTTAGGTCCCCCAGGAATGGCAAAAGTAAGAGTGCATAAAACAAAAGCAAGCTTTAGGACCTACAGTGTAAACAGGCAAAGCCATGGGTACCCAAGGCTGCTTTTTCTGATGGAGAGAGAAAGAGGAGGAGAAGAAAGCTCTGACTTTGTTGAATTCTGCTCTGCCCATCAAACAGACCTCTGTGGCCATTATTCTCCTCTGCTCCTCTGCTCTCCTTTCTCTGTCTTCTGCTTCAGGCCCACCTTATCCAGAACCACAGGTAGCACTGCCCTGATTTCACCTGTCAGGAACTTCCTTCTTGACACAGACTCTGCTCCTTCCAGCATGTGATGATCCATCTTCATGGTCACCTTGACAGAATTCAGAATCTCCAAGGGGACAAACCTTGGGGCATGCCTTCCAAGGTCTCTCCAGAGAGGCTTAACTGAGGAAGGAAGACCCACCCCGAGGCAGGTGGCACCATGCCCTGGGATGGTGTCTCAGACTGACAAGAATGTAAACAGGGAGAATTCAGATGGATACCTGAGTTCCCCTTCCTCAGCTTCCTGATCCACAGAGAGGAGAGCAAGTTCCTGGCCCCATGTGTTCAACCCCTCCATGATGGGGAGTATGTCTTGAGCTGTGAGCCAGAATAAATATTTCCTTCAAGTTGTTTCTTGTTAGTTAATTTGGTCACAGCAATGAAAAAAGTAACTAATATCCACAAGGCGGGCATCTAGTGACTGCCTGGTGGCTCTGTGGGCCGCAGCTGTTAGGACAGGAAAAGGCAAATCTTCACCAAGATACCTCAACCTGCCTTCCAACAGGGCTTGTCTATACTCCAACCTTGTCTACTTGCCGGGCAGATGGTGGATCGGGCTGCGTCCAGCCTCCATCCTTCCAAAATTAAATGTCCAATGACTACTCCCTTTGGGTTTTCTTTAGAACAAAGGCAATTTTCACAACTGTTCTCTCCCCGCATTTGGATTCCCCAGCCTTTTATAAACCAAGCCCGCTTCTGCAGCCAGGCTCCCAAGCCCTGAATGGAAACCGTTCTGTCACTGCGTGTGCGGCGCAGCAACACTCATGTGAGGCACCTGCTTTTCTGGGCCGGCTGCCATTTGGAATCAGGCGACTTCCTCATTGTGTGCCTATTTCTGGACAAAGAAGAGGAGAGCTGGACCAGAAGCTGAACGCTCCCTCACATCCTCCAGCTGCCCAGCAGCCCCATTAGACACCAGTTTCTGCCTTGGAGACGTGACAAGGAGTAAGGACAATGCAGAGCGTCAGCATTACCCCAACACACACCTTCAACCCCACCTGACAGTATTAGCTGATCAGACCTTGGACAACAGAGTGTTTGTGCTGACTTTTGGCCATGAGCTGGGAAGTCTATGCTGTCTCCTCTCTTGGAAGCTTGGGAGCTGCAAGGGCTTCAGGTCTCTCTTGCCCATATGGCACCCAGACCAGCAGTATCCCCTCTAGTAGCCCTCAAGGACAAAAGAGAAGTAAAGCAGTTACCCCAGAAGTCTGAGCCACTCAGGAGATCATCTGCCCGGCTTTCTCCAAGACTAACTTTCCAGACATTCACCACGCACAACACTTGGAGTGACTCCATACAAAGCCCAAGACCCAACAAGGTCTTTCCAGCTGGAGCTGCTCTACAGATAGAAGAAAGACTCACTTCCTTGGTGAGGAGGGAGTGAGAGTGAAGGATTTTCCTGATGTCCTTGATTGCTTTCTGTTGCTGTATAAACACCATGATGAAAAGCAGCATGGGGAGGAAAGGGTTTATTTCATCTTACAGATTATAGTCCATAAGAAAGGAAACACAGGGCAAGAACTCAAGGCAGGAATCTGGAGGCAGGAACTGAAGCAGAGGCCATGGAAGAAGCCTGATTATTGGCTTGCTCCTCCTGGCTTGCTCAGTCGGCTTTCTTATACAATCTACGACCACCTGCGCAGAGGTGGCATTCCCATAGAGGACTGGGCCCTTCTACATCTTTTTGATAAGAAATCATTGTGTATGTACAGTTATATGAATAGTTATTTTATGCTTATCAAATACACACCCATATGACATAAATCCAATCAAGAGAAAAGATTTGGGAGAACAAGACAGTATGTCAAACAAACAAAAAATAATCTCATGCTTACCGTACAAACGGAAGAGAGAAGACAGGATCCCATTGAAAGCATGTCAAGGGGCACATGGCTCATGCCTTACTCACCGAAGAAATTTTTTAGTTGGATCAAAAAAGATCAGAAGATGGGGAAGGCCTGGTCTGCTGAACTAGAAGTGCAGTAGATGTGGAAAGACTTTTGGAAGCAGATGAGCTTGGCTTGTGGGTGCTTGAACTTTTTGCACTGTTGATTTATAGAAATATTTTTTAATAATAAAGTCCCATGAGGAGCAGGAATCAACTGAGGCAAGCAAAATCGTGCTGTGGAGAGTGGCAAGAGGTAGCAGAAGTCTTGTCCCCGAAAGTAACTTTCTCATTCCCCTGGTCTTTCTAAAGCAGGGCTTCTCAACCTTCCTAATGCTCTGACCCTTTAACTAAGCTCCTCATGCTGTGGTGACCCCAACCATAACATTATTTTAGTTGCTACTTCATAACTGTAATTTTGCTACTGTTATGAATCATAGTGTAAATATTTTTGGAGAAGAGGTTTGTCAAATGCATCACTACTCACAGGTTGAGAACCACTGTTCTAAAACCTTGGCCACTGTGGTTCTATGCCCATTCTGAGCTCTCAACTTTCTTTTTCTTTCTTTCTTTCTTTCTTTCTTTCTTTCTTTCTTTCTTTCTTTCTTTCTTTCTTTCTTTCTTTCTTTCTTTTTTTCTTTCCTTTTTTCTTCCTTCCTTTTTTCTTACTCTAACTTTTTCTTTCTCTTTCTCTCTTTCTCTCTTTCTTTCTTTCCTTCTTTCTTCCCTCCCTCCTTACTTCCTCCCCCCTACCTCTGTCTTTCTTTCTTTTCTGGGATTCTTGTTAGCATGGCTTCTGTCATCAGCAAGAACATGAAGGATGTCTTTTTGTACATGAACATACAAGGTAGTCCAAAGAGGTAGTTGCAGGTCTCCGATTCCCATGGACCTAATATGTTTCACATAAAAGTGGAATGCTCAGATAACTATGATTCTGGTCAGTTGGGAGCATCAGTGAGCAGGGACACAGGGAGAGAGACTATTCTAAGGTAGACAAATGAATGTGGATAAGCAGACTGTTTCTTGATGAAGTGGCCAGGCAAATGCCTGGCTCCTTACGCCTGAAGAATCACTTAACTTTGTTTCTCATCTGAAAACTTGCCATGGCCTTAGCACCTATGAGGGTCTCTGTATCCTTCACGTTCTGTATCTCAGAAACTGTACCTCCATCCTTCCAATTGTGCAAGCTGCAGAGGCAGCCTTGTTTTGGATAAGTCTCTTCTCTTCATACCTACTAGGTGGGGCACTATTTATGCAAACCAGACATCCAGGAGTGAAAGCAGGGTGTCTCTGTCTATTCATGATGCTCTAACAAAATACCTCAAGTGGGAAGGCTCGTCAACAACAGTCGTTTCTTAATGTTCTGGAGGTTGGTGTGTCCTAAATCGCAGAGAAACCTGTGTTGGAGGCCTGCTTCCTGTTTCAGACTTTTCTCTACAACCTTAAATGTGGGGATAGTCAAGGCCTTTTTGTCTGGCCCCTTCTATAAAGCTATTACCCCCATTAGAGGGGTTTCTACACTCATCTGATCTTTCCTCAAATGCCCTACAGCTTAACACTCCCATATTGGAGATTAATTAATGTATTAATTGACTTATCTTGCTGCTATGACAAAACATCCTGGCAAAAGCAAGTTAAGGAAGGAAAGAAAGGAGGATTTATTTTGGCCCACAGTTCAAGGATCCAGTCCATCACGGTGAGGAAGGCATGGCAGCAGGAGCAAGAGGCAGCCAGTAACGTTGCATCTACAGCCAGGAAACAGAGAGGGGAGTGCCAGTCGGTGCTCAGCTAACTGGCTTTCTGCTTCTAATTCAGGACAGCAGCTGGGGGAGGGGGTCTTTCCACCTCTGTTAAATTGATGTAGAAACCCCCTCACAGACACACCCAAGGTGATTCTAGAGCCTGTCAAGTTGACAATCTCTACAAGTCAACACAATTAAGTTTCAACCTATAACTTCGGGGGACACAAACATCTAGACCCGTAACAGAAGAACCATTAATGCTTCATTGCACCCAGAGTATAAACCCAGCTGAAGTGTCCCAGCAAACGAAAGCCTAACACTTCTGAGCACAGCCATCCCGCCACCACATCCCTCCCCCTTCCCTTCTGAATCCCCACCTCAGCCTCGGGTGACATCCTTCAGCCCAGAGCACCACCTGCCTTCATGCTGGTTTGTAGCCATGTCACATGCAACCCAACGGTGGCAGCTGTCACTTCAGGATCCCGATTCAGCAGAACCTGGACGGTTCTTAATGAGGTTCTTTATCAGTGAAGACAGAGCGGCTGGAACACAGCCCCTGAAATGTGTGAGGAGCTTATTAAACATCAGTAGAGTGAATAAATGGATGGACGGACGAGTGGGTGAGTGAGCCCAGCAGGCTTTCTGGACACACAGTACTTGCTGTGACAGAACAGGTTTCTGACTCATGGGGCACACTCATGCAACAATATGTAACTGAAAACACTCCAATTCGGACTTCAAACTCCAACTTGGCTCTCCCCGACACATCCAGACTGACTACTGAATTTTCTGCCTATTTCTGACTATCCATAGGCTCTCTTCCTCTGCCTTCTCACTTCTCAAATTCATTTGTTAGTCTCCTAGCTTCAAGGTATTGTTTGAATTCTAACAAAACAATAACCAACCCTTATGGGTTCATATAAATTTTACTACAGTTTTTCCCCTTTCTCTTCTCATGATGTGAGGGAAGCCAGCAAGACATGAAAGAACTATGAGTTCTTTCTGAGGATCCATTTGTACTGATTGAGGAGCTGCAGAAATAGCCATGCTTTAGCAGATAGGCACAAATGCCACCATTACTTACAAAGTTAGGAGGAGAAGGCATTTTTTTATTAAATCAGAAATATGTATAGCATCTCAAAAGAAATAAAAACCATTTTATAAATGTGAAGGACACATTTTGATAACAGCAGCAGTTTTGAGTTTGGACGTGTGCTCCTGTGGGAAATGTGTATTTCCACATGATATGCAACATCAAACACACTCACAGCATCTGTGAAGAGAGGGAGACAATGAACTTCTAAGTACTGTGTGGCTGGGGCTGCAAGGTGGAATGTCCCATCCTCAAACCCGCTCAATAATAACTTAAATATCCCTGCTAGGAAGGTTTGGAGCGATAGTTCTTGACTTACTATGTTCAGATTAGCTGTGGAGGTAAAAACAACAACAAAGAAACAACAACCACATTGACTGGGGAGTATCACATTACCAGAGTGGAAAGGTTTTCCTCTCTGAAGGCTGTAAGTTATATTCCCCAGCCACAGCTCCAGCAAAGCAAGAAACATAAACAGCAGAGATGGAGCGAAGCCAAGCAGATGCCAATGGCTCCAGGTTCCTGGCAATCTCTGCCTGTTGTTGCTTCCTGTCCAGATGTCATAGCCATTGGTACGTGACAATCCTACCCGACTGGTGTAAAGAGCACTTGAAGCAACCCCACCCAAAAAACAACAAATGTGTATTGAAAACACAGAATCACTGGGGGCAACAATGAGAGGCCGAGGGAGATACCAGGGACAAATCCTCAGAACCTACAGTATTTCATTAGATAAGAAAAGGATCTTTGCTGGTAGATTTAAGTCTAGGATTTCACTCTAGGAATACTGCTACCGCAGTTCATTTTTAAAATTTATTCATGTACTTACTGTGTGTGTGTGTGTGTGTGTGTGTGTGTGTGTCCCTGTCCATAGAAGTCAGATGAGAGTGTTGGATGCATCTCCTGGAGTGAGAGCTACAGATGATTGTGAGCTGGCACGTGGTAGTGGGAATTAAACCTGGGTCCTCTGAAGAGCAGCCAGTGTTCTTAATCACTGAGCCATTTCCCCAGCACCACCCTGTAGTCCTTAAATGCAACCACAAAAGTCTTTATGAAAGAGAGGTGGGTGTATTTAACATATGCAGATGGTGATGAGTGCATAGTGGCAGAAATGGGTGTGGTCAGAAGCCAAGGATTGTCAGAACCCCTTAGAAACTGGAGACAAGAAGTGGGTTCTTCCCTAGAGCTTCAGGAGAGAGGATAGCACTGTGTGTGCCTTGATTTTGGCCCAGTGAAATGGCTTTTTGGACTCTTGACTTCCAGATCTGTTAAGAAAATAAATTGCTGTTGTTTTTTGCAAGTAGACTGGCAATTCTAACAGCCGAAGGAAACAATACAATTGATGGTCCGTGATATCTATGATGGTTAGTCTTGATTGGCAAATCAATAGGCTTTATAATCACCATGGAAACAAACTTCTGAGTGTTTCTGTGAGGGAGTTTCTAAGTTAGATTAGTGGGGGTAGAAGGAACCACTCTAACTATGGGCCACACTGTTCCACTAGCTGGAGCCTCTGACTGAAGAGAGAAAGGAGGCTGAACATCAGCCTTTATCTCTGCTTCCTGGCAGTGGATGAAATGTGATCAGCTGCCTCTTTCTCCTACCATGATGCCTGCCCCAGCCATGGTGAACCGTAGCGCTTCGAGCTGTCAACCGAAACAAAGCCTTCCTTCCCTAAACTGTTTCCATCAGCTATTTTGTCACAGCAACAAGACAAGTAACCAATACAACATTCTAGGCAATCCTTAAGATGAGCAAAGGAAATCACCAGTCTGACATGGACAAGAAGCAGTTTGCAGGTTGTCTGCTAGAGAAAGTTTGCAATCTGGAATGTTCTCAAAGGTCTCACTGAACTTCTGAGAGAGTCCCATCTGCTGCTGTTAAGGTTATCTATACTGCAACCATGATCCCCAGCCATGTTCCCTACTGCAGGCATTCTCCACATACAGCATCTTAGGAAGACCTTGGCACATTCTTTAGTTTTCCAGAAACCTTGGATGATCCAGCTAAACGGATCTGAGGTAACACGGCTAGTGGCTGCCGGTTCTAGTTATAACTCTACAAGATTTCTTTCTTTCCCATCTACGTGTCATTTTTCAGAAGTACAAGTAGATCTGTTTAATGTTGACATTTGAGGTTCAGAAAACAGTAAACCAGAATATCATGGAATTCCTTGAAGCCCATTTCTCTGGGATAAAATTCATAAAACTGGAAGCTGGAGGTAGACCAGATGATCTTTTAGAACTGTGTGTCTCATTTGTTCAGGACTTGCAGGGCTTCTTCAAGCATCCTTGCAAAAATAAGACAGTGCATGTAGACTAAACTCAACTGTCATCCTGACCTACACTCACATCTGTTCTCTGGTGTTTCCATCGCTTCTTTCCCTTACAGACATAAAAGTATTACTTGTAGAAAATCAAACCAAACAAGGCTGCTATTAAGACTATATTCTGATGCATTGGCTTACCATCACATCTCATTAGCAGGAAAACTTATGGCTTTGTCTCCCAGCTAACACTCTTTGTCCCGGCCCTGTGCCCATCAGCAGTCCAGGGTATATGAATCACCACACAAACAATTCATGCCCCTGCACCACTGCAACCTAACAAATTCTTTCCACGTGAGCCTTAATGTTAAAAAAAGACATGTTCTAAAGGAAAGAGAGATCATTTTGAAAGGAATGCTAGCAAGAAAATGAAAGGAAGTGAGGACTGAGTTGGCTATGTGCTAGAAGGTCCTGTCCAGACTTCCTTCCTTCATGATTTCTGTTATGCCTGCCTGCCGGGCAGGGCTTTCCACGGAAGGCTGCAAGGCCAGTGCAGAGGCAGCAGCAGAATATTCTAGAATATGGCCAAAGACAGAAGGCATGGAAAGGATGGCGAAGATGCTATATGGAACAAAGAATTCCTTGTGGTACTTCTTTGTAATCCCAACTCACTGGTGATTGAGGAAAATCAAAGGTTCAAGGCGAGCCTGAACTACAAGTTAAACTATGTACAAGGCTTTATCCAGGACTATCAATTAGGAGCCAAGACTGGCAAAAAACAAAACAAAAACAAACAAACAAACAAACAAACAGTATTGAACTCAAAAGATAAGCGAAGGAGATATCAGAGTTGAGAGAACTTGTCTAACTTAAAATATGTTTCTTGCTGAAGGCAGGTAGGGTTGAGATAGTCCTAAACGGTCCTAAACAGGATTCTTGCTGCAACTGAGCCTTGCAGGCCCCATAGGTCAAGCATAGAGGAACATGATTCAAGTTTGGTCAGGGTCAATCTGTCAGGGTAAGGAGAAACTCCTATATTCCTTTTAAATTGCATCATTCTCTACCATCCCTTTCTCCTAATGTCTAAATTTCCTAAATTTCCTGTCATCACTCTCTTCCATCCTTTCCTACTAATGTCTAAATTTCCTGAGGTGTCAAGGTGTGTCCTGAGTGGCAGCAAAGCCAGAGCAAGATGCATTGGGAACCCCGAGTAGATCTGTGGTCCATGAAGTCAATCTTCCATGAATTCAACCTTTGGGAGGTCATAGTTGTCCCTGACTTCTCATATCCCCAGGACCTGAGCCTGCCAGTCTCATTGGACCTTTCCACCTCACTCAGCCCTTGTCTTCTTTTTTTCCCACCAAGGAGAACAGAGGTCAGCTCCACTCTTCTGTGCTCTCAATCTAGTCCCATAGATGAGTCGCATAACAGTTAGTTTCATATTTCCTTCTGGGTTTGTTGCTGAACCACAGGAAATGTCTTTACAAGGCAGTGAGTTGTTTAGCAGATTTTTTCCTTTGAGAAAGTTATATTTGCAGTCATTCAAACAGTCATTAGAAATTTGAATAAACTCCATCTTGATATAGAAGAATGGAGATGTACTAGCTTGTGTAATTCCCCTCCCCCCCAAACAAACAAATAAAACAAAACAAAAACAAAAACCTGTCCACCTAAACCGAGGATTGCATTTTTGGGGGATACAGGCTCTTTACATATGTAATGAGTTGAGATAAAGTCATTCTGGATCTAAGGTGGGATATAAACCCAACTTCCCCAGTGCTTAACTGGAATCCCTAGCTCCAGCCACCCAAACAGGCAGACTCAACCACCCATTTTCAAGATAATAATTATAACAGTCATTTCAGAAAACAGAGGGAGATGTGTTCAATGCAGCCACATTAGGAAGAGAAGACAAAGGGGTACAGTGATCCGTAAGGCTGGCTTTGGAATACTGGCATAAGCTTTAGGTTTAAGTTAATAAAGAACTGGAGTGGGCAGGGGGAGATGAAGGATGCTTAATGAAGCAATCCTGTATTAGCTATGGTCTTGTTCACTGCCTCAGTGCTGGTTCTGCACTGTGGTCCAAAGAAGTTCTTCTTAATGGCATTATCTGAGGGGGCAATGTTGCTTTCAGGAGAACTCTTCCGTGCCCTAGTGCAGTCTACCCACTGTAAATATCTAGGCGTCAGCAGTCTGAGCTGTGAGGTCCTGTTGTTCTCTGAATCCATAGCGACCCGAGGAAAGTTTGAGGACAGTGACCTACCTCTCTGTCTTCCACCAAAGTAAACAAAATAGGCACAAAATGAAGGCAGGGATGCCAGTGTTAGATTTCTGAGGTAACACGAAGAGACAGAAGGCAGAAAGAGACCAGAGTCTGACCTTCAGCTGATGAGACTGTGTTTATTAGCACCCGGAGAGGGGCATCCTCTCTCTTGTGGGTAACTGAGGGGTCTGCCAGGGGGAAAGCTGGCTGGGAACCTTTATGAGGGTGGGCTGAGGAGCTTGGGAATGAGGAAATTGTTGCTTTTCTCCTCCCCGAAATTGTCCTAATTGAGACATAGTATTCCGGGAGGCAGGCTGTCCCGAGAGACTTGCTGGCTGATTGATAAAGGTTGGTTGAGGTCATCTGTAATCTCATAGGAATCCTGTTTTACAACCTAGACACTATCGGCCATCTTGGAGCTAAAGGGAGGAGCCAGTGCTTTTTAACAAAAGCTGTTTCCAAACACCTGTTTCAATCAGGCCACATGAAGACAGGGCAACACCCTGCGAACAGAGACAGAGAGTGGCAAGAAACATCCACAGGTTCTAAAAATGCCATAGATCTCAGGAGCCACCAGAGGCTGCAAAGCCCAGAGCTGAGGCTTGCTGAGATTCTCCAGAAGGAACCCACTCAGCAGAGACCTTGACCATGGACCATGGACTTCTGTCTCCACATGAGGGAGAGGGAAACTGCCATTTTAAGAAGGAGCCGGTGACAACGCAGCAACGAGGCTGGTTAAGGGAAACCAGTTCCTTCTAGTCAAAAGAATGAGATCTCTGGCTTGGCTACAGACCTAACATTCTCCTTAGCCTGAACAATGGCCAGCCTAAGGGGTCAGCCTTAGAAAGGCAGGTTCAGCTTAGGCCATGCTAAAGAGATAGGCAGAATAATTATCCTTTAATGGGAATTCCTGCCCCCTAGCCTAGTAGTTTGCAAGGCAGCAGCCATGTGGGCTACAAATGCCCAATTTTCTACTTTCTATCTTTTTTCTAAGCATACATTTCCTGGGTTTCATTTTTTCTCTAAAACTGCCCTTCCTGCCATACAGCTGCCTGCCTCCATGGGGCTGACCTCCATGCCAGCTTAAACGGCCTGGTCTTTTTCCTTCTATCGTCTCTTCTGGGCACCTGTTGGGGTTAACAGCTTGCTGAGCCAGTGTTTATCTTTAAATGCTAACAAAATTGTCCTTGTGCTTCCATTTAAGCCTATTATTAAGTTATTTTGTTAATGAGATCAAGAATCCCAAGAAGGGATTTCTTCTCGCATTGGGTTCTTGGTGATTGGCTGTAGCAGCCATGGACACTGACCATTGATGATGGTGTGAGCAGTATCTTGAGTGTTTAGTTTTTCCGAGCCCAGCACAGAGATGATGGCTTACGGTGAAGACCAAAACCCACATTAAAAGAGAAGGTTACACTGAAAGGATATGGGTCCTGATTAAAAATGATGCCTCGCACACAACAGATATTATATGAAAGAAACTTATCAGGTGGAGGTGGAGAGATAGAGAGGAAAAGGAAAGAGAGAGACATGGAGGGAGGGCGATAGAGGAAGGGGAAAAAGCAGGAGACTGCAAGAGAGCACAAGAGCCAGAGAGAAAGAGTTAAGAGGCAGGGGTCCATTTATAGCTTCTGCGCAGCTGAACCGCACCTTCCAGGTGCTGGCCTGTCTACCTGGTGGGTGACACATGATGACATCATAGGTTACTAGGCAACCCAGAATCAGGCTGCCTAAATACTAACACTTATGTCAGAACACATCTGAATCTCCAGACAGCATCCCACAAGAATGATGCCCCAAGGAGCTCTGTCTGGCATAAGAAATGGCAAGGATCTTGGCCCTTGGCTATTTGTAATAGAAAATTTATGTGGCAGTCTGAATGTCTAGTTTTTCTGAAGCTAGGATGCCCAAGTCCCTATCTACTGACTTGAAGAGTGATGGAAGCTGCTTCCTGGGGTTGGGGATATAGCTCAATGGATACAGTGATTGTCTAGTGTGTACCCATACCTGTATTCAATCTCTGGCTACATAGAGATTAAAGTCAGCCTAGATTACATGAAACCCTTTCTTCAAAATTACAGTAGTAAAAGGCTCTGCCCTGCAGTGTATCAAAGCAGATGCTGAGACTCATAACCAAACTTTGGGCAGAGTGCAGGGAATCTATGAAAGAAGGGGGAGATAGTAAGACCTGGAGAGGACAGAAACACTGCAAGGAGAGCAACTGAACCAAAAAATCTGGGCACAGCAGTCTTTTGTGAGACTGATACTCAAAACGAGGACCATTCATGGATATAACCTAGAACCCCCTGCTCAGATGTAGCCCATGGCAGCCCAGTATCCAAGTGGTTTCCCTAGTAAGGGGAACAAGGACTGTCTCTGACATGAACTCAGTGACTGGCTTTTTGAGCACCTCCTCCTGAGGGGGAGCAGCTTTGCCAGGCCACTGAGGAAGACAATGCAGCCACTCCTGATGAGACCTAATTGATTAGGATCAGAAGGAAGGAAAAGACCTCCCCTATCAGTGGACTTGGGAGAGGGACATGGAAGGAGATGAGGGAGGGTGGGATTGGAAGGGAATGAGGGAGAGGGCTACAGCTGGGATACAAAATGAATAAACTGTAATTAAAAAAAAATGTGAAACAAAAAAATATTACAATAGTAACAACAATAGCAGCAAAAGTTGTTTACCTGGCCTCATGCCACCCCTTCTCCTTAGTCATAACTCAGATCCGTTTTTCTGTTGGCCCTGATAACCCATCCGTCTCCACAGAGATGGGGCAGTTAGGTGTGTGTGTTGCTGCTGTTGCCCCAGCTGTACATATGAGAAGGTGACAGTCAGGCAACCAAGATTCTTTTTTTCAAACCTCATGAACTAATGCAGCTTCTACAAGCTTCTTAGTCTTAGTGCCTGTTAGTCTTCTGTTAAAAGCTGATAATGAGCTGGTATTTTGTTTTAAGATTTATTTTTAATTTTTGTCTTATGTGTATGTGTGTGTGTGCCTGCATGGATGTGTATGGACTGAAGTTACAGATGGTTGTGAGCTGCGAGTCGGGTGCTGGGAAATGCACCAAGGTCCTTTGGAAGAGGATCCAGTGCTCCTCTTTACTGCTGAGCCACCATAAGCATACAGGCGTCCTACTAGCCTGACTTTTAGAGGCCCAATAACCTCTGCTGTCACCACATGCCCCGCCCATGTGTGCCAGATAAAAGTACCCACCAGCTTTTATGCTCTCTCTCTTCTCTGAGAATCTTCCACTATCTATCTCTCTCCCAATCTTTGCTCCTCCTGCCCTCATGGCTCACTCAGGCTTTAACTCCCCTCCCCTCCCCCTCAAATAAACCTCCTTATACCAGATCTGTTGCATGGCATATTTTAATTATACATAACCCCATCTCTCTAGCTCTCTTGGTTTGTTGTTGTTTCCTTCTTCAAATGGATACAGAAAACATTTTCATGGTCTTTTCTCTTTCCTCCAGGAACTGCGTGAGCTGCTTTTTCCTTCCTTCTTTTCTGTGTAGCCCTGCCTTGTCCTGGAGCTCATTTTGTAGACCAGGCTGGCCTCAAACTCAGAAATCTGGCTGCCTCAGCTGTCACCCGAGTGCTAGGATTAAAGGCATGCATCACCATGCCTAGCGCTAGGAAATGGGTCTGTAAGTGCGTGTGTGGAAGAGAGAGATTTTTCGTCCTATTAAAAAAAAAAAAAAAAGCACCACCTCTTATCCTGCTGCAGCTGGTTAAGACTTGGGCTTCCTTTTGTCCCTCCTCTTTGACAATTACCCTGAGAGCAGCACATTCAAAGTTCCAAGTGCTTGTTCCTTGCTGGGTTTTGATAACTTCAGTTTCCAAAGCAAATACTGCTGAAGCCAACTGCACGCTGGAAACAGCCATCGCTTCTGAGGTGAAGCCTCCCCTACTCCAACCCTCCCCCCTCCCAACCCTGGTAAAAAAGTTTCAAGATGCTTTTTGAACCAGGGTTCATTGAGGATGTCCACTCTGCTGAAGAGGATTAGTGGAGGGGCAGAGCTCTTGGAGAGCTTTTTGTGCTTTATTAAAAGGTCACAAAGCTCCTGGCATTCAGTCCTTGCCCAGTCTAAACCTCAAAGGCTTCCTTGAGTGGCCAGCTCTGGGAATTCTCCGTGGGCTAAGCTGCTCACGGGACTCACCCCTGGATCTTTTGAGCTCGGGAGGTGGAGGAGCAGCTGGGAACGGCTGTCCAGCGAGGGTTTGACTGTGGGTCTCACAGACTTTATACAGAGTAGCTATCTCATTGGTAATATTTTGATTGATTGCCACTGGACCAAGACTGACTTCATTTTTGCATATTTGCCTATCACCTGACTGCTTCCTCGGGGTTCACACAACTTCCCGGACATCAGAATTCCCCAAGACTGGGAGGAGTGCGAGTCCCAGAAGATTCTTCCAGGAACCCTAGGAGTCTGGGGTCAAGCTGAAAAAGCCCTAGCTGCATTCCACTGGGGATTTGTAAAGCCTTCTGAATCCTGATGTAAACAAAGGCCCCTAACTCTGTTGATATGCTAATAGAGCACTTCACAAAAGCTTGACCGCAGGACTCCTACCCTGCCTCTTCTTTGAATGTGGTCCTAATACCAATTAACATCTCAGGAAACACTGAGCTGAAGCTTTCTGTTTGAATAGCTGCATGAAAAAAGGAGCACCCAAAGGCAAAATGGGGAAAGTGCTGGACTCCACAGTCTGAAGGAAGAACGGCTTGTCTCTACTGGGTTAGGACAAGAGCATGCTGGGAATGAAACCTGCACCTGTCCCTGGAGGGCGGGACACTCCCACCTGGCTTCATCTGCTCCCCTGGGAGTTGGCAGGGAAGTGTCCACACCCTCCCTTCAAAGCGGCCTGTAGACTGTGCAATGACCAATAAATAAAGAAAAAATCTTTTATCTTGACTCAACAAGCATCAGCGCTCATGGCTACCCAGGACGCAGCTTCGCGGGCCTGCCTCTGTCTAGCTTTCTTCATCTCATTGATTTCAGTTTCCCACATTCATGGCCAAACCATGGAACTTAAACATGACTGAACTGGGTGCGGTAAAATGTTCACTCCCCACAGGTTTCTAGATCAAGAGCCCAGAAGGAAGGATTTCAGGACTCTCTTCCTGGGCAGTTTCCTTCTCCAGGTAAAAAGCTGGGCCGCAGCCTGTGGAAGCAGCTCAGAGCCATGCTGACTTCCGTCCCCTACACAGCGTCCAGGTACAGATGAAGAAATTTGTCTGAAACGTATCAGCCTCCAAATACCAAGCCCTGTGAAGTCTGGTTCTCAGGAACCAGAGAGGTGGCTCGGTGGTTAAGCACTTGCTGCCTTTGTAGAAGACCTGGGTTCGGTTGGCAGCACCCCTGTGGCAGCATCCAACCATCTATAACTCTAGGTCTAAGGGCTCTGATGCTCTCTTCCGGCCTCTGTGGGCACCAGGTACATCATGGTGCACAGATCCACTTGCACTTAAAAATAGTAGGTCTAAGGTGGGGGGAGGTAGAGAAAGGGGAGAAGGGAGAGGGAGGGGGAGAATGAAAGGGAGGGAGGGAGAAAGAGAGAGAGAGAGAAAGAGAGCTCTACTGTAGGACTGAACATCTCCTTTAGCCAGAGCTCACTTCCAAATTAAAACACAGATTCAAGTTACTGGGAGATTGCGGTGTCAAGAAATTAATTACTAAATATGGGCACTTAGTTCCCACTTAAGGACCAATTGCTTTTATTCTCCTTGAAGGATCCCCCCAACACACACAGCTAACCTCAGCTGTCTAACTGACACATCCCGAGGACCCCTGGGAATTCTCTATTAGATTGGCCTGTGAAGTGTTTTCTTAGTTGCTGACTGATGTCACAGGTCCAGCCCACTGTGGGTAGTACTGTCCCTAGGCAGGTAGGCCGGGACTGGATAAGAAAGGTAGGTAAGCAAGCCACCTTGCTCACAGTCAGCCAATGCACAGAGTCTCGGCGGCAGTCCCTGCCTTAGCTTTCCTTTAACTGTGACCTATTAGGGGAAACACCCTTTCCTCCCCGGGTTGCTCTTTATTAGTGTCCTATCACAGCAACAAGGAAGCAAAAAGGACTCCACCTACAACCAAGTTAAGAGTATCACAGGAATATCAAAATGTTCTTATCCTTTAGTCAAGCTGGTTGTCAAGTCCTGTTGTTTTTCCTCAAATGTTGCTTATTGTTTATCACAGTTGAGGAGCCAACAAAAGTGAGTCAAAGTGTGTGTGTTATTTGTATATCTTAAATATCTTGTTTTATATATACACGACTGCACAATTCAAAGGTGTTTCATAAATCTCTAGCGTGGTGTAACTATCACCACAATCCGATTTGGAAGGATTCCCGGGGCTGGGATGCAGATCATTGGTGAGCACATGCTTAGCATGCATGAGGCCTAGGGTTAAACCTCATCACCAAAGAAAGTTTCCATCACTCAGAAAGACTTCTCCTACCACCTTTCAACCAATTCCCATTCTAACCCAATGCTTTGAGGTTGCACAGCATGCAAGCATGCAGGATCTTCGTGTCTTCTGTTACTTGGCATGGATTCTGTTGGCATGTCTTCCCTTCTATCGTGAGGATGGACTGGAGTGTGGAAACACATTCTGAATACACACAGTTCAGCCCGAGAAAGATGCGTCCAGAGGAAGCTGAACTGTGTGTATGTCTGCTCTAAGGAGACTTAAAATATAGTCACGTGGGGAAGACCTGAGGAGCCAAGTAGGTGAGAACTGCTCTGAAAATTAGCATTTTTAATCCCAGTCCTTGGGAGGCAGAGGCAGGCAGTTCTCTGAGTTCAAAGCCAGCCTCATCTACTTGTCTACAGAGTGAGTTCCAGGACAGCCAGAGCCACACATTAAAAACAAACAAACAAAACAAACAAACAAACAAACAAACAAAAACAAAGGGGAACTGTGAGGGAGAGAGAGAGACAGAGACACAGAGAGATATACACAAGAAAGAGAGAGGGAGGGAGGGAGAAGCATTAATGGAAGGCAACTGGCATGGAGCTTCCGATCAGAGAAACATGGGCAATTCTAGAAAAAGTTCTATTTAGATAGGACTATGGAGAGTCCAGGGCACTGGGGTACAGGGTTGTTTGGCACGGAATCTGCTTAGCATCTTCACCCAGTTTCTCCTGCCCTTATACCAAGGGCCTCTACAGTGCCAGGATATGCTGGGCCATTGTCATTCCCATTGTACATGGGTGGGAACCCTCCCATGGCTTCACCCTCCCATGGTTTCACTTGCTCCTCCTTGTCCCTTAGGTTTCAGCTCTCAGAAGAGTCTCAGAAGCCGAAGACCCCAGCCCCTTAGCTCCTTGCCACACTGCACAGTTTTTTTCTCCCTGGGAACTGATCAGCAGCTGTGACTGTCTAGGCAGCCTGCTTCTTTTCCACCTCAGGACAGGGAAGGATCATTATATCCAAGTGAGCTGGCCTAATTCATAGACCGCCAAATGCAAGCAACTTGCACACGGGGTATTTGCACATCAGAAGAGAATGAGGACTCAGAGAGCATAGAGGTTCAAACCTTCATGTTCTTACCAAGAATGATGGCATCTCTGTGTGGTAGGCAGCCAGATAGAAACAGCAGAGTAGGTGACAGAGAGCAGGATGTCAGAGGACAGGATTGAGGAAATGGCTGCAGAAATCCTGAGGACAGATTATTGTCACAGGGAGAAAGGGGAAAATAAAAATAAAATTGTGAAAAAACATTCAAGAGCAAGAGAGATGGCTCAGGTATTACAAGCAATGACCACCCTTCACAGAGGATCTAGGTTCAGTTTCAGACACCCACACAGCAGCTTACAACTTATAGCTCCAGTTCCAGGGAATCTGACGCCTCTTCTGACGTCTATGGGCTTCTGCACATAAGTGATATGTGTGTGTGTGTGTGTGTGTGTGTGTGTTGTATTTTTTAATATTCAAGTGAGGGGCTAGGGAGAATGCTTAATGTATAAAATACCTACCACAAAAGGATGAGGCCCACACTTCAGATCTAGCAGCAACACAAAAGCTGAAAGGGCATGACCACCACCAGTGTTTAGGAGGCAGAGACAGGGATTCCAGAACGGGCAAGTAGCTGGACTAAAACTGGCAAGCTCTGGACTCAACTAAGAGAACCTGTCTCAATATATAAACTGGAGAGCAATTGGGTAAGACATCGGACTTCAACCTCTGGCTACGACAAGCACTAAAACACACTTGCACACACACAGGCATACACACCACACTACACACATATACATCCAAAGATATTCAAATGTATGTTGGATATTGAACTGAACTGGGTTGAACCATGTTCTCCTTCCTCCCCAATCCATGTCTAACCAGAACTTTAGGAGTGCCTGTTGCATGTTAAGATGTTTGAATGTCATATGCATTATTTCACACAACTAAATAAACTCCATGGCCTGTCGATTCTCCACAACACTCGGAAGGACTCATTTGAGAACACAGTTCTGAAGAGGGCAAACGAGCAAGCATTGCAACAGACTATGTGATGATGTTTCCCAAGGCCACAGTGAACGTAAGGAGGCAGAAGTCAAGCTGTATACATTAATGAGTTGCACTGAGTCTTATCTGCCAATATAAGAGCCCTCCAGGCTGGGGTGACCTCTGACCTCTCGGAGAACCTGGTAGTGGAGTGAGTAAGGAGCCAATCTTAGAGTTCAGCTTGTCTCCCGGCTCACCTTATTCACCTTATTCAACTCTGTTCTTTTGTTTTAAACTAACATTGTATGGAACGAGGGCCAAAGTCATGAGCAGGCCAACCCTGATTTTGTGGCTATGCTGGTTAGACACAACGTGACACAAGCTGGAGCCAGCTGGAATGAGAGAACCTCAAGTATGAAAAATACCTCCATGATATTGGCCTGTAGGGGCATTTTCTTAATTAGAGATTAATGTGGAAGGGCGTAGCCCATTTGAGGGTTGAGGGCGGTACCACTCATGGACAGGTGGTCCTGAGTTGTATAAAAAGCCGATAGAACAAGCCATGGGGAGCAAGCCAGTAAGCAGCATTCCTTCATGGCTTCTGCATAAGTCCCTGCTTTCAGGTTCTAGAGAACCAGCCTGCCTCCATCTTGGGCTTAAAAGCCATCCTGTTTCCGATTAGACCTCTGTTTCTCACGGATCTATGTCCCACCTGTAAACTTAACTACAAATGGTTCTTTACTGTCTGTTTCAGGACTGGCAATCATGTCTTTGTTTCAAAAAGTTAATAACCAGGGCTGGAGAGATGGCTCAGTGGTTAAGCTTACTGTCTGCTCTTCCAAAGGATCTGGGTTCAATTCCCAGCACCCACATGGCAGTTCACAACTGTCTGTAATGCCAATTCCAAGGGACCTGATACTTTCACACTAATGCATGTAAGATAAAATCAAATAAAAATATACGGTTAATAACCATCTTGTAACCCTACCTTTGTTTCAAAAGGTTATATGGCTGCTTATGAGTATCTTGCTTTGCCCACCTTTAGCACCTTGTCTTTGTTTCAGGAGGATGGTAGGACTAACTTGTTAGAATGTTCTGCTCCCGTACCACACCTATTTTGCCCTCTGTATCTCTCATTGGGAAACCTCCAGCCCTGAGCTATAAAAGCCTTGTCTTCCTTACATCCAATACTGACCTCTTGAACCCCCCCCCCCCCCCCCCCCCCCGCTTAGGGAAAGGCAGCCTGTGGGCACAAATTCTTTTAAAAAGCTTGCTCTAATTAATCACTTGCTTTAAATAATGTGGTCATGATGATTTGGGTGAGTAGGTATTTGTGCCTGTCTATCAGAAGAGGGCACCAGATCTCATTATAAATGGTTGTGAGCCACCTTGCTGGGAACTGAACTCAGCACCTTTGGTAGAACAGCCAATTCTCTCAACCTCTTGAGCCATCTCTCCAGTCCCCTCAGTGTCACTTCGAATCCGTAAGTTGTTTGACCTCTTTGTGGTGCACATCCCCAGGAATTCGCTCTTCAGAGTTTGGGATTGGAGGTGCAGCTTAACACTCACGTACAGTGCTCCTGGTGGAAGCTCCGCCTTCAAGCCCCAGCACCACATACTCTGGATGTGGAGGCTCGTGCCTGTATCCCAGCACTGGGAGGTAGAAATGAGAGGATAAGAAGTTCAAAGTCATTTCTGGCTAGTGAGTTGAAAACCAGCCTGAACTACAACAGACTTTGTCTCAAAGACAAAACTAGAACACCCGGTTCCAGTTTGCCAATTTTTATCATTTAATGATGTAGTCACAGAGCATGAAAAACCCACGGAGAGAACGGGAGTGTAAGAAGCTGAGAACCGTGGCCTGGCACAGACCATTTCAGTGGCCTCCATCCCGCCCCGGGGCGCGCTGGAGGAGTGGGCGTGGAACTCCTCTCTACTCTCCCTTAGCAGCTCCTGCCACGTCTAAATTGTCCCTTCTGGCCATGCAAGCTCGTGAAGACTCTGGAAGCTTGATTGGCTGGTTTCTCCGTGAGCCCCGCCTCTATCCAGCCTCGTTCTTATTCTTCGTTCTTCCCTAGGACTGGTGAAGTTCCTGGAGAGTTAATCAGGACAAACTGGCCTGCCAGCCTCACTGTGGCCAGCCCTGAGGAGCACTTCCTCCGCAGGAACGCACCAACCTTTCTTATAAAGAAATCAAGCTGCCTCTGCACTGCACTTATAAGGCCTGTCGGCGTCTGAGGTGACCTCTGACCCCTAGGAGAAAATAGGGGTGGAGTGTGGGATCGGCTAGCTCCTCTAGCTCAGATCCTAGCTCACCTTATTCAGACCCGTTTGTTTTAAAAGAATGAAATTGTCTTGAACTAGAGCCAAAAATCCTTTTGGCAAATTTATTTCGGCTTCAAAAATGTGGGGTTAACTTTGGGAGAAGTTGAACAGAGTTCTTCTCGTGAAGTGCAGTCAGTCTCAGTGCCTCGTCTGGGGAGCACATGGGCGTTTGCTCTCAGCCTGCTGCATGCAAATATTTAAAGATCTCTTACATGTCTGTGCACATACAGAGACATACATTCATGTAGAAAGCTTGGCTTTCATTTCCTTTTGCTTTGTGCCTTTAACCGAACTTGTGACCTTCTTTTAGTATATTTACGTGTTTATTTGGGTGAGTGCGGGTGGCAGAGCACCCGTGTGGACCTCAGAGGATAACTTGCAGGAATCGCTTTTCTCCCTTCACCGTGCAGGGTCCAGGGATCAAGCCAGATCCTCAAGCTTGGTGGCAAGGGTCTCAACACCTTGCGCCATCTCACTGGCTACCAGCCTGATTGATTACAAAGCCCAGTTTTCTATCAGATCCCATCTTTTGGAGCCCTTGGGTCCAAGTTCTTTTAAAAATTGATTTAAGCTAAATTCACTATAAGGTATAATGTTAAAGGTGACTTCAAAGGGCTCTCTGGAGAGACAGAGAGAGCCCTCCCTTTGGCTATTAGACTGTTGAAACAATAGTGCCCCCCCATTAGACTTTCCCCAGGAGCCTTGTGCTAGGAGAAGGGAGCTGCTGAGGTCACTGTGGAAAAGAGTTCATACAGTTCTGTCCATTTATCAGAGCCTTGCAGGAGGATAATGCTGGACCAGTGACGGGTTGACCACACTTTGACCTTGACTGCTCATTCATGTATGGCCCTTGCCCTCTATCTAAACTCAAACCTATGTCAGGACCTTTAAGGTTTACTCGTATGTCAGGGTCAGATAGGGGTCCACCGGACCTCTTTATTTTCCAAATGTGGTCATATAGAATAAATCTCTTTTTTTTTTCTCTCCCTGCTTTTCACCATCACTTGGCATGTAAATTGGTGTACTGGGCACAGGTGGAGGAGTGAGTCCAGACTTTTTCCCTAAAAACTCCAGCAACAATTTTGAATCTCCAACAACATAAATCATGAAAGTTTCGAACTCTCTAATTCATATTTTTTTTAAAAAAAGTATGTGTAGAAATTAATAGTCAAAGCCTGCATTCCCCTATAGCTGGAGCTTAGAAGTGCTATTTTACCGTTTTAAACTTTTGAAGTCCAGGCACTAAACTGGAGCAGAGACGCTGTCACCTCAAGAGACAAGCAGCAGGAGGTCACTAATTTAAGCCAGAGTCAGCAGAGCCCACCTAGGAGCCCAGCTAGACTGACCCTCCATCCCGAGGTAGCACTGAAGAGAGTTCTTAGCTCTCATCTGCGTGGCAGAGGCAGCCCTTCCCTGCCAGGCCATTACAGTCCCTACGTGCAGGTCAAGGGACAAAGTCTGGACTGCAGTCATTCCACTACAGCCTCGGCTAGCTGCCAGCTTCTCCCGGTGTCCTCTAGCGTGGCAGGCCACACTTCAAGGAGTCCTCTTAACAAGGAGGCTGTTGGTTACCTACTGGTGTGCCTCCCTTCTCCACAGCCCCAGGGATGAGGCACTTGTACTCTCAGACAAAATCCCGAGCAAACTTACCCCTTATCCAGCTGGGCGGGAGATTCCAGCAGGTCCCTGTCACAGCCTGTGGCCTCCTCTTCCTTCTGGTGGATCCCATCCTATTTGGCACCCTTTCTTTACCCCATCCTAGGGTACCCTCCAAGTCCTTGCCGCTTCCAACTAGCCTGTCCAGTGTACCTTTTAGGCCACT
Organism: Meriones unguiculatus; assembly: GCF_030254825.1. Taxonomy (NCBI): domain Eukaryota; kingdom Metazoa; phylum Chordata; class Mammalia; order Rodentia; family Muridae; genus Meriones; species Meriones unguiculatus. Next base: position 73,902,795 of record NC_083362.1, read on the forward strand.
TGCTGAACCACCCAACCTTCCAGTCTTTGGATGTTGCACAGGCCCCTCTGGGACACCAAACTTTAATTGCCAGGGTCACCGGATAACCCTTAACTCTAGCCCAGTGACCTAGAGAAGATGCCAGGTAGAGGTACTGCCCACAGTAAAAAGAAAACAAGGGCTCTTAGACAGGGACACAGTGAATAAAAGCTATAAGATGGATTCTGAGTGAAAATCCAAGGACCGTTGAGGTTTTCGTTGTAGATATGAGAGACAGCCAGAGGCATCTGGAAGGGTCCAGACTGAACTGGACCATGAGAAGAGAAAGAAGTGGGTAGAATGAGAAGAAAAGAGCGAGGGGGCCCTGGTGGGGGAGGGCAGTGCCAGCCAGACTTCCCATGACCAGTCATTTCCCAGGTCATTTCTGCAGCTCCAAGATCACCCTCTGCAGAGCTCCGTTGTTATCTCTGAGCACATTCCAGGGCTCGCTCATTTCTCATTCTGTGGGCAGCACCCCACTCCCTCAGGGCCCGGTTCATCCTTCCATGTCAGATAACAAGGATGGTGCTTAGAGCCCAGGGGGTGACCATTAAGACCTGATTTAAGTGAATGGTCAGGCTCTCTAAGATCTCCTTCCAGCATGAAACAGCCACTGCTTCCTCCACCTTCTCCCACCACTGTTCCCATGTGAGGCTCTCCACCCACCCTCCCTGTCTCTCTGTCCTCCTCTGCCCCACCTCCCAGGAGCTGGGGAGGAACATTCAGTTCCCTTTGACCTTTTCTCAAGGCCTTAAAGTAAGTGGGCCTGAACCAGACCTTGGAAGCTCCCTCTTATTCTAACTCTCAGCACTGATGAGTTTCGTCTTAAGCTCCAGGCAAGGCAGTCTCCCTTTGGACTGAGTTTCTAAAGTTTGCTACTCAGAATTGTCCCTTTTGGATCCCTAAACAATCAGCCAGGCGCTTATTCATATTAGCTGCTATCTTGTAGGGATAATTCTTTCTACAGTATTATTAAAATTCTGGCCCTTCACGAATAATCACTTTTTTCCCCCATTGCATGATGGTTGACTGCACTCACTGTGTTTGCCAAAGACGCAGGTGGGAGCCATTCCATGAAGGAAAGCTTCATGCTTGCATGCTCATTCACCTCATAGGTGAGAGCTGCTGGGAATGGAGCGGCAATTATGTGCTTTCTGGGAGTGTGAGGGGAGAGGTGGAAGCTTTTGTGATGTGCAAGCTCATCAGCCCACATCCAGGCGGTGCAGCCCCTCAGGCTGTGCACCTCTCCAGGTGGGAAAGCATGCTACGAGCCAGCTCAGAAAAGATTAAAACACCAGGTGTACGTCTTCAGAAGAAAATTCATCTACACGGTGTCCACAAGCACTGCCAAAGTCTTCTGGGGGATAATGGGCATGAGATACTATAAAAAAATGAATATGAGTCTCATCCACAAAACCCAAGTGGGGATGGGGTGCTATCCTTCCATGGCTCCCCTAAGGAAGAGCCACATACTCCTCTCCCGGCTACATCAGTCCTTCCTCTCCTTGCTGTAGCTTAAGGAAGGAAGGGTTGATTCTGGGCCACAGTTTGAGGGTATAGTCCACCTTGGCATGAAAGACATGACAGGAGCCTGAGACAGTTTTTCACTTTGAATCCACAGTCAGGAAGGAGAGAGAGAGAGAGAGAGAGAGAGAGAGAGAGAGAGAGAGAGAGAGAGAGAGAGGAAGCTAACTTCCTTATTTCTCCCTTTTTTATTCAGTCACCCCAGCCCATGAGATGCTAATGCCCACATGAGGGCGGATCTCACTACCTGAGCTGAACCTTTGTGGAAACTCCCTAACACACACACACACACACACACACACACACACACACACACACACACACGGGTTTCCATGGTGATTCTAAATCTAGTCAAGTTGACAGTGAAGATCAAACGTCCTGGTGGCATGTCTGCATTATTGTGTTATCTTGTATACTGGAGGATAGAATCTATGTGTTACCAGGGTCATGGTCCTTCTGATTCTCTAGGGCAGCCCAGTTTTATAGGATTTCCAGCTGTATCCTTGAGCTCCTGCTCCCTTCCTCCTGTTCAAATACACCAAAAGACAACCTCCTCTAAGGGGGAATAATGATGTTAGTCCCACCCACAGCCTTAATCCTCCACTGGCAACACATTCATAGACTTGGGGGCTTATGCTGGCACAGTTGTGGGTGGAGGCATCATTCTGCCAGTCTGCGGTGGCTTACTTGTTAATAGCTGTGGGTTTCGGCCACTGTCCTACACTGCTGGAACCAGGCCAAGGTGAAACAGGTCCTTAAATCGGATCCCAGCTCCACCACTTACTGCAATATAAACTTGGTTAAGTCACTGATCTTCTCTTTTGGTTTAATTTGGATTCCCAGGTCTTTGGACGTGTGTAGTTTATTTGGAAAGCACCTCAATAAAGCCCTTTGAGGGAATATGAACATTTACCAGTATGGAAAGTAAAAAGGATTGTGCTGTGTAGAGGCTGGCACTATGGGCAGCAGGGCCTGACCTGAGAGCTGAATACCAAGGGAAAACAGAGACTCACACCTCTGCAGGGCAGGATGATTTCCTTCTTCCTGTCTCACCATTCTCCTTGAGCCTTTTCATCCTGCCATTCTACACGCTGGGCCTGCTCTCAGGATGAAGGCACTGAAGTTGATGAAAGAGGTTTAGTGGATGGAGATGGAGAGAGAAAGAGAAGGACAGAGAGACATGATAGGGGGAGGGGAGCGAGCATCCTGACAGAGAAAGGGGGGAGAGAACAAGAGAGGGCAAGAGAAAGACGAAGTGGTACTTTTATAACTTCTGTGCAACTGAACCAAGCCTGCCAGGTGCGTCTAACTGGCAGGCGACACGTGATGAAATCACAGGTTACTAGGCAACCCAGAAGTAGGCTGCCTAAATACTAACAGGCACCCTAAACAGAGACACAGGAAGCCAGTCATTCATGTGGCTCTAAGCAGAGCAAACTAAAAGTACTGAACGCTATTACCTTCTGGCTATGGGTATAGAGCATACAGGTGTGTCCAACCTATGACTGCCAGTCTACATGCATCCTAGGATATCTATGAATGTAGCATAACACATCTGTACGTGATGTCATACTGCAAAAGTCTGGACACTCTAAGGAGTGACAACTATGTTAATTTCATGTTTGGGCTTGAGTCCTATCCCCAAGATTTTTTATTATGAATAAGCAAATATTCTCAAATCTTCAACAAGATGAACTCCATTCTGATTGAAAGCATCTCAGGTAAAGGATACTCAGCCTTCATGTCAAGTAGTTGGGGTTGGCTATGTGATGACTGAATCCGTCATGGACTCACTAATGAGCTCAGTGCTTGACCTGTGCTAGACACTGAAGAAGGCAAACTGTTCTTTTTTTTTTTTTTTTCAATGCAGTTTATTCAGGAACATTGAACAATCCTCGGACCCCGGGGAAAGCCAGCCCACAGCTTAAATAGCCTCTGGGTAGCCAACCCAGGCGTGCCACGGGGGCAATGCAGATAGGTCCACATACATGGAAGCAAGCCAGATCCTCGGCCTTAGCCAAATGTGGAGTTGTTCGTGACAGAGAGCACTCACCATCGGGAAGGTGGAAGGCAGAAACCAGCTCCATCTTTAAGGCATAGCATTCCGCAGCTCTCTACAGTTCCCCCTTTTTGTTTTAGACGCATCAGGCAAGAGTAGAGGTCTGATCTCTGATATTAGAAATAAATTGGGACTTTGTACAGATGTTCATTTAGGTGTCATCCACCCAAAGAGCATCAGACCCGTCCGATACCTTTTTCTCAGAGGCGGGACCTGGGGCATCAACCCGCATGCAATCAGACATGCTCTTCTCTGGGTCCAAAGCGGCTGACCCTGAGTGCAGTGCTTAGCCTCGCATCCTGAGCGGCAAACTGTTCTTATTCCTCCATGGCCTCTGGTGGTCATTGTGTGCTTTGTTGTTCTGTTTCCTCTCCTGTGATCTGAGAGAAATCAATGACCCATGTGAAACTTGAGAATGAGAGAGGAACTCATGGGAACAGCAGGAAAAGAGGGGTCTTTGGTAAGTGTCAGCAATATGTGTAAAGGCACCAGAGCAGGAAGCACAAAGAAAAGGTGTATGGCTTGAGTGCAGACATTATGGAGGGGCAGAAACAGGGTGGCCTGGACAAAGGTCAAAGGTTGGACATTTCAGATCAATTCATTGAAGTTGGGCATACATTCCACAAGGTTCTGTTCAACTCCACACTGCAGTGAGTCTGTGAGACTGAAAATGCCTGCTTGGGACAAAGCCTAGCAGGCAGTGCTTTACTTTGCTTTGTGTCAACCTTGGACTGTCTTGGCAAGTGACCTTATTATGTGTCACCTAGGCCAAGGGACTGTGGCTAGCAGAGTTGAATCAAGTGACTGATGAACCAGTTTTGAAAAATAACACAAGAAAACAAAACAAAAATGCATCTTGTATTTGACTTTCAGCTTACTAGCCGATGAGCTGTAGGGAGAGTCAGTACATGGGGGTACACCTGCTAATGTGAGGGTGCCGGGTCTCTGTGCACATGTCCTCTCTTTTCTGATCCAGGCTGTGACCCAATTGCCTTTGTGTGTGCTGTTCTTTCGTGCAATCCCTACCTTAGTCCCAATTCCATCCAACTCAGTACAGTCTGTAACCTGCTTATGAATGTCCTACATTCCAGGGTCATGGACCTGGGAAGTCAGACCAAATCAGTACTTGGGCCTAAGTCCTCGTGGGTTTTCAGAAGCCTGACCGCATGCTAAGGAGGCTTGCTTACCCACTATGATTCCATGTGATGGACAAAGAAACCATCTGGAAAGACCCATGTAGAGGAAGAGTCCTTCCCCAGCAGACAAATGTGTGCGGCAGGAATCAGAGCCCACAGCTTTAAGTGGAGTCTCCAGGTCCTCTGATGCGCTCTGTGGACACACCTAGGAAGCTCAAACAGTAGATTGTACAGACGGAGTAATATAAGGACTGGGTGTGTCTATCACACCATCACATGTTGAAGCTCTAAGCTACGATGTGATGACGTCCAGAGGTGGGTCCTATAGGATGAGATTAGATTTAGATAATGTCATGGAAGGGGATCTCCATGGTGGTCCTAGGATCTCCATAAAAAAAAAAAAAAAAAAAGGAAAGGAGGCCAAAGCTCCCTCTTTCTTCACATGAGCCACAGTAAGAAGCCAGAGAGAAAGGCCTCACCATACAGAAATTTGGGGACTTACCAGCCTTCAAGGAAGTAAAGGGAGGGGGTGTCACTTTAGCCCATGGCATTTTTGTGATAGCAGCCCAAGTAGACTAGTAGCCCTAGGCATCAACACAGAAACTGCTGGATTCTACTCACACAGGGACAGCTTTACTCTGGACAAGCTGGTTGTGAGTTGGTTCCACCATGTAGTATTTATTCTGTCCAGGGGACCTTCCTGTCACCTCCATGATGCTGAAGCTGTGATGCTCTGTAACACAGAGCTGGCTCAGGCGGGGCGGAGACTGTCGGCATCCCCAGCCCTGCCTCCCCAGGGTTCCATTTTGAAATCAACAGCACCTTCCAGGGAACATGGCTATTAGCCCCCTGACTTCTGATCAATGTCTGCAGGAATCGAAGGCTACAGCTGGCATAGAGTGCCATACCCTGTGCTAGTTTCATGCCTACAGGGCAATGATGCGCCCCCAAAGTGTGTCCAAGTCCCACAGGACATCTTTTCCTCCAGTGCATTGGAGGAAACCCACCACCATCCTGGGGGCTGCACAGGGAGAGGTAGCTGCTACACTCAGGGAAAGAACTGACTTCAAAGGGCCACAGCTCCCTCCTACACCTGAGAGTAAGACTCTTCAAACAGAGCTCAGGGACTGAGGCTGTAGCTCCTTTGGTACAATGTTTCTTAGGAAGCCTGAAGCCCTGGTTTCGATCCCCAGGAACACATAAACCAGCTGGTGCACGCTTGTAATTCCAGCATTCAGGAGGTAGAGGCGGGGGATTGGGATTTCAATATCATCTTCAGCTACATAGGGAGGTCAAGGCTAGTCTGGTCTAGAAATCCATTATAAACAAATGAACAAACAAACAAACACAACCTTCCGAGCATCCCGACAGACCTCAGCCATCCTCACACACCAGCACCCGCTGTGAGGAGATGCACCAGTTTCACAAAAGCCCTCTATTTCTCTATTTCTTCCAGAATGGTCCAGAAGCTAGGGCCTTCAGGAACCTGAATTTCTCCACTCTACCTCCTTGCCTCATGCTGTGCCCCTAGCTTTCCCACCTCCAATACAGCCGCACGGTGGCCAGCATTGATATCAATAACTGTCATGATAATTAGAGGCTGCAGGAGAAGAGAAGCAAGCCCACACACGTGCCAACAACAGCTATAGGGACCGTGGGCCCAGAAGCAACATGGCATGTGCATGTGGTGGACACTACATCAGTGGGATGAGGGAGGCTCAGCTATCCTGGGACCACTGGTCCTATTTGGTAAGAGTGACATTAGGAAGAGCCAGAACAATGGTTCTCAGCCTTTCTAATCCTGCGATCCTTTAATACAGTTCCCCATGCTGTGGTGACCCCTAACCATAAAATTATTCCATCGCTACTTCATAACTGCAATTCTGCTGCTGTCATGAATCACAATGTAAATATCTGATAAGCAGGATATCTGATATGTGACCCCTGTGAAAGGCTCATTCAATCCCCAAAGGAGCAGCAACCCACAGGGTGAGAAACGCTGAGCTAGAGGGTCTGGTGCTGAGATTCTTCGGGGGATACAGTCACTGATGCCTTTCGGTGGCAGAGTTTTGAATGCCACCAAATGAAGGAAGGGCCTGAGACAAGGACATGGGGACCAGAGAGACAATCCCCAGGAGAGTCACTGGCTAAAGAAGAAGACAGATTGCTTTGGGAGAGGGAGAGTGTCATAGCTCCTTCCCTGAAGTGATGTCCTTTTAGAGAAAAACACTATTCACCCCTCACCCCGGCTCCCCAACAATGCTTGTGCCAGTCATGATACCCATGGTAGGAGTGAAAAAATTCATCATAAACTCAACACAGCCCTGAAAGGTGAGGATGTGTGCTGGGGAAGGACGTAGACCTTTTGATGTCAGCTGATCCTAGAATCTCCGTTTCCTTTAGGTTGTTGGAATAGAGGTTCTGGAAGCCGTGTTCAGAATGATTTAACCTTCAGTCTGTGGCATGGCAGGCTGCCTGTGATGGAGCAAAAACACAGGACAGTGAGAACAGGTTTGTCTGGTCATAAATACTTTAGTTGCTAGGCTCAGCAGATGCCAGTAGACACTTGCCCTAATGAGTGAGTATCGATCAAATTCTAGTTTGGTATCAGGACCCGTAATTGTTGGGTTGAAGGCTTGAGGAATCAGGTTCTGTAATGAAGGCAAGTTCTTTGGGGATCTCCCATTTGTCATTAAACCTCAAGGGTCAGCGGTTGCCATGGAGGTAGGGGGAACTGGAGGAGCCTGGCAAAGACCCCGGGGTCAAGCAGAGGCAAAGGGCTTTAGAACTGGAAAGGGTCTTTCGGCTGGCGCATTCTAACTTCCTCCTAAAACGTCCACTGCTTTCTGAGACCATTTTAGAGTTGCAAGCCCTTCTACCCTTCAGATTTTGTTTCTGAACAGGGTCACAGAAGGCAAACTGACCAGCGTCAGAGTTAGACTTGTGGTTTTTCACGACTCTTGTCCCATCACACACCTGTCTCACAAAGTCTGTTGTCAGTGCCCTGTATTGATCCAGCTGTGAGAATCATTCCCTTGGCCCCTCAAAGGATTTAGGCTCAGATCACCCCAGGACTAAGAATCAAGTTGTGGGACTAGTGGAAGACCTTCTGTCTTTTGTCAGAATAAACAGACTGTGAAACCGGGGGTTAAAGCACATTCATTGATGTTCTGGGCTTCATGGTGGGACTGGGCAGAGTTGAGGCTAGCTCCATTCATGGAATACTGTCACACAGGCTGTTAGATGGGGCGAGCCAGGTATTCCTGAGTGTGACCAGGTGTTACCTCTATGCAGCCCTCCAGGATTCTGGAGTCTCTGTCTCCAATGAACACTTCGTTCTCTTCAGAGCAGCAACTGCAGACAGTAATGATCAGGCTTGCTCGGCTCTGAGCCAGTGAATCTGTCTGCGGGATGGTGCCCCTTTGTTTCTGTAGCCACACATGACTGAACTGATATGATAGTTTTTCAGTGATGGAGGCCATTAGCCAAGGCAAACTCCTGGGTGGGACTCAGGGGCAGCCACATCCCAGCCAGGACCAAGTTCAAGTGGACAGATTCATTGTGTCGGAAATGGGCTGTTACAAGAATGGGATGGGAAACCTGTGTCTTGTATGTAGAAGAACAAAACAGCAGCCACAAGCATTTGGGAAGGTGCTATGAGGGCATCCATATTGCTGTAAAACCTCAGAGAACTCAGCACAGGCTGGGCAGCAGAGACCCTGGCTTTTCCCCCCCAGCCCAGACAGAGGCCCTTGAAGATACAGCAGAAAGGAAAGGTCCACAGTTCAGGGTGGTCAGGGTCATTTCACTGTCTCCAAGAGACAGACAAGCAGGTTTGGGGTGGTGGTGAGTGGGAGTGTTATTCCTTTCTGTGAACATCAGGCCCAGGGTGCCTGCTGTCATTTGCAGGCTGCCAGGAGGGTGAAGATTCAGCACTCTTATTAAAAAGCTATGAAGAGCTTCAAGGCAATGACAGGACTCCAGCCGGGGTGGGACTGGGGTTAGCTTCCCAGGCTGCTGCTCCAAAAAATACATGTGGATGAGAGGCCCGTAGATCGGTGAAGTTTTGGGGATCCGCTATTCAACCTCCTCTAGGATTCTTGCGCTACAATGAGCTATGAATCCTGAGGTGAATAGACCACCCTCACCCCCAGACACTCACCCCTCAGTCTAAGGAATGCCTGAGGACTCCCACACTAGGGCACCAGCAGGAAGCTCTATGTGGGGTCAGCAGCAGTCTCCTCTTTCCTTAGGCCCCAGCCTGCCCTTGGCTCTCCCCATCCCCAGACAACTGGGACATGCCCATACCACCATCTCTGCCTTCTCTGCTGAAGTCCTGCTATTCTAGCGGACATGTCCATCCCCCATTTCTCTGATTATACACACATCCCCCAACCTCCAAGATATACCAGGATCCTACTTTCCTCTTCTAAAAGACCTTCCTCTTATGAAAGAAGGATCTATTTATAACAGAGCTGAGGTCTGGACATGACTAGTCCACACACAAACTTGTGTTGAGATTAGATTCCCAACAGGACCTTTAAGAGAGGATTAGATCATGAGGTCTCCTCCCTTGTAAACAGATCTCTGTCTTTCTAGGAATACGGATATACCTTGAAGGGTGAGTCAGTCTCTTAGGACTGGGTAAGTGGCACTGAATGTCTGTTATAGAGCCCTCACTGCCCTCACTATGTGATGTCACCTACCATGGGCACCATAACCTTGGGAGCCTCTCCAAGCCTTAGAGCTCAATTAGTCAAAGAGGATGGGGTAGTCCCCACACAATGGGCACGTATCCTGGACAGGCTATACTTATGGACAACGCCAGAATGAAGTTTGTTACAGTGGTCACAGAAATTATATGTACCTCACAAAGGAAGCTTCCAGTGTCCATCGGCATTCCACACCCCTGTGATCTCAGTGCACGGGGGGTATAATTACCTGAGATGTAAACACACTTGTGTGGTAGAGACCTTCGAGAGGCATAAGCTTTAGTAACAAAAGATGAGGCCTTTCTGGAAGAACCCAGAAGCCCAGAGTACACCCCATGAAAAGTACGGTAATGGTGCATGCTTGAAGAAGACCTCTGGGGACAACTCCAGATGCTGGAATTTGCATGTACAGGCATGCCAGCACTAACCCCTCAGCAGCCACAGCTAGTGCTGCACCGGGGTTCTTGTCTTAATGGTGGTGACTATATGAAACAGCCATGTCAATTGCTCTGTCAGTGAATTAACTCTGACATCTCAGGCGAAGAACACAGTAAAAGGTTCCATCTAACCCAGGATTCTCAAGCAGCTTCCTGTTCTGGAAGAGGTGACCGGGACTTCCTGCTGCCTCCATCTTGTTCTTCCATTACCTGTGGGTCCAGTGTTGTCCATCCTGCAGAGGGAAACCAAGCACAGAGCAGGGATACCTTCTCAGAACCACCTGATTCTTACTCATGAAACATCAGCAAGAGTCAATGACCTGATGTTGTCTTTATCCATCCAAACAGCTGCAGCCTCTCTCCAGACTTGGAATTACTTACTGTGAGGGAGTGAGAGTCATATCTACTGAGGGGTGAACTGGAAACCAGACTTGTTTTCAGATAATATGTGCAGCCACAAGAAAACTGGGGCCACGGCTGTTTCCTTCCCATGCTTGATACCGGCCAAGGAGGATGCCATATTCATTTGTGGGAAATGGATGTCTGTGCATCTTCCACTTCCCCTCTGTTACACAGCCGCTTCCTCTCGAGTGAAACAGTCCTTCCTGGAGACTCAGGAGGGAAATGAAACTTCTTAGATGTAGGAAGCTCCTGAAGTGTACAAGATGCCCGGAGTTCCTCCCAAGGTTGTACAAGCTGTAATAATTACTAGCGAGAAGAGTCTTTCTGACCATCTGAGTTACTTGCAAGTCCTGTGGGGAAATGCAGGGATGCAGCTTTTAGGAGTCATCAGCCGTGCTGGGTAGGCTGTTCAGTGAGGTATCTGCCTTTGAGTCACCCACGGTCCTGGAAGAAACTATGATAAACTCACTGGTCCAAGGAACACAGGCTCATGTGGAATGGTTTCTCCGATCTGCCAGTGCCCTATCTAGAATGAGTATGTTTGTTCATGTCTGCCCAGGAGAAGTTCACACCCAGGAAGGAGCATTATCTCCCTTTCATATTGCACGCCAGGGATTCTAGGCCCCGAGACTAAAACAAGTATGAGTCGCACGTCACACTGCGCGCTGCGCTTTGGAAGCTTCTGCTTTGCTTCTCAGAGCTTCTGCAGCATTACCAGGCACCCAGACTTGCATACGTGTGGACGCGATCTAGACCTGTGAAATGAGGCCTTGTGTTTAGTGGCATCTCCAGAGTCCTGTGCACACTTGCGGCTTGAGCAGGGACTTGGGAAGAGCAGTAGATTGGTGTCTCATTTGAGTCTTATTGATCAGACTCCTCCAGGAAAACTAGACAGGTGAGAGTTAAGACTTTAAGATCAAGACGTAAAAGCCCAAGAGCACAGCAAAGAAGACTTACTCAGAAGTTCACGAGTCAGAGCTACTTTCATAGACCATGTGTCCTTGTTAGGAATAGTCAGGCCCTTTCATGTGACAAAGAGCCTGAAATTAGGGTCAGTACCTTGAGCAGACTGTAAGATGGAATGGGAGTGAATACTATTCAACACCAAAGCGCTACGCTGGAATTGACACCTTTCACATTCCTAGGAGTATAAAATTCTAGGCTCAGAAGGAAGCAGCAGAAGCTGGAGGCCAGTGATAATAGCTCTGTTGGTAGAGCACTTACCTTTCACGCACAAAGTCCTGGGTTCAATGCCCAGCACTGCCCATACTGGCCAGTATCTGTCATTTTCAAATCATGACTATTTAGGAGTATGGAACAGTGCCTCTTTTTGGTTTTATCTACAATTCTAAAGTCAGAATGACAACAAACATCTCTGCACATAATCTTCAGTCTCTGAAGATCGCCCTGACCACATTCACATTCTTTGTCGGGTTGTAGAGTGGGGTGTCTTTTACCAATGATTCCATCTTTACCCAGCAAAACTACCTAAAGTCAAATGACCTTTGCTTAAATTAGTGGTTAGCGAAACCGTCCTCCCCAACAAACAGAAGGAAACAGCCCACCAGAGTGCGTGACTCTTGAGGGCGGTTCTCAGCAGCAAGTCTTTCACGCTTGCTGAAAAAAAAAAAAAAGCATCTGACTGAAGTTTTTTTTGGGGGGGCTGGTGCTGATGCCGTACGGGGCCCCTTCTGGAGCTACTCCCATGTGGTCCTCTGTGAGACGGGTGGTCTGTGAAACTGGCACTGCACACGATGTAAACAGAGGGAATGGGCCGCGATGGTGGTGGAGGTAGCAGCTTGTTCAGGGTCACAGAAATGGAATGGAAGTATTGTCACAGTGTTGTCTGTGGGTAACCCAGCGGAATTATGAGATATATCCCAGAGTCACGCAGCAATATACACACAAGCTACAGTTGAAATTATACCTGACTGGGTCTTGGTGTGTGTGTCTCTGTGCCTGTGTGAAGGGTGTGTATGAATATGTGTGTCTGTGTGTGTATCTGTGTACATGTGTAAGTATGTATGTGTATGTGTTTGTGTTTATGTGGCCGTGTGCTGTGTATGGATTTGTGTGTCTATGTGTGTATGTCTTTGTACATATATATGTATGTGTGCATTTATGTGCCTTGTGATGTATGTATATGTGTGTCTGTGTTTATATGCCTGTCTCTGTGTCTGTGTGCTGTTGTTTGTTTGTTTTTTGTATGTTTGTGTGTGTCACAGTTGGAGGTCAGAGAAAGACTTCTTATGTCTTCCTCTATCACCATCTTATTGCTTTGAAACAGGGTCTCTCACTGAACTGGAAGCACAATATTTTTTCTGCTAGGTCTCAGGCTCTCAGGATTTGCCAGCCTCTACCCCTTCCCCAACCCTCAGTGCTGGAGATGTTTAATATGAAGTCATGCCAAGCTTTTTATGTGGGTACTGGGGATTTGAACTCAAGTCCTCACCCCCCAGAGCAAGTCTTGCCCACTGGATCATCCCCAGGCACCGTACACCTCCCTGATTCTGAAACTTCTTGCCCTGCAGTTTCCCCCACTCCTCTGGCGTTTTGTTAGATCATATCACATTTCTCCCTTTAAAGAGAACCTCTGACGTTGACAGCTCCGTGAGCCTTCCCAGCCACGTCTGGCTTGCTCTGGGAGATAAAGGGCTTGCTTTTCTGTATCCAGGTGCATCCAGTATATGGTAGATTGCAAGGGCAAGACTTGCCTGAGGTTCAGAGCGAGTTCAAAGCCAGCCTGGGTAGCTTAGTGAGACTATCTTAAAATAAAAATCAAAAACAAAAAGAAAAAGGAAGGAAGGAAGGAAGAAAGGGAGAAGGAAAATAGAGACTCAGGTTCACTTGACAGTGATTAAAAGGATAAGGCCATGAGGCGGATCAATGACTGATATGCAATCAACTGGCTGTGTCTGTATAATAAAGTGACAGGTGATATCACTTTATGGAAAGTGGAGGGCCAGAGCCATGCTGCCGCCAGCCAGAGGAGGCCATAGGGAGCAACAAGCCAGCAGCCACCAGCGACAATGCTGGAGTGGACCTTCTGCATGTCTCCGGATACCTCAGTCTGGGCTCCCTGCGGTCCAAGGTCCTCAGCTTTGGCTCTTGAGTCAGCAGCTCCTGAAAGCAATGCAGTACTTCAGTCCAAGCACTAGTGCCAGCTGCTTAGCTGGCTGCCACTAGAATCATACCCACCAAGGGAGTCTTGGCCAATCCTCTCTGCAGCCTATATACTGCCCGTTGTGATGTAGATCCCCTAAATGTTTGTGTAACCCCCGCCTGGCCACTGCTCCACCCCTGAAGTTAACTTCAGGTCAGGATCCTGCCCACACTGATCTGACTTTATAATCAACCTTCATTCTTACGGGGAATAGACAGCCTTTCTGGTGCTGCTAAAATAAAAACAAGTCAGCTATCACTCAGTAGATTGTTAGTCCTAAATATCAGGGATGCATTAAACTCCAGGGTTAGAGAGGAACAAACCACAGAGAAATCCCTGCTCAGGCACTTTCATCCTAGGAGGGTGGGGGGTGGGCAGAGTGAGTATCCCCGAAATGTCCTTATTCTCTTCGCTGAAGCCTGTGACTATGTCTCCTCACATGGCAAAGGAACTCTGCATTTGCTAGACCTGAGGACCCCAAGGTGAGACACAGCATAGGTTACCTGGTGGCTCAGTGAAGTCACCAAGGTCTGTGTGAGGAGAGACAGAGGGACACAGTGCCCCGAAGAGGCAAGGCTGCTGGGTTTGAGCACAAGGGCACTATGGAAGGTTGGGAAAGGTGAGGGAAGATTCTTGTAGCCTCTAGAGGGAGAGAGCCAGTGTGCAGTTTCAAGCCTCCGTTTTCTGCAGCTGTTCACAGAAGCAATGGGAAACTGAGATAGTGGAGGGAGAAAACTACACAACAGTGGCCGAGCATGCACACAGGCCAGTGGAATTGTGTTCTGCATGGGGAGGGCAGGCCAGATTCTAAACTAGGAGGCTGGAGAAGGCTTGGCCAGAGGGAGGTTGGAACAAAGATCCAGGAGGGACCAGCTGAGCAGTCCCCTGTAGAAGAGAGATGGGGAAATGGAGAAGGCAGAGGAAAGACTCAGAATGCCATTCCTCTAGGCTTGGCGGATGTACTACAGGACCAGTACGGATGAAGGGGGGTGGGGTGGGGCACTACAGCCCTCACTGTAGGATGTTGAGGAGTCCCTTGGCTTCTGCCCGCTAGGTGCACAGAGCTCCCCTTAGTTGTGATAACCAAATACATATCAGAATGTTGCCGCTGTTCCTGGGGGACAAAAATCACTCCTAAGCAAGAGCTATTGCATTAGATAGAACAGAGTGACATGACTAAGCCCTCGGGGTGCTGTCACATAAAGCCAAGGCCAGTGACTCTCCAGGAAGGAGTGGCTTTGGCATCAGCATCCAGACAACAACTACAGGAGAACATACTAGAAATTCAGACTCTCAGCACATGCTCCTGCCCAGCCAAACCAGGGACCACTCCATCATTTCAGAATCTCAGGCATAAGCTGTGCACACCTGAGTTGAGGCTACCATCTTGGAATCCATGTGCTGTGGTGACCTTAGCTGTAGGATGGGCAGCACTCCTCCTGTGTGAGACTTCATAAGGAGCCCAGCACCTGTGTTGGTGGTGGTGGGGTTGGGGGCTTATTCTTGGCTCAGTAGGAAGACTAGCAGCCTGGCTCCAGACCCTTTCTTGTGATTCTGTGGTCTGGACTGAAAATGTCTTATGGTCCTTCATGTGGTTCAGGCCTTTCTTTCCTACTGTATTGGTCTGAATTGTTACATGACCCTTCCTAAGCAAATCACAGATTCGCCCAAATCTCCTCTGAAACTAGGACAGGGTCACCTTCCTTGAGCAGACTGTACCATGGCAGAGGGAGAGTGTCCTCCATGCAAAGTCCATGTTTCCCTAACATATTGGTGACCAGGTGCTTCTGGTGTCTGTGTGGTCATCTCAGTTTTCTTCTGAGGCCTCACACCCATCAGACTCTAATACTTCAGATTCCATGATCCCCAGTTACCTGTGCAAGGACAAGTGGTCCTTCTTGATATTTCTGTAGAAAATGGTTACATGACTACCCCTTCCCCCTCCAGTAAGCGGCATGCTGGCTAGGCAAGAGCTGGCATAAACTAGGGATCACCCATCTCAGGATCTCCAGGCAGCTGACATATTTTTTTGGAAGCATATGTCGGCTGCAATTTGGGGGTGGGGGATCAAAGAGAGATGGGGAGAAAGAAGGAGGGAAGGAAAGGGGGGAGGGACTTTCCGGAAAGGCCGCAGCTGTCACCCAGTTACTTGCTCTTGGGTTCCACACCTGAGATTATGGCTGGAGGGTGAAGAATAAGAAAAGGCATGAAGATTAGATTAGATTAGATTTCTTAAGAAAGAGGCCAGGTGACAAAAGGATTGCAAAGCCCTCATGGCAGGGCTACAGGCAAGGGACAGCACCTGTGCCAGAAAAGCCCAAGCTCTCCAAATGCAGGAGAATGAGGGCATCGGATAGACAATCCATATGGGTCACCACTCTCTCTGCTGAGGCCCTTGGAGCTCCCAGCCTTCCCAGCTCTCTAGCCCACTCCCATCCTCAGAAGTGTTTTCTTTCTCCATAAGCCATCTCTATTTTTACCATTATCCGTATGTCCCTGGTCCACTTGTTCATTCAGGGACATGAAGAATCTGGAAATCTCAGCAGGTGTCTCCCGTACTCCAATCCACACCTACCACAAGGTGAGGCTGTACCTGAAGGAGCCCTACCTCCAAAGGATCCCTTGAACACTGACACCAGAGGGTTGGGGTGGGTGGGTGGGTAGGTGGTGCTATGGGATTTGGAGCGAGCAGTTAGGACTGCTGTGCTCATCCTGGATTCCAGGAGTCCATTGGGAAGACTCAGAGCAGGACAGGGGAGATGGAGGAGGTCAGCACAGAGGACTGTGATGGGCTAGAGTTCTTCACATAAAGCTTAAGAGCACTATGCTTTAGAGGATAAAGCGCTCCTGGCTTACCCTAAGGCAGGTGGCTTGGAACCATGAGTTTGACTCAGCTAATGACTGATCTTTGGTGCAACGAATGGTGTCTCACACTGGACTTGTTTGATAGTTCAGGCCTGACTCACTGGCTAAAATGACAGCCATCTGGGGTCAAGAATGGGGACAAATAAGTCATCCCTGCACCTCTGCCCAGCAGGGTGTCCCCAAAACAGTGGGTGTCACAGTGTTTGTGAACATTGTTTTCAGCACCATTTTTTAAATGTAATGAACGCATCATCCCAGCACAGTTCAAATGACACAGCAAAGCAAACTGTCATTTCTTTAACAATGGATGCAAACCTGTATTTATGAAAGAGGCTGTTACAATCATCATTACCATGATGACTCCTAAATTATACATGGAAATGGTTTGAGTTTGTACGAGACGCGGGCGGGCAGCTGAAATTAATTGCATATGAAGTTAGCATTTAAGGAAATGAAAATAGTCCTGAGGAGCTACCAGAAGAATAAGGATTACACAAATGACAGACAGAGAGAGGCTCATTTTCCCAATAGTCCTCCTGTGGACACTCTAGCTAAAGGCTGGGTCCCAGAGTCCCACAAGGAGTGAAGCTTCCTTGTGGGAAGTCCCCTGCCTCATCCTTTCAATGAGTTGCCAGCTTTCTTTCATTTTTAAGACTTATTTTTATTTTTAAAAATTTGTGTATGTGTGTGCATGTGTGCATGCTCAACAGACCCAGAAGGGGGTGTTGTATCTCCTGGAGTTGGAGTTGTAGGTTGTGAGCTGCCCAGAGTGGGTGCTAGGAAGTGAGCTTGGGTCCTCTGCAAGAGCACAGTGAGCTTATTCACTGAGCCATCTCTTGAACCCCTGACTTATCAATTCCAGGATCAATGAAAACGAGCCAAAACATTGAGGCTATCATGAGGAAGAAGAGACTTGGAGGAGGGTCAATATAGAGAAGTCAGATGTATCCCTTTCCCACACCTATACTTGCCTGTGGAAGAGAAGCAAGGCCATAGCACTTACCCATGATCCCTGGGCTGGCCCGAGAGGTGGTGCCAGCCTCATGGTACTGAAGGGACCAGATGTTCTGAGGGGGTCACCACACATCCCCGAGGGCTGACCGGGCCTGGTGACCACTGGCAGCACATATGCCCTGGCTGAAGCAGGGGAGAGTCCTTGACACAGCTTCTGAATGGAACACTCAAGCTTACTCTAGGATAGGCCCTGAGAGCTAAAGGTGGTCCTCCTTATCCTTGGCTAGAGGGTGGTGCCACCAGATAGAACCACCACCCCTTTATCCCTGCTTCCCCTCTGGAACCTCAGCTTTCTTGTACAGCAGACTCTTCTTTTTGTAAGAGTAGTAGGTGTGTGGAGCCTGGGGAGGCTGCTTGGTAGAGGGACCCTGAGTTTGAGCTGGGTCCACCTTTTCTAGTGACTGATCTCAAAGCATACAGCCAAAACCTTTTGTGGCTTCAGTTTCTCAACTTGTGGGTGCAGGTCAAGTTAGCTAGCCTCCTGGGACCCCCAGGGAGGGAAAAATAACGCAAAGGACTTGTAATAACTGCCAGGATGGTCAGCATTGCACCAGGGTGACAATGGCTGTCCTGATGCCCAGACAAACCACACTTCACTGAAGGCTGTCATGATGGTGTTAACTCTAATGGACAAGTGCAAACAACAGTGCCCTCCCCAACTCCAATGTGTGCTATAGCCCAACTGAAAGCACCCCTTGCTTCAGTTCTTTCTTTGGTACCCACACTCTCATGGGGTTCAGCTTTTGCGCAGACAGAACTGTTGGAAGGAAGCTGCGTTGCGTGCACAGTCCATTCATTCTTGCTTCTAAACGGGAACAGCTTGTTTCCTCTAAAATTCCCAGCTCACATGCTCCTCTGAGACGTGGAGAAGAGCCCCACGCAGGAGTTCAGAGCAGATGAGAAGCAAACACATGAAGAACCCCACCAGCTTATGACCATTCTGTTTGAAACTGAGAGAGAAGTAGACACTCAGGAACAAGGCAAACAAGGACAGAAATTCTCCCCACGGGTGCAGCTTTCATGGCCCACTCACCCCCCTGGCAGGTGGAGGCTGATTCATGGGCATGAGAGTTGAGCCAGGATGCAAGCACACAGAGGATGCTCTCCAAGCTGCAGGGAAGCCGTGAGATCAAAAAATACAGCATTCTGGCTTTGCTCTCTTCCTACCTGCCCATCATCTGAAGCCTGTGTCTTCTGCTCTTGGCACAAAACTGTGTCCTCCTCTGCTACCATGATGGTGGTGGCACAGAGACGGTCTGTAATACTGTTAGCAGGATTGTTCAAAATCTCAAGCCCACAGCTGGGTGTTTTGTGATATATACTTTGATTCCAGCACTCAGAAGTAGAGGCAAGTAGATCCCTGAGTTCAAGGCCAGCTGGAGCTATATAGAAGAGCAGCATAAAAAAAAACAAACAAAACAAAAACAAAAACAAAACAAACAAAAAAACCTGAAAATCAAACAAACAAACAAAAAAAACAAAACCAAAAAAACCCTCAAGCCTAAGTTTAAAGGTAAGAATAAAGGCATAAAGCAGGAGAGACAGGAGGTCCATGGTCTAGCAAAAAACAGGCCCTCCTTAGGAGAGGACTCTCATGCTGACAGAAAGGTTCAAGTGAGGAGACTCAGCAGAAGCTCAGGATTCAAATCATTGACTCCGCTGCCTGAGGTCAGGGACAGAACATCTGTGGTCTCATTTCTGGAAAACACAGGGTGGATATTTATCAATAAGTGTCACAGGTGACTGGATTCCTCAGGAATCCATTCTTAGAAGGGTTAAGGCTGCAGTAATGAGATGGTTTCAATCTCTGCTTATTTTGACTTGCATTACTTTCCTTCTTACAGAGCCAAACTAATTGTCAGTTTTCAACTATTTTGTAGGTTTTGTCACTTAAAAACAGCATTTTCAGGTTTCTGGTATAACCTAGCTTTGAATAATTAGCTTCTGCAGAGATGCAGTTGACAAAATCTTGTCCTGATCTTTTTTTTTTTTTTTTTTTAAGAGACAAAAATATCCTTCTCAATGTGTACATTTCACATACCAAAACTCCAACCATCTCTGTAAAGTTTTCTCAAGACAGTAATTTGGAAGAATGATACTGGTATTTTGTCTACTTTCATTTTAACTTACCTATTTAATCAAAAACAAAAGCTTTAAAAGATGCCCATTTTAACATTTATAACTAAAATTAAGCAATGCATGTGAAGTTATCTGGCTAACATCTAGGGAATATTTACTATGTACTTAAGCTCAGGCTAGACACCAATGATCAGAAAATCTACCCATTGCCAGAAGGAAGTCATAGCCAAGTCTAAATCCTAAAGCTACTGAGCACTTGCTCAGGACAGCAAGTGGGCTACAGGCTTTAGCTATATTACAAGTTTATCTTCCCAAAAACTCTTTAAGGTTTTGTTATCTTGTTTTACATACAAGGCTTGGTGGTTAGTGAGCTCAAATAAAATCTTGGGGTCCTCGGGAACTTTATTTTTAGTATCATGGTGCTCAGGCTCTGTCAAACCTGGTATGCAGCGGAGGCTAACCTCGAACTTTGATCTTCCTACTTCAACATCCGAAGTGCTGGTATTAAAGGTGTGTGTTTACAGGTGTGTTTACAGGTGTGTAGCACACTTGATTTTCGTGTGCAGAGGACCAAAACCAGGGCTTCATGCATGCTATCCACTATCCACGCACCCAACTGAAATACATCCTTAGGACCAGACCTGTCCTCATTGCAGACTTAAAGCTATGACGCCCTACCCATCCTCCTCCATAACTGTGAAGTTGTAGCTGAATGCCTACCAAGGGCTCTTGGATGCTCCCCATTGCACCTGCCAAGGCTCCCCTTGATTCCCACCACAAAACTCCTTCTTCCCAAAGTAAGCTGATTCTCAGCAACTTCTATAGGCATCTATAGGTGCCCTACTGCATGCAGTATACACTGGAGGGGACTCAGGACTCAGAGCTCTCCAGATGGGCACAGGGAAGAGCAGTAGGAACAGCCCCAACGGTGAGCAGCTGCATTTACTGCCCATTCCAGCAGGACATGGCTCCAGAGACTCGGAGAAGGTTTCCAAGTGTTTTACAATTTGAATAGCTGGACCATTTAAAGAACAGTGAAGATGAGTAAGGGCAAGACATGGAGGGAGG